>NW_027363321.1:600000-1077819 GCF_046119375.1 Phyllobates terribilis
TATGCATGGCTCCCTCATCCCCAATCCTGGTATGCATGGCATCCCTCATCCCCAATCCTGGAAAGCATGGCACCCCTCATCCCCAATCCTGTTATGCATGGCACCCCTCATCCCCAATCCTGTTATGCATGGCACCGCTCATCCCCAATTTGGTATGCATGGTTCCCTCATCCTCAATCCTGGAATGCATGACATCCCTCATACCCAATCCTGGTATGCATGGCACCCCTAATCCCCAATCCTGTTATGCATGGCACCACTCATCCTCAATCCTGGTATGCATGGCTCCCTCACCCCCATCCTGGTATGCATGCCATCCCTCATCCCTAATCCTGGTATGCATGGCACCTCTCTTCCCCAATCCTGGTATGCATGGCTCCCTTCATCCCCAATCCTGGTATGCATGGCATCCCTCACCCCCCAATTCTGGTATGCATGGCTCCCTCATCCCCAATCCTGGTATGCATGGCACCCCTCAATCCCAATCCTGGTATGCATGGCTCCCTCATCCCCAATCCTGGTATGCATGGCACCCCTCAACCCCAATCCTGGTATGCATGGCTCCCTCATCCCCAATTCTGGTATTCATGGTACCCCTCATCCCCAATCCTGGTATGCATGGCTTCGTCATCCACAATCCTGATATGCAAGGCACTCCTCATCCCTATTTTGGTATGCATGGCACTCCTCATCCCTATCCTGGTAAGCATGGGCCCCTCATTCCCAATCCTGGTATACATGGTACCCCTCATCACTATCCTGGTATGTATTGCACCCCTCATCCTCGTATGCATGGCACTCCATCACTCATCCTGGTATGCATGGTACCCCTCATCCCTATTCTGGTATGCATGGTACCCCTCATCCTGGTGTGCATGGCACCCCTCATCCCAATTCTGCTATGTATGGCCTCCTCATCCCATAAACCTGGTATGCATGACACCCAATCCCTCATCCTAGTATGCATGGCACCCCTCATCCTTATCCTGGTATGCATGGTACCCCTCATCCCTATTCTGGTATGCATGGTACCCCTCATCCTGGTATGCATGGCACCCCATCCCTCATCCTGGTATGCATGGCACCCCGCATTCCTATTCTGGTATGCATGGCACCCCTCATCCCCTAATCCTGGCATGCATGGTCCCCTCAACCCCCAATCCTGGTATGCATGGTCCTCTCACCCCCCAATGCTGGTATACATGGTCCCCTCACCCCCCAATCCTGATATGCATAGTCCCTTCACCCCCCAATCCTGGTATGTATGGTCCCCTCACCTCGCAATCCTGATATGCATTTTCCCTCACCCCCCAATCCTGGTATGCATGGCACCCCTCATCCCCAATCCTGTTTTGCATGGCACCCCTCAACCCCAATCCTGTTATGCATGGCAACACTCATCCCCAATTTGGCATGCATGGCTCCCTCATCCTCAATCCTGGTATGCATGGCATCCCTCATCCCCAATCCTGGTATGCATGGCACCCCTAATCCCCAATCCTGTTATGCATGGCACCAATCATCCTCAATCCTGGTATGCATGGCTCCCTCACCCCCATCCTGGTATGCATGGCACTCCTCATCCCTATCCTGGTATGCATGGCCCCTCATCCGAATCCTGGTATGCATAGCATCCTTCATCCTCAATCCTGGTAAGCATGGCATCCCTCATCCCCAATCCTGGTCTGCATGGCCCCCTCTTCCCCAATCCTGGTATGCATGGCTCCCCTCAACCCCAATCGTGGTATGCATGGCTCCCACATCCCCAGTCCTGGTATGCGTGGCTCCCTCATCCCCAATCCTGGTATGCATGGCTCCATAATCCCCAATCCTGGTATGCATGGCTCCCTCATCCCCAATCCTATTATGCATAGCACCTCTCATCCTCAATTCTGGTATGAGTGGCACCCCTCATCCCCAATCCTGTTATGCATGGCACCACTCATCCCCAGTCCTGGTATGCATGGCTCCCTCATCCCCAATCCTGGTATGCATGGCTCCCCTCATCCCCAATCCTGGTATGCATGGCTCCCTCATCCCCAATCCTGGTATGCATGGCACCCCTCATCCCCAATAATGTTATTCATGGCACCACTCATCCCCAATCCTGGTATACATGGCTCCATTATCCCCAATCCTGGTATGCAAGGCACCCATCATCCCCAATCCTTGTATGCATGGCACCCCTCATCCCCAATCCTATTATGCATAGCACCTCTCATCCTCAATTCTGGTATGCGTGGCTCCCTCATCCCCAATCCTGGTATGCATGGCACCCCTCGTCCCCAATCCTGGTATGCATGGTTTCCTCATCCCCAATCCTGGTATTCATGTTACGCCTTATCTCCAATCCTGGTATGCATGGCTCCGTCATCCACTATCTTGATATGCAAGGCACTCCTCATCCCTATCTTGGTATGCATGGCACTCCTCATCCCTATCCTGGTAAGCATGGGCCCCTCATCCCCAATCCTGGTATACATGGTACCCCTCATCACTATCCTGGTATGTATGGTACCCCTCGTCCTCGTATGCATGGCACTCCATCCCTCATCCTGTTATGCATGGTACCCCTCATCTCTATTCTGGTATGTATGGTACCCCTCATCCTGGTGTGCATGGCACCCCTCATCCCAATTCTGCTATGTATGGCCTCCTCATCCCAGAAACCTGGTATGCATGACAACCAATCCCTCATTCTAGTATGCATTGCACCCCTCATCCTTATCCTGGTACACATGGTACCCCTCATCCCTATTCTGGTATGCATGGCACCCCTCATCCCCTAATCCTGGTATGCATGGCTCCCCTCATCCCCAATCCTGGTATGCATGGCTCCCTCATCCCCAATCCTGGTATGCATGGCACCCCTCATCCCCAATAATGTTATTCATGGCACCACTCATCCCCAATCCTGGTATACATGGCTCCCTTATCCCCAATCCTGGTATGCAAGGCACCCATCATCCCCAATCCTTGTATGCATGGCACCCCTCATCCCCAATCCTATTATGCATAGCACCTCTCATCCTCAATTCTGGTATGCGTGGCTCCCTCATCCCCAATCCTGGTATGCATGGCACCCCTCGTCCCCAATCCTGGTATGCATGGTTTCCTCATCCCCAATCCTGGTATTCATGTTACGCCTTATCTCCAATCCTGGTATGCATGGCTCCGTCATCCACTATCTTGATATGCAAGGCACTCCTCATCCCTATCTTGGTATGCATGGCACTCCTCATCCCTATCCTGGTAAGCATGGGCCCCTCATCCCCAATCCTGGTATACATGGTACCCCTCATCACTATCCTGGTATGTATGGTACCCCTCGTCCTCGTATGCATGGCACTCCATCCCTCATCCTGTTATGCATGGTACCCCTCATCTCTATTCTGGTATGTATGGTACCCCTCATCCTGGTGTGCATGGCACCCCTCATCCCAATTCTGCTATGTATGGCCTCCTCATCCCAGAAACCTGGTATGCATGACAACCAATCCCTCATTCTAGTATGCATTGCACCCCTCATCCTTATCCTGGTACACATGGTACCCCTCATCCCTATTCTGGTATGCATGGCACCCCTCATCCCCTAATCCTGGTATGCATGGTCCTCTCACCCCCCAATGCTGGTGTACATGGTCCCCTCACCTCCCAATCTTGATATGCATAGTCCCTTCACCCCCCAATCCGGGTATGTATGGTTCCCTCACCTCGCAATCCTGATATGCATTTTCCCCTCACCTCCCAATCCTGGTATGCATGGTCCGCTCTCCCCACAATCCTGGTATGCTTGGTACCCCTCATTCCCCAAATCCTGGTATATGTGGACCCCTCACCCCCAATCCTGGTATGTGTGGTGCCCTCACCCCCCAATCCTGGTATACATGGCACCCCATCCCTCATTCTGGTATGCATGGCACCCCTCATTCCCCAATCCTTTTTTGTGTAGTACCCCTTTATCCTGGTATACATGGTCCCCTCACCTCCCAATCCTGGTATGTATGGTCCCCTCACCCCACAATCCTGGTAAGCTTGGTACCCCTCATCCCCCAAATCCTGGTATGTGTGGCCGCCTCACCCCCAATCCTGGTATGTGTGGCCCCCTCACCCCCCAATCCTGGTATGTGTGGCCCCCTCACCCCCCAGTCATGGTATGTTTGGCCACCTCATCCCTTTCACGCTGTACACACATGCAAAAAAATAATCACTTATACTCACCTTTCTTCCCTGTGCTCCAGCGCTGCTGTGCCCTGTTCTGCCGGAGGCCGGGGGAGGAGTGTGGCGCCGGGGTACGTGCATGCCCATACCGCACTGTCTGGTGCCATTTTGCTGAAGACAAACTGCAAATGTGTCTTCAGTAAAATGGCGCCGGATAGCACTATGCACATGCGCCTATCCGACGCCTCACTCCTGCCCCGGTCTCTGGCGAAGAGCAACGCTCCTCCTGGTCAGGTAAGTATGTAAGTATGGCACCAGAGATCGCGGTATGCATTCAGTGTCTACGCATACCGCGATCTCCGGCGCCATACACACTCCTCTTACCTGTAACAGCTGGATGCGGCCTTCTGTCTGAAGCCAGACTGTGCGTCGCGCATGCGCATTCTATAAAGGCATCAGACAGAGACACGCATCTCCCATTATATTATAGATTGTCATGTCATTGACCAAAAACCCAAGCTCAGGACAACAGTATCTATAATATAACGGCAGAGGCGTGTCTCTGTCCGAAGCCTCGATAGACTGCGCATGCGTGACGCGCCTGCTGAGGCTATACCCCCCACAGAGGCACGCATCCCCATCCTAAACGAGGATGTGGATTGTGGCGCCAGAAATCGCGGTACGCATAAGCACTGAACGCATACCGCGATTTCCGGCACCATAACAACTTACCTATCCGGGAGGTCAGTTGCCACGGCATCTCTTCAGGCAGAAGGCCGGGATCCACCGTCGGTACCGGCGCATGCGCATAGCGCACTTCCGGCGCCGTTTTATTGAAGACACATTGCAAGGGTGTCTTCAACAAGATGGCGCCGGAAACCGCGGTCTGCGCAGGCGCTGATCCGGCGTCAGTGCTCTCCCCCGCCCTCTTCTGACATCACTAATCATTTAAATATCTAACGCACCCCCACACTTCGCCGCCATTTTAAAAACAGAAGATTTCTGCGTCACACAGCGCCTCCAGTCTCTAGCTTAAAAAAACAAAAACATTTTGTAGTATATATAGATATATATATTACACATATATCTATATATAAAGAAGATACTATATACAAATATATATATCTATATATACTATATAGAATAGTTATCAGAGTACTCCAACACAGTCAGCGGAGCAATCCCGCACAAAATACGTCAGCGGAGAAATCCCGCACAAAAAAACCTCAGCGGAGCAATCCCGCACAAAATACGTCAGTGGAGCAATCCCGCACAAAATACGTCAGCGGAGCAATCCCGCACAAAATACGTCAGCGGAGTAATCCCGCACAAAAAAACCTCAGCGGAGTAATCCCGCACAAAATACGTCAGCGGAGAAATCCTGCACAAAATACGTCAGCGGAGCAATCCCGCACAAAAAAACCTCAGCGGAGTAATCCCGCACAAAATACGTCAGCGGAGAAATCCTGCACAAAATACGTCAGTGGAGCAATCCCGCACAAAATACGTCAGCGGAGCAATCCCGCACAAAATACGTCAGCGGAGCAATCCCGCACAAAATACGTCAGCGGAGCAATCCCGCACAAAATACGTCAGCGGAGCAATCCCGCACAAAATACGTCAGCGGAGCAATCCCGCACAAAATACGTCAGCGGAGCAATCCCGCACAAAAAACCTCAGCGGAGCAATCACGCACAAAATACGTCAGCGGAGCAATCCCGCACAAAAAAACCTCAGCGGAGTAATCCCGCACAAAATACGTCAGCGGAGAAATCCTGCACAAAATACGTCAGTGGAGCAATCCCGCACAAAATACGTCAGCGGAGCAATCCCGCACAAAATACGTCAGCGGAGCAATCCCGCACAAAATACGTCAGCGGAGCAATCCCGCACAAAATACGTCAGCGGAGCAATCCCGCACAAAAAACCTCAGCGGAGCAATCCCGCACAAAATACGTCAGCGGAGCAATCCCGCACAAAATACGTCAGCGGAGCAATCCCGCACAAAAAAACCTCAGCGGAGCAATCCCGCTCAAAAAACTTCAGCGGAGCAATCCCGCACAAAATACGTCAGCGGAGCAATCCCGCACAAAAAAACCTCAGCGGAGCAATCCCGCACAAAATACGTCAGCGGAGCAATCCCGCACAAAAAAACCTCAGCGGAGCAATCCCGCTCAAAAAACTTCAGCGGAGCAATCCCGCACAAAAAACCTCAGCAGAGTAATACCGCACAAAAAACCTCAGTGGAGCAATCCCGCACAAAATACGTCAGCGGAGCAATCCCACACAAAAAACATCAGCGGAGCAATCCCGCACAAAATACGTCAGCGGAGCAATCCCGCACAAAAAACCTCAGCTGAGCAATCCCGCACAAAAAAACCTCAGCGGAGCAATCCAGCACAAAAAACTTCAGCGGAGCAATTCCGCACAAAATACGTCAGCAGAGCAATCCCGCACAAAAACCTCAGCGGAGCAATCCCGCACAAAAAACCTCAGCGGAGCAATCCCGCACAAAATACGTCAGCGGAGCAATCCCACACAAAAAACATCAGCGGAGCAATCCCGCACAAAATACGTCAGCGGAGCAATCCCGCACAAAAAACCTCAGCTGAGCAATCCCGCACAAAAAAACCTCAGCGGAGCAATCCAGCACAAAAAACTTCAGCGGAGCAATTCCGCAAAAAATACGTCAGCAGAGCAATCCCGCACAAAAACCTCAGCAGAGTAATACCGCACAAAAAACCTCAGCGGAGCAATCCCGCTCAAAAAACTTCAGTGGAGCAATCCCGCACAAAAAACCTCAGCAGAGTAATACCGCACAAAAAACCTCAGTGGAGCAATCCCGCACAAAATACGTCAGCGGAGCAATCCCACACAAAAAACATCAGCGGAGCAATCCCGCACAAAATACGTCAGCGGAGCAATCCAGCACAAAAAACTTCAGCGGAGCAATTCCGCACAAAATACGTCAGCAGAGTAATCCCGCACAAAAAACCTCAGCGGAGCAATCCCGCACAAAATACGTCAGCGGAGCAATCCCACACAAAAAACATCAGCGGAGCAATCCCGCACAAAATACGTCAGCGGAGCAATCCCGCACAAAAAACCTCAGCTGAGCAATCCCGCACAAAAAAACCTCAGCGGAGCAATCCAGCACAAAAAACTTCAGCGGAGCAATTCCGCACAAAATACGTCAGCAGAGCAATCCCGCACAAAAACCTCAGCGGAGCAATCCCGCACAAAAAAACCTCAGCGGAGCAATCCCGCACAAAAAACCTCAGCGGAGCAATCCCGCACAAAAAAACCTTAGCGGAGCAATCCCGCACAAAAAACTTCAGCGGAGAAATCCCGCACAAAAAACGTCAGCGGAGCAATCCCGCACAAAAACCATCAGCGGAGCAATCCCGCACAAAATACGTCAGCGGAGCAATCCCGCACAAAAAACCACAGCGGAGCAATCCCGCACAAAATACGTCAGCGGAGCAATCCCGCACAAAATACGTCAGCGGAGCAATCCCGCAGAAAATACGTCAGCGGAGCAATCCCGCACAAAATACGTCAGCGGAGCAATCCCGCACAGAATACGTCAGCGGATCAGTCCCGCACAAAAAACTTCAGAGGAGCAATCCCGCACAAAAAAACGTCAGCGGAGAAATCCCGCACAAAAAAACCTCAGCGGAGCAATCCCGCACAAAAAACGTCAGCGGAGCAATCCCGCACAAAATACGTCAGCGGAGCAATCCCGCACAAAATACGTCAGTGGAGCAATCCCGCACAAAATACGTCAGCGGAGCAATCCCGCACAAAAAACATCAGCGGAGCAATCCCCCACAAAATAGGTCAGCGGAGCAATCCCGCACAAAAAAACGTCAGCGGAGAAATCCCGCACAAAAAACGTCAGCGGAGTAATCCCGCACAAAATACGTCAGCGGAGCAATCCCCCACAAAATACGTCAGCGGAGCAATCCCGCACAAAATACGTCAGCGGAGCAATCCCGCACAAAAAACCTCAGCGGAGCAATCCCGCACAGAATACGTCAGCGGACCAATCCCGCACAGAAAAACGTCAGCGGAGCAATCCCGCACAAAAAACCTCAGCGGAGCAATCCCGCACAAAATACGTCAGCGGACCAATCCCGCACAGAAAAACGTCAGCGGAGCAATCCCGCACAAAATACGTCAGCGGAGCAATCCCGCACAAAAAACGTCAGCGGAGAAATCCCGCACAGAATACGTCAGCGGAGCAATCCCGCACAAAATACGTCAGCGGAGCAATCCCGCACAAAATACGTCAGCGGAGCAATCCCGCACAAAATACCTCAGCGGAGCAATCACGCACAAAATACGTCAGCGGAGCAATCCCGCACAAAAAAACCTCAGCGGAGTAATCCCGCACAAAAAAACCTCAGCGGAGTAATCCCGCACAAAATACGTCAGCGGAGAAATCCTGCACAAAATACGTCAGCGGAGCAATCCCGCACAAAAAAACCTCAGCGGAGTAATCCCGCACAAAATACGTCAGCGGAGAAATCCTGCACAAAATACGTCAGTGGAGCAATCCCGCACAAAATACGTCAGCGGAGCAATCCCGCACAAAATACGTCAGCGGAGCAATCCCGCACAAAATACGTCAGCGGAGCAATCCCGCACAAAATACGTCAGCGGAGCAATCCCGCACAAAAAACCTCAGCGGAGCAATCACGCACAAAATACGTCAGCGGAGCAATCCCGCACAAAAAAACCTCAGAGGAGTAATCCCGCACAAAAAAACCTCAGCGGAGTAATCCCGCACAAAATACGTCAGCGGAGAAATCCTGCACAAAATACGTCAGCGGAGCAATCCCGCACAAAAAAACCTCAGCGGAGTAATCCCGCACAAAATACGTCAGCGGAGAAATCCTGCACAAAATACGTCAGTGGAGCAATCCCGCACAAAATACGTCAGCGGAGCAATCCCGCACAAAATACGTCAGCGGAGCAATCCCGCACAAAATACGTCAGCGGAGCAATCCCGCACAAAATACGTCAGCGGAGCAATCCCGCACAAAATACGTCAGCGGAGCAATCCCGCACAAAATACGTCAGCGGAGCAATCCCGCACAAAAAACCTCAGCGGAGCAATCACGCACAAAATACGTCAGCGGAGCAATCCCGCACAAAAAAACCTCAGCGGAGTAATCCCGCACAAAATACGTCAGCGGAGAAATCCTGCACAAAATACGTCAGTGGAGCAATCCCGCACAAAATACGTCAGCGGAGCAATCCCGCACAAAATACGTCAGCGGAGCAATCCCGCACAAAATACGTCAGCGGAGCAATCCCGCACAAAATACGTCAGCGGAGCAATCCCGCACAAAAAACCTCAGCGGAGCAATCCCGCACAAAATACGTCAGCGGAGCAATCCCGCACAAAATACGTCAGCGGAGCAATCCCGCACAAAAAAACCTCAGCGGAGCAATCCCGCTCAAAAAACTTCAGCGGAGCAATCCCGCACAAAATACGTCAGCGGAGCAATCCCGCACAAAAAAACCTCAGCGGAGCAATCCCGCACAAAATACGTCAGCGGAGCAATCCCGCACAAAAAAACCTCAGCGGAGCAATCCCGCTCAAAAAACTTCAGCGGAGCAATCCCGCACAAAAAACCTCAGCAGAGTAATACCGCACAAAAAACCTCAGTGGAGCAATCCCGCACAAAATACGTCAGCGGAGCAATCCCGCACAAAATACGTCAGCGGAGCAATCCCGCACAAAAAACCTCAGCTGAGCAATCCCGCACAAAAAAACCTCAGCGGAGCAATCCAGCACAAAAAACTTCAGCGGAGCAATTCCGCACAAAATACGTCAGCAGAGCAATCCCGCACAAAAACCTCAGCGGAGCAATCCCGCACAAAAAACCTCAGCGGAGCAATCCCGCACAAAATACGTCAGCGGAGCAATCCCACACAAAAAACATCAGCGGAGCAATCCCGCACAAAATACGTCAGCGGAGCAATCCCGCACAAAAAACCTCAGCTGAGCAATCCCGCACAAAATACGTCAGCGGAGCAATCCCGCACAAAATACGTCAGTGGAGCAATCCCGCACAAAATACGTCAGCGGAGCAATCCCGCACAAAAAACATCAGCGGAGCAATCCCCCACAAAATAGGTCAGCGGAGCAATCCCGCACAAAAAAACGTCAGCGGAGAAATCCCGCACAAAAAACGTCAGCGGAGTAATCCCGCACAAAATACGTCAGCGGAGCAATCCCCCACAAAATACGTCAGCGGAGCAATCCCGCACAAAATACATCAGCGGAGCAATCCCGCACAAAAAACCTCAGCGGAGCAATCCCGCACAGAATACGTCAGCGGACCAATCCCGCACAGAAAAACGTCAGCGGAGCAATCCCGCACAAAAAACCTCAGCGGAGCAATCCCGCACAAAATACGTCAGCGGACCAATCCCGCACAGAAAAACGTCAGCGGAGCAATCCCGCACAAAATACGTCAGCGGAGCAATCCCGCACAAAAAACGTCAGCGGAGAAATCCCGCACAGAATACGTCAGCGGAGCAATCCCGCACAAAATACGTCAGCGGAGCAATCCCGCACAGAAAAACGTCAGCGGAGCAATCCCGCACAAAATACGTCAGTGGAGCAATCCCGCACAAAATACGTCAGCGGAGCAATCCCGCACAAAATACGTCAGCGGAGCAATCCCGCACAAAAAACTTCAGCAGAGCAATCCCGCACAAAATACGTCAGTAGAGAAATCCCCCACAAAATACGTCAGCGGAGCAATCCCGCACAAAATACGTCAGTAGAGAAATCCCCCACAAAATACGTCAGCGGAGCAATCCCGCACAAAAAAACGTCAGCGGATCAATCCCGCACAAAAAACATCAGCGGAGCAATCCCGCACAAAAAAAGCCAGCGGAGAAATCCCGCACAAAAAACGTCAGCGGAGAAATCCCGCACAAAAAACCTCAGCGGAGCAATCCCGCACAAAAAACGTCAGCGGAGCAATCCCGCACAGAAAAACGTCAGCGGAGCAATCCCGCACAAAATACGTCAGCGGAGCAATCCCGCACAAAATACGTCAGCGGAGCAATCCCGCACAAAATAAGTCCGCGGAGCAATCCCGCACAAAAAACTTCAGCGGAGCAATCCCGCACAAAATACGTCAGTGGAGCAATCCCACACAAAATACCTCAGCGGAGCAATCCCGCACAAAATACGTCAGCGGAGCAATCCCGCACAAAATACGTCAGCGGAGCAATCCCGCTCAAAAAACTTCAGCGGAGCAATCCCGCACAAAATACGTCAGCGGAGCAATCCCGCACAAAATACGTCAGCGGAGCAATCCCGCACAAAATACGTCAGCGGAGCAATCCCACACAAAATATTTCAGCGGAGCAATCCCGCACAAAATACGTCAGCGGAGCAATCCCGCACAAAATACGTCAGCGGAGCAATCCCACACAAAATACGTCAGCGGAGCAATCCCGCACAAAATACGTCAGCGGACCAATCCCGCACAAAATACGTCAGCGGAGCAATCCCACACAGAATACGTCAGTGGAGCAATCCCGCACAGAATACATCAGCGGAGCAATCCCGCACAAAATACGTCAGCGGAGCAATCCCGCACAAAAAAACGTCAGTGGAGCAATCCCGCACAAAATACGTCAGCGGAGCAATCCCGCACAAAATACGTCAGCGGACCAATCCCGCACAGAAAAACGTCAGCGGAGCAATCCCGCACAAAATACGTCAGCGGACCAATCCCGCACAGAAAAACGTCAGCGGAGCAACCCCGCACAAAATACGTCAGCGGACCAATCCCGCACAGAAAAACGTCAGCGGAGCAATCCCGCACAAAATACCTCAGCGGACCAATCCCGCACAGAAAAACGTCAGCGGAGCAATCCCGCACAAAATACGTCAGCGGGGCAATCCCGCACAGAATACATCAGCGGAGCAATCCCGCACAAAATACCTCAGCGGAGCAATCCCGCACAGAATACATCAGCGGAGCAATCCCGCACAAAAAACTTCAGCGGAGCAATCCCACACAAAATACGTCAGCGGAGCAATCCCGCACAAAATACGTCAGCGGAGCAATCCTGCACAAAATACGTCAGCGGAGCAATCCCTCACAAAATACGTCAGCGGAGCAATCCCGCACAAAATACGTCAGCGGAGAAATGCAGCCACTTTATACTGAACATATATATATATATATATATATAATACGTCAGGGGAAAAATCCGGCCACTTTCTACTGAATATATATAATACGTCAGCGGAGCAATCCGGCCACTTTCTACTGAATATATATAATACGTCAGCGGAGCAATCCAGCCACTTTCTACTGAATATATATAATACGTCAGCGGAGCAATCCGGCCACTTTATACTGAATATAAATATATATAATACGTGAGCGGAGCAATCCAGCCACTTTCCTTTGAATATATATAATACGTCAGCGGAGCAATCCAGTCACTTTATACTGAATATATATAATACGTCAGCGGAGCGATCCAGCCACTTTCCTCTGAATATATATAATACGTGAGCGGAGCAATCCAGCCACTTTCCTTTGAATATATATAATACGTCAGCGGAGCAATCCAGTCACTTTATACTGAATATATATAATAAGTCAGCGGAGCAATCCAGCCACTTTCCTCTGAATATATATAATACGTCAGCGGAGCAATCCAGCCACTTTCCTCTGAATATATATAATACATCAGCGGAGCAATCCAGCCACTTTATACTGAATATATATAATACGTCAGCGGAGCAATCCAGCCACTTTCTACTGAATATATATAATACGTCAGCGGAGCGATCCAGCCACTTTCTACTGAATATATATAATACATCAGCGGAGCAATCCAGCCACTTTATACTGAATATATATAATACGTCAGCGGAGCAATCCAGCCACTTTCTACTGAATATAAATATATATAATACGTCAGCGGAGCAATCCAGCCACTTTCCTCTGAATATATATAATACATCAGCGGAGCAATCCAGCCACTTTATACTGAATATATATAATACGTCAGCGGAGCGATCCAGCCACTTTCCTCTGAATATATATAATACGTCAGCGGAGCAATCCAGCCACTTTCTACTGAATATATATAATACGTCAGCGGAGCAATCCAGCCACTTTCCTCTGAATATATATAATACGTCAGCGGAGCAATCCGGCCACTTTATACTGAATATAAATATATATAATACGTCAGTGGAGCAATCCAGCCACTTTCCTCTGAATATATATAATACGTCAGCGGAGCGATCCAGCCACTTTCCTCTGAATATATATAATACGTCAGCGGAGCAATCCAGCCACTTTCCTCTGAATATATATAATACGTCAGCGGAGCAATCCAGCCACTTTATACTGAATATATATAATACGTCAGCGGAGCAATCCAGCCACTTTCCTCTGAATATATATAATACGTCAGCGGAGCAATCCAGCCACTTTCTACTGAATATATATAATACGTCAGCGGAGCAATCCAGCCACTTTCCTCTGAATATATATAATACGTCAGCGGAGCAATCCAGCCACTTTCCTCTGAATATATATAATACGTCAGCGGAGCAATCCAGCCACTTTCCTCTGAATATATATAATACGTCAGCGGAGCAATCCAGCCACTTTCCTCTGAATATATATAATACGTCAGCGGAGCAATCCAGCCACTTTATACTGAATATATATAATACGTCAGCGGAGCAATCCAGCCACTTTCCTCTGAATATATATAATACGTCAGCGGAGCAATCCAGCCACTTTCTACTGAATATATATAATACGTCAGCAGAGCAATCCAGCCACTTTCTACTGAATATATATAATACGTCAGCGGAGCAATCCAGCCACTTTCCTCTGAATATATATAATACGTCAGCAGAGCAATCCAGCCACTTTCTACTGAATATATATAATACGTCAGCGGAGCAATCCAGCCACTTTCCTCTGAATATATATAATACGTCAGCGGAGCGATCCAGCCACTTTCTACTGAATATATATAATACGTCAGCGGAGCAATCCAGCCACTTTCCTCTGAATATATATAATACGTCAGCGGAGCGATCCAGCCACTTTCTACTGAATATATATAATACGTCAGCAGAGCAATCCAGCCACTTTCTACTGAATATATATAATACGTCAGCGGAGCAATCCGGCCACTTTCTACTGAATATATATAATACGTCAGCGGAGCAATCCAGCCACTTTCCTCTGAATATATATAATACGTCAGCGGAGCGATCCAGCCACTTTCTACTGAATATATATAATACGTCAGCGGAGCAATCCAGCCACTTTCTACTGAATATAAATATATATAATACGTCAGCGGAGCAATCCAGCCACTTTCTACTGAATATATATAATACGTCAGCGGAGCTATCCAGCCACTTTATACTGAATATAAATATATGTAATACGTCAGTGGAGCAATCCAGCCACTTTCTACTGAATATATATATATATATACTACATCAGCGGAGCAATCCGGCCACTTTCTGCTGAATATATATATATATATACTACGTCAGCGGAGCAATCCAGCCACTTTATCAAACGTCAGCAGAGCTAAATATTTTAATTAAAGTTTACAACCTTATTCGTTCCGTAATTCCATTATAATGGCCCCCAAACGCCAGCAAGTTCTTTCTGAGGAGGAAACTCAGGCAAAAAAATCAAAAAGGGCTGAAGCTCAAAAGGTTGGTAGAAGTAGGGGTAAAAAACAGCACCTTAAATTGCAGCGTGAAAAAAATACTATCAGAAGAAAGGCTGCCCGTCATAATCTCACCCCAAAAAAGCCTCAACAGATGCGCAACGCTGACGCTGAGAGGCATAGGTCTGCCCCAGAGAGGCATAGGTCTGCCCCAGAGAGGCGTAGGTCTGCCCCAGAGAGGCATAGGTCTGCCCCAGAGAGGCGTAGGTCTGCCCCAGAGAGGCATAGGTCTGCCCCAGAGAGGCATAGGTCTGCCCCAGAGAGGCGTAGGTCTGCCCCAGAGAGGCATAGGTCTGCCCCAGAGAGGCGTAGGTCTGCCCCAGAGAGGCATAGGTCTGCCCCAGAGAGGCGTAGGTCTGCCCCAGAGAGGCATAGGTCTGCCCCAGAGAGGCGTAGGTCTGACCCAGAGAGGCATAGGTCTGCCCCAGAGAGGCGTAGGTCTGCCCCAGAAAGGCATAGGTCTGCCCCAGAGAGGCATAGGTCTGCCCCAGAGAGGCGTAGGTCTGCCCCAGAGAGGCATAGGTCTGCCCCAGAGAGGCGTAGGTCTGCCCCAGAGAGGCATAGGTCTGCCCCAGAGAGGCATAGGTCTGCCCCAGAGAGGCGTAGGTCTGCCCCAGAGAGGCGTAGGTCTGCCCCAGAGAGGCAGAGGTCTGCCCCAGAGAGGCGTAGGTCTGCCCCAGAGAGGCATAAGTCTGCCCCAGAGAGTGTGACAGACGCTGAGCTTCAGCAGCATCGCAGCGCCAATGCTGAGAGACACAGAGGAGCCCGTACTAAACAACCTGCCCGCTGGGGTAAAAACGGAAGATCTCGCAACACTGCTTTGCTTACTGAAAACTTCAATGAAGACGACATTGGGGCATGCTATCTTGGCCCAATGAACAACAAATGCTCATTTTGTAATGCCAACCATTTCCAAAATGAAATTACAACAAACTGTTGTCATAGTGGAACCATCAAACTGGAAGAAGTGTGAATGCATCCCTATATTACTAATTGCATGAAGAGATCAGAACCAAACTCCAAGAATTTCATGGAAAACATAAGATCATACAATAGTGCAAACGCTTTTGCATCCATGGGCGCACAAATTGACCAATCAATTAACAGGCGATCAGGTCCTTTCTGTTACAGAATCCATGGGCAAATTTACCATGCAACATCTGCGTTGCACCCTAACCAAGGTGAATCACCAACATACGCCCAGTTATATATTCTGGATTCGGCACAATCCAGCCAACAGTGGATGCATTCGTAATCTTATGCAAAATCTACAAAGAATTCTGGAAGATATCAATCCTTTCTCCAGAGAATACAAAAATATGTTGCAATTTGAACAAGAAGAAATGCTAAAAGCAAATCTAGAAAACCGAATGCCAATTGAATATAGCATGACTTTCGTGAGAGAAAAAGTAAATACTATGCACCCCGGCAGAATCAATGCTCCAACTGCCAGAGGGGAAATTGCTGCCATTTTCCACAGCACAGATGGTGCACCCCCAGAAAACCGTGACATTACCGTTCATCCAAAAAGTGGAATTTTACAAAATATATCTATTCTGAGTAGACTCTGTGACCCAATGAGCTACCCTTTGCTTTTCCCTTATGGGGACTCTGGGTGGACTACAGAACTAAAAAAAACAGTTGGTCGAGGAAATGTGACTCCACTTCAATGGTATTCATACCACTTTGCCATTCGTGATGGTACTTTAACCAGTTCCTTAATGCAGGAAAGCTGACACACCAATTTATGGTTGATGCCTATTGCAAAACTGAGGCAAACCGTTTAAATTGGGTGCGCACAAATCAAAGTACTGTAAGAGCTGAAGAATATGACGTCCTTCACCAATTCATGACCAACCACCGTTTCATGAACATAAATATCCTACCTGGAAAAAAAGTCATATTGCCATCGACTTTCCAAGGAAGTCCAAGAAATATGGCACAAAACTACCAAGATGCCATGGCAATGGTCAGGAAATATGGCAAACCAGACCTATTTGTAACAGTAACGTGCAATCCAAAATGGAGGGAAATCAGGGAAAACTTACTTCCCTGTCAGCAACCATGCGACAGGCCCGATTTAGTAGCTCGAGTATTTAACATGAAATTAAAATTGCTACTTGGAGACCTAACCACATACCACAGATTTGGACGTGTTAATGGTATGGTGTATGTAATTGAGTTCCAAAAAAGAGGGCTCCCTCATGGACACATATTGGCATTTATGGCCCCGGAATACAAAGCCTGGGAAAAAGAAAGAATTGACAAAATTGTTTGTGCAGAGCTCCCGCACAAAGACACGCATCCGAAGCTTTATGAAATTGTACAATCTTGCATGATACACGGTCCATGTGGTCCACTTAATCCAAATGCACCATGCATGGACAATGGAAACTGTACAAGGTTTTCCCAAGGATTTCTGTTCCGAAACTAATAGCAATGTAAATGGATCCCCTAAATATCAACGCCGGGATGAGAACAACTTTGTTGAACTTGGTGGAAACAGGGTTGATAATAGATGGGTTGTACCTTACAATCCTTATCTTTCCTTAAAATACAATGCCCACATAAACGTTGAGATTTGCAGTTCTACAAAGTGTAAAATATTTGTTCAAATATGTTTACAAAGGGCATGATTGTGCAAATCTACAGTGTGTTACTGCTGCCACAGAACAAGAAGCCACGGTTGAATGGGATGAAGTAAAAAATGACTTAGAAACTCGATATGTAAGTGCACCTGAAGCATGCTGGAGACTCAGGGAATATAAAATGCACCATCAACCTGACCATGTGGAAAGATGAAATGTCCACCTTGAGGACAAGCATACAATATGCTTTATAGCAGGTAAAGAAGCTGAAGCCGTGCAGCGGAAAAACACCAAGTCTAAACTTCTTGCTGGGTTTAAACTGAATCGGGAAGATCCTAATGCCCAACAATATTTCTACATTGAAATCCCTGAACATTTCACTTGGGATGAAAAAAACGTTAAATGGAAACCACGTTGCAAATGTCATAAAACCACAATTGGCAGAATGTTTAACGTTAGTCCATTAGACAGAGAAAAATACTTTCTCCGAATTCTCCTTCTCAATGTTAGAGGCGCAACATCTTTTGAGGATCTCAGAACAACTGAAGGAAACCGTTTTGCTACTTTCCAAGAAGCCTGTATTGCAAGAGGGTTAACTGATGATGACTCTGAATGGGATACTCGCCTAACAGAAGCTGCCACTTATCAAATGCCAATACAACTTACACAATTGTCTGCATTTATTTGCATCATGTGTGAGCCGTCTAATGCTGCAGCATTGTTTCAAAGGCACAATAAAAATCTCATGGAAGACTATACCAGACGTTTCCCTCATGTAGAAAAGGCCGTCTATATGACATTACATGAAATTGAGCCTGTGTTACGGACACATGGAAAGTCATTACAAGATTTTGGCCTACACCTTCCTGTTGGCAAGTACGATGATCCAATCAATTCTGGCAAATATTACGACCCTGTTGCGGAAAAGGCTTTGTTTGAGGAGAAATTCCAAATGTTAAACCCAGGACAACGAAAGGCTTTCGAAAAAATCAGAGAAGCTTTTGAGATTCCAACTTGCAACAACGTCTATTTTTTATTGACGGACCTGGTGGAAGTGGTAAGACATTCCTGTATAATACAATCATGCATTACGTTCAGAGCAAAAATGAATTAGTCTTGCCATGTACATTTACAGGCATTGCTGCTACTTTGCTGGAAGGAGGCCGAACTTCCCATAATCTGTTCAAACTGCCTATACCAATTAATGAAACGTCGACGTGCAATATTCGTCATGGCAGCAATACTGCCAATGAGTTGAAAAACGCCAAACTCATAATCTGGGACGAAGCTTCTACGGCTCCAGCTCATGCTGTAAATGCAGTTGACACCTTCTACAAAGAACTCATGGCTGAAGATCCAAAAGTTCCCTCCAAAAAAACGTTCGGAGGTGCAGTGTTTGTTTTTGGTGGAGATTTTCGACAAATCCTTCCTGTTGTTCCACATGGCAGCAGAACCGAAATAATTTCAGCATGCATGAAGAACAGCAATTGTTGGAGGAATATTGAAGTCCTCAAATTGGACCAAAACATGCGTACCAATGAGGACAATGTCCCCCAAGAACATCAAGGCTTTTCCCAATGGCTTTTAAACCTTGGAGATGGAAAACTTCAAGAACCAGGACTAGAGGAAGGTATCTTTGAAATTCCTTCTGTCTGCATTGAAAATGAATGTATTGTTGATGCTGTCTTTCCTCAAGTCATACAACCAGAAGGTAAAAGCATTGCAAACCGTGCAATCCTAACTCCAAAAAACCAACATTCACATGAACTGAATGAAAATGTTCTTAGACGAATTCAGTCTGAATTGAAATGCTACACCAGTATTGATTCCATTCAGCAAGATACTGCAAATGCTGAGGAAGCAGCAAACTATCCGATGGAGTTCTTAAACAGCTTAACGCCTGGTGGTATGCCTCCTCATAGATGACATTTGAAAGTTGGAGCAGTAGTCATGCTATTAAGAAACCTTAACTCAAGAAGAGGTCTTTGCAATGGCACCAGAATGGTTGTGAAGCAAATGATGTCAAAAGTCATTGACTGTGAAATCCTCAGCGGATCATTTAAAGGTACAAGGGTATCATTCCCAGAGTTATTCTGCCCCAAGCCATCCTCATCTTCCTTTTACTTTAAAACGAAAACAGTTTCCCTTAAGACTGGCTTATGCTATGACCATCAACAAAAGTCAAGGGCAAACACTGGATTCAGTTGGCATATATTTGCCATCTCCAGCCTTCAGCCAGGGCCAACTTTATGTCGCCTCTTCAAGGACAAAATCCTTCCAACAAGTCAAAGTCAAAGTTTTTGCTACTGATCAACGAGGCAACTTAAAGAAAGACCACAGAGTTTACACCAAAAATGTTCTTTACACAGAAGTTTTTGCACAATAATTTTTTTTTCCAGCTAATAGTTTAATAAAATGTAAAATGTTATATATAACAGTGAATGTGTCTTTCTGTTCAAAGCCAAAATGGGTGGCGGCTGTGCAGTGTGGTGCCTGAGTCAGAGCGTGTGCACACTGCACTACGATGCCATTTTACTGAAGACACTGTGTGTGCAAATTCCCAGACACAGTGTCTTCAAGAAAATGGCGCCAGATATTGTGAGATGCGCACACGTTGACTCAGGCACTATTTTATGGGAACAGCACATACCAGGATGGGGGCACAGGATGGGAGCAGCACATACCAGGATGGGGGCACAGGATGGGGGCAGCACATACCAGGATAGAGGCACAGGATGGCAGCAGCACATACCAGGATAGGGGCACAGGATGGGGGCAGCACATACCAGGATGGGGGCACAGGATGGGAGCAGCACATGACAGGATGGGGGCGCAGGATGGGAGCAGCACATGACAGGATGGGGGCGCAGGATGGGAGCAGCACATGACAGGATGGGGGCGCAGGATAGCAGCACATACCAGGATGGGGGCACAGGATGGCAGCAGCACATTACAGAATGGGGGCGCAGGATGGGAGCAGCACTTGACAGGATGGGGGCGCAGGATGGGAGCAGCACATGACAGGATGGTTGCGCAGGATGGGAGCAGCACATGATAGGATGGGGGCGCAGGATAGCAGCACATACCAGGATGGGGGCGCAGGATGGGGGCAGCACATACCAGGATGGGGGCACAGGATAGCAGCAGCACATGACAGGATGGGGGCGCAGGATGGGAGCAGCACATACCAGGATGGGGGCGCAGGATAGCAGCAGCACATACCAGGATGGGGGCGCAGGATAGCAGCAGCACATACCAGGATGGGGGCGCAGGATAGCAGCAGCACATGACAGGATGGGGGCGCAGGATGGCAGTGTAGCACCCTGAGGATTCGGCTGCTACAGGGGTATTGCACCTCACTCCAGAGGTGTGGTATTCCACTCCCGGGTAAGGATGGAGTGTGGAACTGAGCTCAGTAGGCTGCATGCACTACATACATCCCATTTCCGGGGGACAGATCAACGGTACTCCCACCAGTATATGTGCAGGTACGACAGCGTCTGTCCCTGGCTGGAGTGGGAGGGGGGTGGAACATCCCAGTAGTGTAGGGGCAGATAGGGGGAGTAGTCTGGGTAAAGCTAGGAGCTCATTGGGTGCTAGTCACCTGGGCTCACACATAGAGGGAGTATATATGGTGGGCACCATCTTAGGACAGGGTCTTTTTAGCCTGAGGAGCAGAGCAGAGGAGCTCAGCCAGGAGGGCTGACAGGGAGCTGTGGCTCCGGCTGGGCCCAGCTCCAGAGCCAAGCCTGCAGAGGGAGAGAGGAGAAAAGAAGGACCCAGAGAGAAAGACAAGAAGGGAACCTCAAGACCCCAGAATAAAGACAAAAGGGTGAAGGGTTGGCGGACACGGGTACCGGATCCCAAGCTGGCAGAGGCCAAAACAAACCTTAGCCAGGAACCGGAGGTCGTGGGCAGGATCTGCCACGACCCTCACCAAATCCACCAGAATGGCACACCGAGCATAGGGTCAGGGAAGCCAGGGAAGGTTCAACCAACAAGAGACCCGAGGGAGCCGGACACAGGTGGATCCCTGGTGGGAACGGCCAGAGAGAGAGAGAGAGAGTCAGAAGGGAGCTCAGGACCACGCTCCGGAATCGCCTGGGGGTTAGCCGAGTCCAGGACCTGGTGGACGCAGCACAGCTCGGGTGGTCACTCAAGGCCAGAGTGACCAAAAGAACACCAGTAAGTAAAAACCCTGAACTGCATCTCCTGACTCTGAGTCTTCTTTCTGCATCATCACAACCCCCATCATCCACACCTGCTGCCCTGAGGCCATACCCCTCCCGTTGGGGGTTATACCATCACTGCTGCACATATACCACCGGCCTCAGCGGACTGCTCTGCAGCGGCGGCTTCAAAGCCGCACTCAACGGGTGGCGTAGTCGACAATCAAGTTAACATCTACTGCCATAGACTGCCACTTAGTTTGACACCCTGGGCACGGACCGGGTCACCGCCACAAGGACTACTACCCCTATCCAGATCCGGCTCCGGGTATCCCCTGAACATGGCCCAGGGGGCGCGTCAACTTTGGCGTAGTCGGCAGGATAACGTGCCCGCAACCACCGGGTACTGCGTGCCTGAAGAAAAGTTCACATTTACCTCAAAAAGAAGTTTCCCGCCAATTCCGGAGGGTCCCCGCCATCGGACGCCATCACGGATCGTTTCCCGCCGTTTGCCCGCCATCTGCAGTCTTTTCCCGCCATCCACAGAGTTTCCCGCCATTGGGAAGCGGTTCCCGCAATCTAAGAAGATTTCCCGCCCTGGCAGAGCGGACGCCATTATGGGCGTGCCAGAGGGTGGTAAGAGACGACCTCCCATCGTGGGCCAGGACCAAGAATGGCGCCAAAAACGAAGACCGCCCCCACCAGCAGAGACTGCAATGATTGAGATGTCCATCAGCGTGGGGGGTCTGCCCCTGGAACTGACAATCACCAAGTTGCCCCAGGACCGCCCTCAATGGGGGCGGAGACAGAACAAAAGAGAGAAGATGGGAGCAGCTTGGAGGAGTCTGGAGGAGCCGTACCCGGAGATGGAGGGAGAGGCAGGCAGCACCGACCCTGTGGTCAGGAGCCTGATGCAAGCTACCACTCCACAAGACCTGGTGGAGATCCTGGCACAGCTCCCCCGAGACCGGGAGCGTGCACAGACCGCGCTGGAGGGCCTCGCACGGAGGATGGCCCAGGTGCAGCGAGAAACGCTGATGGAGTGGAGTAGGGAGATGGCCCAGCAGGCTGGAGCCCGCCAGCGGAGCACACCACCCGCAACGAGGAGCACGCCTGCCCCTGAAGAGGATGCAGAAGGGACGGAGGCCGGAGACGACGCCGCAGAGGGAGCTGAAGAGACGGAGGCAAGTAAAGGGGACGTTACTACCCCGAGCCCGGCCACCGTAAGCCTACCCCCGCTCCCCGTCGCAGAGCCCGAAGTCCCACTGATCGTGCCCGTTGCCGCACCGCTACCGCTCCAGACTAGGCCCCAAGCAGGAGCCGCGACCACGCCCCCTGTGACGTCACGCGCCTCAACCCTGAGCGCGGCCAAGCAGGAGACGCCACCGGCCTGGTCGCAAGGCCGAGTGCCCCCGGGCGCCGCCGTCTTCACGGTGCCCTTTACCTTCAGGGTACCCCAAGCCTGGTCGCAAGGCCTAGTGATCCCGGGCGCCGCTGCCACCACCGCGCCCTCAACTTCCACTGTGCCGCACCTGGGTGAGGACTTGTTTGCCCAGCACGCTTGCCCGGATGGGCAGCCTTTTGAGTGGCCACCGGGGTACCACCATCCCCGACTCCGGAAAGAAAGACCCCTGGATGAGCCCCTGATCCCGGCTCCGGCGCCCGCCAAGATCACCCCACTCTCGCTGAAGGAAGCATCAGGAGGACGCCGCTACTAAAGTACGGTAAATGGAACTGTAAAATAGTCCCCGTTGGGACCAGCAAATTAAACTGTTACCCGTATGTCCCTTAATCCCACTGGCCGAGGACTGAGAGCGGTCATTCTTCCCTAATCCCACTGGCCGAGGACTGAGAGCGGCCACCTCCCCTTGTATATAGTTGCGCTTCCTAAGGCGCCCCCTACTGGTTTTAGAAGGAACTGTGTTTTTTCCAGAAGAGACTGTTGCACTTTACCCGGTCACAAGTTGCACCGTGGCCGGAGGAACAAGAATGTTTATAATGAAAAGTTTTATATGAAGAGTATTATGCTGCTGATATATATATAGTGTTTTATATGTTTATGATGTTTTGAAAAAAAAAAAAATTGTATGTTTGTGGATATTTTATTCTTTTACAGCCCGAGGACGTGCTGTGATTTACCAGGGGGGAATGTAGCACCCTGAGGATTCGGCTGCTACAGGGGTATTGCACCTCACTCCAGAGGTGTGGTATTCCACTCCCGGGTAAGGATGGAGTGTGGAACTGAGCTCAGTAGGCTGCATGCACTACATACATCCCATTTCCGGGGGACAGATCAACGGTACTCCCACCAGTATATGTGCAGGTACGACAGCGTCTGTCCCTGGCTGGAGTGGGAGGGGGGTGGAACATCCCAGTAGTGTAGGGGCAGATAGGGGGGGTAGTCTGGGTAAAGCTAGGAGCTCATTGGGTGCTAGTCACCTGGGCTCACACATAGAGGGAGTATATATGGTGGGCACCATCTTAGGACAGGGTCTTTTTAGCCTGAGGAGCAGAGCAGAGGAGCTCAGCCAGGAGGGCTGACAGGGAGCTGTGGCTCCGGCTGGGCCCAGCTCCAGAGCCAAGCCTGCAGAGGGAGAGAGGAGAAAAGAAGGACCCAGAGAGAAAGACAAGAAGGGAACCCCAAGACCCCAGAATAAAGACAAAAGGGTGAAGGGTTGGCGGACACGGGTACCGGATCCCAAGCTGGCAGAGGCCAAAACAAACCTTAGCCAGGAACCGGAGGTCGTGGGCAGGATCTGCCACGACCCTCACCAAATCCACCAGAATGGCACACCGAGCATAGGGTCAGGGAAGCCAGGGAAGGTTCAACCAACAAGAGACCCGAGGGAGCCGGACACAGGTGGATCCCTGGTGGGAACGGCCAGAGAGAGAGAGAGAGAGTCAGAAGGGAGCTCAGGACCACGCTCCGGAATCGCCTGGGGGTTAGCCGAGTCCAGGACCTGGTGGACGCAGCATGGCTCGGGTGGTCACTCAAGGCCAGAGTGACCAAAAGAACACCAGTAAGTAAAAACCCTGAACTGCATCTCCTGACTCTGAGTCTTCTTTCTGCATCATCACAACCCCCATCATCCACACCTGCTGCCCTGAGGCCATACCCCTCCCGTTGGGGGTTATACCATCACTGCTGCACATATACCACCGGCCTCAGCGGACTGCTCTGCAGCGGCGGCTTCAAAGCAGCACTCAACGGGTGGCGTAGTCGACAATCAAGTTAACATCTACTGCCATAGACTGCCACTTAGTTTGACACCCTGGGCACGGACCGGGTCACCGCCACAAGGACTACTACCCCTATCCAGATCCGGCTCCGGGTATCCCCTGAACATGGCCCAGGGGGCGCGTCAGCAGCACATACCAGGATGGGGGCACAGGATGGCAGCAGCACATTACAGAATGGGGGCGCAGGATGGGAGCAGCACATGACAGGATGGGGGCGCAGGATGGGAGCAGCACATGACAGGATGGGGGCACAGGATGGGAGCAGCACATGACAGGATGGGGGCGCAGGATAGCAGCACATACCAGGATGGGGGCACAGGATGGCAGCAGCACATACCAGGATGGGGGCACAGGATGGGAGCAGCACATGACAGGATGGAGGCCGTATACCAATATAAATGCTCGCCACCCGGGCGTAGAACGGGTGGTTCAATAGCTAGTACATTATAGGTGAAGTAGACTCAAAAGACCAAAGCAGATTCAACCTTAAATAACGAGTCATTACTTCTTCTTTTACCCATGAGCCCCGCACGTCATGTCCAACTGCCCCAATGCACATTTCGAATCTTCCTCAGGGGGTGCCCCTGCGTGCGTTGGGGCAGTTGGGCATGACGTGCGGACTCACGGGTAAGTGCCTCATTCATTACCAGTATACTTATCTCTAACATTCAAGAAGTTGTCCACTACTTTATGTATCCCCCCCCGGGGCCCCTAAGACTTATTGTGAATACCTTCTGTTGCTGATAATGCCTGTGAGCGGCGCTATCGGTTGCCTCTCACAGGCATCACGTGACCCCGCGCTGACGTCATGACAAGTGAGGCGTGACTCAGCACTGGGGTCCCCGCGGTGGCCGCTGGGTTGTGGGTGGGGTTACCCCCGCGTCACACCTTGCATCCACCGCGCGCTTTCCCAATGAATGGAGAGAGGCAGAGCGCGTGGTGGATGCTGGGTGTGACGAGGAGGGGTAACCCCGCCCACAGCCTGGAGTCCACCCTGGAACCTGGAAGACAAAGACCCCCGGCTGCTGCCAGCACTTGTCGTGACATCAGCGGATGTCAGAGCCGGCCGCAGCCGGGGGTCACATGATGCCTGTGAGCGGCCAGTGATAGCGCCACTCACAGGCCGTATCTGCAACAGAAGGTATTTACAAGAAGTCTTAGGGGCCCCGGGGGGATACATGGGGGGGATATAAAGTAGTGGACATCCCCTTTCAGCCATGGCGCTCTGTTTTACCACCTGTGTGCCTGTTTTTATGTAATCTCCACCTATATGATGTGTGCTGCTCCTCTTTATTGATTTTGATTTAATTATACTGAGTTAGGACCTAAGCACTATAATACTGTTGTGGGGTCTATGTGATACTGCTATATCTATGTCAGATATGTAATTGGTCTGGCACCCCCACTAAAACCACGTCCCCTCCCCCACCCCCCACCCCCCGTCCAACTAATCTCATATATGTGTGTCTCTCTTGTGATTAATAAAAGTGATATTGATATTTACTTTATGATTGAAGTAGTAATGACTCGTTCTTTAAGGCTGAATTTGTCATGTCATTGTATCATAACACAGGATAACAAAAAAAATGGTAGTAGCCCATGCAAGTGCTGCACTCACTATTCTGCTGGTGCAGTCACTGTGTACATACATTACATTACTGATCCGGAGTTATATCCTGTATTATACTCCAGAGCTGCACTCACTATTCTGCTGGTGCAGTCACTGTGTACATACATTACATTACTGATCCTGAGTTACATCCTGTATTATACTCCAGAGCTGCACTCACTATTCTGCTGGTGCAGTCACTGTGTACATACATTACATTACTGATCCGGAGTTATATCCTGTATTATACTCCAGAGCTGCACTCACTATTCTGCTGGTGCAGTCACTGTGCACATACATTACATTACTGATCCTGAGTTACATCCTGTATTATACTCCAGAGCTGCACTCATTATTCTGCTGGTGCAGTCACTGTGTACATACATTACATTACTGATCCTGAGTTACATCCTGTATTATACTCCAGAGCTGTACTCATTATTCTGCTGGTGCAGTCACTGTGTACATACATTACATTACTGATCCGGAGTTATATCCTGTATTATACTCCAGAGCTGCACTCACTATTCTGCTGGTGCAGTCACTGTGTACATACATTACATTACTGATCCTGAGTTACATCCAGTATTATACTCCAGAGCTGCACTCACTATTCTGCTGGTGCAGTCACTGTGTACATACATTACATTACTGATCCTGAGTTACCTCCTGTATTATACTCCAGAGCTGCACTCACTATTCTGCTGGTGCAGTCACTGTGTACATACATTACATTACTGATCCTGCACTGATCCTGAGTTATATCCTGTATTATACTCCAGAGCTGCACTCACTATTCTGCTGGTCCAGCCGCTCCCTCTCTCCTCACACGCATATTATACATATATACAGAATAATAACTACCTACACCATGACATCTGGTCCAGTTACCAAACAAATAATAACAATATAATAAACAATAACCGACAAATTATATACATACTAATATATACATTCGTTTTTTTTTTTTGTTTTTTTTTTATAAATAAAATAAATACTAACTATACAAATATATACAAGACAAAACAAAACCCCCCACACTCAAGCCCACCAGTCCCTCCCCGACACTGACCTGAGAGCTGGTCCTGCGCCTCATGCCTCAGTCCAACGTCCATAGGCCAGATCAGGCAGTGCCAGTTTTTCACCCAAATAACCAGTGTCCCACAAGATGAACCCACCTCCCCCCTTTTCCCTCCACCCAACCTAACACCTACACCCAAACCCATATATACAATATATACAGAAACAAACAATACAATAACCACAACTGACAAAACCCAAGTTCGGCGCCTGCCGCCCTACATCACTGTCTACTGATCAATAAAACAAAAATCTATGGTGTCAGCAGCAGCCCACCACCAGGAGAGGCGATGACCAGACTAGGGCACACTAAAAGAAAAGCCCCTCCAGAGGAGAGCGGCCCTCCGTGTACCCAGTCTCTCATACTCCAGAGAACGCACCTTCACCAGGTCACCGAGTATGGTCCTAAACACATCGTCCACTGGGAGGATTTTCCGCTGCGTCGATACTAAGCACCGTGCGTTCCACGTGTGATACCTAACCACTGCGCTAACTAGAAATAAGGTGCAGCGGTCCCGACCACCCAGGTCCACGAATGCTCCATAGGCCCATTCCGCATAAGAGAGACCGACCAGCCGGGGCCAGCCAATGGAGGCGCCCACCCTGTTGTACACCTCTGTGTTAAAGGGACAACGAAGCAGGAAGTGGTCCATGCTTTCAAGCATGGTACCACAATGCTCCCGAGGACAGTTCCTGTCCTCAGAGCTCCTACACTTCAGATTGTCCCTCACACACAGTTTCCCATGGAAGCAGCGCCAAGCCAAGTCCCAAACCTTCGAGGGGATCCTGATAGAATTCAAAAGATGCAGACCCACCCCAAGATCCCGACTTGGGCAATCCCTGAGTGCCAGAGGCCTCTGAAAATGGGTCAACAGAACCCTTTTGTCAAGGAGCTTCCTTGGCAGAGTCCTGACCTCCCACATTCCCAGACCCCACCAGCGAATTACCTTCAGAACCACGGTAGCGTAAGCCGGGAGATGTTCATGCGGTGTGCAGAGATCCTTCACTTGCCCTCCTGTCTCCCATTCCTGGAAGAAAGGCTGAAACCATCCCTTACAGGAGAATACCCACGGAGGAGCCCTCTCTTTCCAGAGGTTTGCAATATTGATCTTAATGAAGGTATTCACAAGGAATACCACAGGGTTGACCATACCCAACCCTCCTAGTCTCCTCGTACGGTAAGTAACCTCCCTCTTGACTAGGTTCAGTCTATTCCCCCATAACAGTTGAAAGAACAAACTGTAGACCCGAGTCCAGAGAGGCTCTGGTAAGATGCACACACTGCCCAGATAGATCAGCAAAGGGAGCAGGTAAGTTTTGATCAGGTTTACCCTCTCCCTTAGGGTCAAAGACCAACCCTTCCATTGGTTCACCTTCTGAGTGGCGATCTCTAGCCTGCTGTCCCAATTTTGTTTGGGGTAATCCCCCTGGCCAAATTCGATGCCAAGAACTTTTGCAGAGACTTTGGGTTCTGGAAGGGTGTCCGGGAGATCAAAACCAGGATCTCCTCCTCCCAGCCAGAGACTCTCACACTTATCCCGGTTGATCTTAGACCCGGATGCCTCCGAGTAGCGATTTACCTCTGACATCAGCCATTCTGCCTCCCCATCAGAGGAAACAAAAACGGTGACGTCATCGGCATACGCCACCACTCTCAGAGTGGCTTCCGGTGCTGCCCGGTCCATCCCGATCCCAGCCAACGGTCCACGCTCCACCCTCCTAAGAAGTGGGTCAATCGCAAACACGTACAGTAGCGGGCTCAAGGGACAACCCTGGCGAACACCACACCCAACCTCAAAAGAGCTGCCAATCCAACCGTTCACAAGCGAGAAACTCTCTGCCCCAGAGTACAAGGTCTTAAGCCAATCAACAAACCCCCCCGGCCGGCCATACCTCAGAAGGACAGACCAGAGGTACTCATGATTAACCCGATCAAACGCTTTTGCCTGGTCCAATGACAGCATGTACCCCTTCCATTGGCCAGCCCTACCCTGCTCCACCGCCTCTCGGACACAGAGTACAGCACTAATTGTACTGCGGCCCGGAACAGAGCAATGCTGGGCCCCCGAAAGGAGCTGGGGTGCAAATTTCACCAGCCAATTAAACAGCACCTTTGCCAAAACCTTCCTGTCTGCATTCAGAAGCGCTATGGGAGGCCAATTCTCAATGCAAGATGGGTCCTTACCCTTTGACAAGATGATCAGGGCAGACCTCCTCATTGACTTTGGCAGAGTGCCCGAGGAAAGACACTCATTGAATACCTCAGTCAAGAGGGGAACCAAGGCGTCCTTAAAGGTCTTATAGAATTCAGATGTTAAGCCATCCGGACCGGGAGATTTCTTCAGGGCAAGCCCTTCAATCGCCAACTTAACTTCCTCTTCCCTGATCATCTCTGTCAAAACGCCAAGAGAGGGGTCTACCCCTGGTTCGGGGACGGCTTCAGCCAGAAAAGCCGACATCTCATCCCAATCCAGATCCCTCTTCCCCAAGAGGTGCGAGTAGAAGGATCTGACGACCTCCAGGATCCCTGATCTGGATCTTTTCAAGGACCCCGCAGTGTCAACCAGTCCTGTAACAACTTTACTATTCACTGACATCTTGCAGTTTCTATAAGGGTCGGGCGAGCGGTACTTCCCGTAATCCCTCTCAAAAACCAAAGATGCGTGTCTATCATACTGACACCTCATTAGCAAAGATTTCACTCTGGAGATCTCCTCGCGGCTACCTCCAGTTGAGACAAGATGCTCGAGTTTCCTCCTCAGGCCCTGATACAGGCGGTACCTGTCCAGGCTCCTGAGGCTCGAGAGCTGGCGGAAGAATCTCGCCACCCTTTTCTTAAACATCTCCCACCACTCTGACTTACTACTACAAAGATCCAGTAAGGGTACCTGGATCTGAAGAAAATCCTCAAAGGACTGTCTTATCTCCGCTTCTTCCAAGAGAGACGAATTGAGCCTCCAAAAGCCTCTTCCCATCCGGGGGGTCTCTGTAACATTCAGGGAAAACAAAATCAAACAGTGATCGGAGAACTCCACCTCAACAACAGATACTGCTGAAGAGACGGCTTCCTCCTTTAAATAAAACCTGTCTATCCTGGACCTACAGTTACCTCTATGATAGGTGAACCCCTCGTGGCCTGCGGTGTGCCGGATGTGGACATCCACCAGGCGAGCCTCACTAGCTATACTATTAAGGGCGACGCTATCATAAGTCAGCTTGTCTCTGGAACCTCCTCTATCCCGGGGCCTCGTGACAGTGTTGAAGTCCCCTCCAAAGACGACCTGCCGACTTGTAAAAAGGTAGGGCTTGATCCTCATAAAGAGACACTTCCGGTCCCATTTAGATTGGGGACCATAGATGTTAATGAGCCGAAGCTCTTGTCCCTTCATGAGGACATCTAATATCAGGCACCTCCCCATTTCTAACTCAATAACCCGTCGGCATTCTACCGGTGCGGTAAAAGGGACCGCCACTCCGCTATACGGCTCGACCGCAAGAGACCAATAGGAGGGCCCGATTCTCCACTCCCTCTTAGCTATAAAAACCTCTGCCATATTTGGCAGCCTGGTCTCTTGTAAAAAGAAAATGTCAGCTTCAACCCGGCTGAGAAAATCAAAGGCCGCAAATCTAGCCATGTTTGACTTAATGCTGGCGACATTAATGGACGCCAGCGTCAACGGAGTGGGTACCGCCATCATTGGTGATTGAGTTAGATGGCTTTCTTCTTCCCACTCCCCTTATCCTCTGCCTCAGAGGAGGAATCCTTCCACCACACAGAGGTGTCCATTCCCACATTTTTCCTTCTTTTTTCGTCCTCGTCTCAGGACTCTGGGCCAGTCCCTCCCCCCAAGGACCTTGCATCCCCAGGAGGAGGAGACTCGGCGCCCCCTGTAAGCTCCGCTGAAGCCGGAACCTCAGCCTCCTCCTCAGAGGAAGAGATGTTATCAAGGGCTTGGAACCGGTTAGAAAGACCAACTAGAGGGGAGTCGGTTTTACCTTCCTAAGGTACTATACTCCAGAGCTGCACTCACTATTCTGCTGGTTCAGTCACTGTGTACATATATTACATTACTGATCCTGAGTTACATCCTGTATTATACCCCAGAGCTGCACTCACTATTCTGCTGGTGTAGTCACTGTGCACATATATTACATTACTGATCCTGCACTGATCCTGAGTTACATCATGTATTATACTCCAGAGCTGCACTCACTATTCTGCCAGTGCAGTCACTATGGACATACATTACATTACTGATCCTGTACTGATCCTGAGTTACATCCTGTATTATACTCCAGAGCTGCACTCACTATTCTGCTGGTGCAGTCACTGTGTACATACATTACATTACTGATCCTGAGTTACATCCTGTATTATACTGCAGAGCTGCACTCACTATTCTGCTGCTGCAGTCACTGTGTACATATATTACATTACTGATCCTGTACTGATCCTGAGTTGCATCCTGTATTATACTCCAGAGCTGCACTCACTATTCTGCTGGTGCAGTCACTGTGTACATACATTACATTACTGATCCTGAGTTACATCCTGTATTATACTCCAGAGCTACACTCACTATTCTGCTGCTGCAGTCACTGTGTACATACATTATATTACTGATCCTGAGTTACAGCCTGTATTTTACCCCAGAGCTGCACTCACTATTCTGCCAGTGCAGTCACTATGTACATACATTACATTACTGATCCTGCACTGATCCTGAGTTACATCCTGTATTATACTCCAGAGCTGCACTCACTAATCGGCTGGAGCAGTCACTGTGTACATACATTACATTACTGATCCTAAGTTACATCCTGTATTATACCCCAGAGCTGCACTCACTATTCTGCTGGTGTAGTCAATGGGTACATACATTACATTACTGATCCTGAGTTACATCCTGTATTATACTCCAGAGCTGCACACACTATTCTGCTGGTGCAGTCACTGTGTACATACATTACATTACTGATCCTGAGTTACATCCTGTGTTATACTCCAGAGCTGCACTCACTATTCTGCTTGTGCAGTCACTGTGTACATATATTACATTACTGATCCTGCACTGATCCTGAGTTACATCCTGTATTATACTCCAGAGCTGCACTCACTATTCTGCCAGTGCAGTCACTGTGTACGTACATTACATTACTGATCCTGAGTTACATCCTGTATTATACCCCAGAGCTGCACTCACTATTCTGCTGGTGTAGTCACTGTGTACATGCATTACATTACTGATCCTGCACTGATCCTGACTTACATCCTGTATTATACCCCAGAGCTGCACTCACTATTCTGCTGGTGCAGTCACTGTGTACATACATTACATTACTGATCCTGCACTGATCCTGAGTTGCATCCTGTATTATACTCCAGAGCTGCACTCACTATTCTGCTGGTGCAGTCACTGTGTACATACATTACATTACTGATCCTGAGTTACATCCTGTATTATACTCCAGAGCTGCACTCACTATTCTGCTGGTGCAGTCACTGTGTACATACATTACATTACTGATCCTGAGTTACATCCTGTATTATACTCCAGAGCTGCACTCACTATTCTGCTGGTACAGTGACTGTGTACATACATTACATTACTGATCGGAGAGAATTATGAATACAGCTCTGGAGTATTATACTGGTTGTAATGATAAGTAATACAATATATTTAATCAGTAATATCTGTCTCACAATTCGACAAACCCTTTCTAACAACATTCCCTCTTGAACATTGGAGAAACCTCACTGTCCTGTAATATTACAGTATATTATATATAACGCTCTGGATTCATTGTAGCGTTTGTTCTGTTAGTAAATAACAATGTAACATTAATAGACCCCAGATGTGGTGATCAGAGAGGGGCCGCTGCTCTTACCAGGGATGGTGCGGCCATTGTTCTCCTGGATGTGCTCTGCTGCGGTTCTGCTGCTGGACTGGGCTGTGACCCCGACTCCAGGACACATTATATAAGGGTCACACTTGTTTCTGGCCTTTCCTGGAAAGTTCATTACCTGATATTCAGGCTTCAATGACTTTGTGTATTTTTTATGATTTTTTATGATTTATTTTTCCTAATCTTTAGTAATGGGAAACACTGGGAGAATGGAAAGGTCCGGATCATCTCCGCTGTGGAATCCCTTAATCACTAATTAACCTGCAGAGCGGACACAGAAATAATATTCCCTGATGAAGATAAGAAGAGTCATAAACCCGAGCGCGGACTTGTAATAACAGGTGTGAGAAGCAGAAGACGTTCTGTCCCTCCATATACTCAGAGGGGCATCTGCGGACTGCGGGGGATGTCAGATGTAGTAGACTGCCTTATAGGCGTGTGAGTGGTGTGACGGGGGTAATTCTGGGTATAATTAATTGGGGAAACAATATATAAAACACCATAAATGAGGGCTGTCAGTGCTTTATGTATGATTGTATGAATGCTCGGCGGTCTTTCCCCGCTCCACCCCGACTCATGGAGAAAGCCTGACAGTCCTGCTGCTTCCACCTAATTAAACAGAAAGCCCATAAAGCCAATTCATCATTGCCTTGTGTCTGTTTTTTGTTTGTGCCATATTCATCTTTTCATTTGCCCTTTTTTATCGCCACTGTTTTATTTCTTCATCTGTTGGTTTTTATGTTCTCCGTTGCCGGTGAGGTTTTGCCTTTCCAGATGTTTTCTTCCGGTTCATCATTTACAACTTTCTGAAAAGTCACAAAAGTTTTGCAGATATGCACTTGTGGCGCCCCTGCGGGTGGTTCAGTCTCCACAGGGGTACTGCATCTCAGCCAGAAGTGTGGTACCCCACTCTCAGGTAAGGAGGGAGCACTACCCGGGACCCACACACTCACATCCAACACTACACCACCTCATTAGGGAAGGGCAAGATTGCTCCTGAGGGAGAGCACAGCCCCTGTCCCTGTGTAGAGGTACACAGGGGGTCCATTCAAGTGCACCCAAATTAACTGAGAGTCTGCTGGATCACTTCCCCGGAGGACACAGGACAACGTGGGCGGTTATAATTCGGCGGCTGTAACCTGGAGCATCTTGATAACTGTGAGTAAAACCTGAAGACTGCACCGCTGTGTCCTTGACTAATTGCTGCACCACCTGCCTTGCACTACACCAACATCTACCTCATCAAACACTATATCCTGCCCTGGAGCTGAGCTCTGCCGGTGGAGAGCTGCACTATCTCTGCTGCGTCACCATCAGCTCCAGAGGATCTGCACCGCAGCGGCGCCCCCTATAGCCGCATACCACGGGTGGCATCACAAATTTTATCCCCCTTTTCTTTATTCCCAAATTGACTTTCACTGTTCTTCATTTGACCGCCCTGGGCCATGGACCGGGTCACCGCCACCGTGACAATACAGGACCGGCCCGGCTACCGAGTACCCCACGGCCCATGGGGCGCGTCACTCCTCTCTCCTCTTCCTCCCTTGAGTGATTTTATGTATGCTAGTTTATTTTTTATTTTGGGCGGGGGGGTGCAAAATGTGCAACTTATTGTGCTGAAGAAAGGCAAAAAAAAGTTTTAATAAAAATAAAGGAAATGTTTTTCTTTAGTGCAGAGTTCATGAATCATTGATATAAAGTTACTAGAGATGATGGAATCTGCCAGGATTTCTATTTGTCAAAACGTGTGAATTTTACAGGGAAATTTGATTTGCAGCAAAGTTATTCTCTGCTAATTGAATCTTCCTCATTATGGGGTCTCTATTGTAATATCTTTAATCTATTGTAACCGTTTGCCCTCTATGGTTCAGCAAGATGGCGGCTGCAGCCGGCTGTCGTTATGTTGAATATGCAATAAAACTTATATTCTGGAGAAAACGGAGTTTTGTACAATTCAAAATTCAATGAGAATTCCAGTCGAATACATTTCATCATCTTTAATAGTTACATTACAGGAAAGCAATGATGGGGGGATAGTTATATTAGGAAACCCCGAGGTCCGTCACTGCTGTGAGTTATTATCTCTGAGGCCCCAGATAAGCGGAGAGTTCAGATAAACGATGGCCGTGATTTAGGGAAGTGCTGGGATCTGACGCTGGTTTCTCTCTTTTATAATCGGACATTATAGGGCAGAGTCGGACAGTCCACAGTGACGGCCTCCATTCCTCACCGGTCACAGACACTGCGGGAACTTACAGAAACTTTTAGGAAAACTCTGATTCCTGGGATGGAGACTCCACCTGGAGCAAAAAGTGGTATAAATAGCGAGAGGGACGGGGATGGAAGGATCAGACAGGAGATCCACCGGAATATAGAGAGACCAGAAGAAGCAGGATGGTCCTTACAAGAACATCTCTCATCCTTGTGAGCAGGGGTGGATTAAGAGTAGCAAGGGCCCCGGGCAGTTTAGATGGCATGGCCCCCCCCACACACACACACCTGATGTATCACGTGACTTGTCACATGATCCACCTTTGATAGATCATGTAATAGTTCATGTGAAATTAATTCTGCACAATATTAATATATTAACCCCTTCGCAACCTTGGGTTTTGTCGTTTTTGCTTTTTCGTTTTTTGCTCCCCTTGTTCCCAGAGCCATAGCGTCTTTATTTTTTGGACAATATGGCCGTCTGAGGGCTTATTTTTTGCGGGACAAGTTGTACTTTTCAACGCCACTACTAGTTTTACCATAGCATGTACGGGAAAACGGTAAAAAAATTCCAAGTGCGGTAAAATTGCAAAAAAAGTCCAATACCACAGTTGTTTTTTATTTATTTCTTTTACCACTTTCACTGAATGCTAAAACTGACTTGCCATTCTTATTCTCCAGGTCATTACAAGTTCGTAGACACCAAACATGTATAGGTTATTTTATATTTAAGTGGTGAAAAAAAATTCCAAATTTGGTACATTTTTTTTAAAAAAAATAGCGCCATTTTCCGAGACCTGTAGCGTCTCCATTTTTCGGGATCTGGGGCTGGGTGAGGGCTTATTTTTTGCGCGTCGGGCTTACGTTTTTATTGATAACATTTTGGGGTAGATCCGATGTTTTGATCGCCCGTTATTGCATTTTATTGCAATTTTGCGGCGACCAAAAAAACGTAATTCTGGCGTTTAGAATTTTTTTCTCATTACACCGTTTCCCGATAGGATTAATTCTTTTTTTATTTTGATAGATCGGGCGATTCTGAACGCGGCGATACCAAATATGTGTATGTGTTTTTTTTTTTTAATATATTTTATTTTGAATGGGGTGAAAGGGGGGTGATTTAAACTTTTATATTTTTTTTATATTTTTAAAAACATTTTTTTTTCACTTACTGCATGCTTCTATAGTCTCCATAGGAGACTAGAAGCAGCAGTTGTCTGATCGTCTCTGCTAGATACAGGGGACCAGCAGATCCCCTGCATATAGCAGAAATGGTCCTGTGCTATGAGCGCCGACCACTAGGTGGCGCTCATAGTGACGAGATCATGACAACCACAGGCGTCTGCTGCAGACCCTGGGTTGTCATGCACGCCCATCGGTTACCCGCGATCACGTGACGGGGTCGCCGGTGGGCGGGGCTTATGACGCGCAACCCAGAAGCGCACGTTTAATGTCGCTGTCGGAGATTGACAGCGGCATTTAACATGTTAACAGCCGCGGGTGGATGGCGATTCCACCCGCGGCTGTTGCGGGCACATGTCAGCTGTAAGAATCAGCTGACATGTGCTCGGTTCAGTGCGGGCTCAGCGCCGGAGCCCTCACTGAACCGGGGGTACGCAAATGTGCGTACTAATACGGCAAGGGTTGGAAAGGGGTTAATTATAATTATTTTTTTATATTAATTGTATGACTTAATATTGAGCACAATTAAGTATGCTGACATCCCCCTATGTATGTAGGGTCTCATACTGTATAATATGAGCTTTCACATAATCCTCCTATACACAGCAGGAGGCCGCACGGCGCTCCCCCCCCAGATACAGCAGGAGGCCGCACGGCGCTCCCCCCCAGATACAGCAGGAGACCGCACGGCCCCCCCCCGCAGATACAGCAGGAGGCCGCCCGGCGCCCCCCCCCCCCAGATACAGCAGGAGGCCGCACGGCGCTCCCCCGATACAGCCGGAGGCTGCAAGGCGCCCATCGAGATACAGCCGGAGACCGCACGGCCCCCCCCTCCCCAGATACAGCAGGAGGCCGCCTGGCGCCCCCCCCAGGTACAGCAGGAGGCCGCACGGCGCCCCCCCCAGATACAGCAGGAGGCCGCACGGCGCTCCCCCCCCATATACAGCCGGAGGCCGCATGGCGCTAACCCCCCAGATACAGCCGGAGGCCGCATGGCGCTCCCCCCCCAGATACAGCCGGAGGCCGCATGGCGCTCCCCCCCCAGATACAGCCGGAGGCCGCACAGCGCTCCCCCCCAGATACAGCCGGAGGCCGCACAGCGCTCCCCCCCAGATACAGCCAGAGGCTGCAAGGCGCCCATCGAGACACAGCCGGAGACCGCACGGCCCCCCCCATCCCCAGATACAGCCAGAGGCCACAAGGCGCCCCCCCCAGATACAGCCGGAGGCCGCACGGCGCTCCCCCCCCAGATACAGCCGGGGGCCGCACGGCGCTCCCCCCCCAGATACAGCAGGAGGCCGCACACACACAAACAAACATATACAGACATATACAAAGACAAATATATACACGCATAGGCTGCGTTCCCACTGTGCGTTTTTCAAGCGTTTTTGCCACGGAATTTCCGCAGCGAAAACGCTGAAAAAACTCTTGGTAATACGTGCCCCATGGTCCCTAATGATAATCCTAATCCTAATGATAATGCGGATTATCATTGCGGAAAAATCCGCAGCATGTCCATTCATTTTGCGGACATGCAGTGTAATTGCCGCCATTGACTTGCATTGAATCGCTTAATATCCGTATGACTACATGTGCACATGCGGATATTAAGCGACTCAATGTGCGGATGGTACCCGGGTTTTGAGAAGAGGAGACTCTCATCCAGACCCGGGTACCATAGAACCTGTAAAAAAAGGAATTTAAATAAATAAAATAAAGATTATACTTACCTTCCGTTGGCCCCCGGTCTCCTCAGCGATACGTCCGGTCTGTTGTATGCGTCGCGGTGGTGTGAAAGGACCTGCCATGATGTCATTTAGTCATGTGACAGGTCACACGACAGCTGACATCGGCTGTCGCGTGACCTGTCACATGACTAAATGACATCATGAAAGGTCCTTTCACACCACCGTGATCCGCCGAAGACACCGGACGCACCGCTGAGGAGACCGGGGGCCATCGGAAGGTAAGTATAATCTTTATTTTTTACCATTCTTATTCTTTTTTTTTAACTATTACTTGGTCACACTATATATGCCGGTTGCCGGTTGCATGGATTTATATAGTGTGACCAAGTTGTCAAGCACTTTTCCAAGTGATGCTGAAATCTCTAGGAAAGTGCTTGATAACCTGCATGCATGAATGCTGCAAAAACGCTTGACAAACGCTTCTACCTGGCGGGAAAAGCGCATGCACAATAAGCACGTACAATCCGCATGCGTTTTTCCTGCCAGGGAGAAGCGGAAAAAATCTGCAGCATTTCTGCATGGTGGGCACATAGCCATAAACACATTTGAAACAGAAAAATACATATAAAGAGACATATCACACAATGATATCGGCACACACTGACACATCACTCACCGTCCCCCTGCTCGGCTCCAGTCGTCCAGCTCCTCTCTGGTGGTAAGAAGCAGTGCAGGGCGCACTGCATGACGTCATGCTAGCAGACACTGCCGCGCACAGGGCCGTGTCTTCTAGCTGTGATGCGGCTGGGCCAGCACACGTGCGCACGCACGATATGCAGATATGCGCACACATGCACATGGTACGCAGATATGCGCACAGACACATGCATACAGGCATACGTACATATCTTATAAACACATAAAACTGTCCTGTCCAGCAGCTCCTCAGGCATGTCTCAGTGCAGGGCCACCAGCGTGTCACAGACATGGCCCTGCTTTCAGAGGGGCCCACTCGCCGTTGGGGCCTGGGCTGCTTCTACAGCATCTGTGTAGGACCTCTGGCGCTGCTTGATTGCCAGCACTTCACCTGACATGGCCGTGCGCTGTGCGGTTCTGTCTGGTAGTAATGGCGCGGCAGGGGCAATACACAAGCACAATTATAGGCGCAGTGTCGTCCCTGCCGTGTCATTAATACCAGACACAGCCGCACAGCTCACGGCCATGTGAGGTGAAGTGCCAGCGGTCCTGCACAGGGGAAGCAGCCCGGGCCACAACAGAGAGTGAGTCCCCCTGATGGTCCACAAATACATAGACATAGATACATACACACACACACATATATATATATATATATATATATATATATATGACGCGCCCCTGGGCCTGCTATGTCGCGCAGCGTCTCGTGCACGGGGGCTTACCCGGAACCGGATCAGATGAGGGTTGTAGTCTCCGAGTGGCGGGGACCCGGTCCGTGCCCAGGGAGTCAAACTCAGTGTGTGGCAGTCTTGATAGATGTTATTTGAGTGTCGACTACGCCACCCGTTGATTTGCAGCTATGGAGCTGCCGCTGCAGGGCAGACCGCTGAGGCCGGTGTAGAATTGTGCAGCGTGATAGTATAACCCCCAACGGGAGGGGTATGGCCTCAGGGCAGCCGACGTGGAAGATGGGGGTAGCAGGAACCACTCAGAGACGGTGCGGTGTAATTCAGGGTCTTTACTGGTAACAACGATAGACCCTCCCGGAGTACTTGCTAGCGAACGGGGCCTGGTCAGTCCTTGAGCAGATGGGATCTCCCCTGGCCAGGCGGAGTTGTAGGCCTCCCAAACTGACTGTACTCTTCTGGCTACCTTGCTAGAAGCGGATATAAGTAGCCCACGTCCCTGAGTGTGCCGTGTGGTGCTCACCCGTATGGCCGGTGACTCGGGGCCTTCTAATGGCTTCCGCTCCACGATGGTGGTGCTGGTCCCACGCGTGTGACCTTGCCTTCGGGTTTCTGGGCCTGAGGACCTGAAATCCCCTGCCGGTCGGCTTCTGCTGCTGGGTAAGAGTTAGTCCCCACAGCCTCGGACGCCGGGTCCGGTAAGAAAGCTTCTCAGTCAGGGTGAGCTCTGCAGCTGCCAGCCCCTGACTCGTAGTAGTATTGCTCCCACTGAGCTTCTGCTGTTTCTTCCTATGACTGCTTCTCGTCTCTACTCTCCTTGACTCCTAACCCTGCCTCAGCCCAGGGTTTATATAGGGGAAGTTCTTCCCCTCCCAAGACTGGGCAGGAGGTGTGGCATGCACAGGATCCCTGACCAAAGGACCTCCCACCTGCTCTCAGACATAACATTACATTACTGTGGAAACCAGACCCCTGGGGTGCCACATTCCCCCCTAGTGAAATTTAGTACTCCGGGACTAAATATATTTTAGAAAAACATAACAAGATATAACAACAATAATAGTACAATAAGAAGAAACACATAAAGGTGGTCACGGCATGTCCGTAACCGGGTGTAGTCTTTGAAGAAAAGCAAGGTGTCCATTTCACCAAAACAGGGAGACGTAACCAGGTAGGGGTTTGTCCTGCCCCGAGTCCTTAACAGTCTTTAGTCCGTCCTGGGTTACGCTCCAACTATGTACAAAGGATTCCCGGTAAATCCACCAAGGACTCCTACAAATAACTAGAAACACAAAATTATACACAAGCAACAATACACAGGTAAACATAAATAAAACAATTTATACACTTCAAATCCTCCAACGTGCGGGTAACTGGCCTCTAGTGGCCCTAGTGGACCTACGGAGCTGACTGTCTAGCCCTGAACTACAGGGTGTAGGAGCTGTCAAGGGTAAACTGGGCAGCTGTCTACCGGCTCTTTGGCTCACTAGGGATATGGCAGGCTCACTGCAAGCAGAGGGTTGATCCTCCTGGTCTGCGGGTGTGGGGTCTTCTGCCTCCTGGACCGGCTGTTCTTCCAGCTCTACCTGTTGCTCCGTAGGTGCTTGGGATGCTGGTTGGAGGAAGGTGAGTACGGGTACCACAACTGCACCATTGACTTGAGTCCAAGACCGAGGGAAGTCCCCGAGCACAGTACTAACCATATCTTCCCTTTCCTCTACGGGTCGATGGTCTTCTTGTTCCTCTTCAGGGTTCCTCAGTTGTTCGGGACACTTCTTCAGGTGGTCCCGGGATACAATGGCTGTGGTTTCCCCTCCGTCTTTACTGATGGTACAAACCTTCGGGTTCTCGTGGCTTGAGGGCAGTACGGTGTACGGGTCCTTCTCCCACTGGTCGTCAAACTTGTGGAGCCGTCTCTTCCTCTTCAAGACCTGCTCTCCGGGTACCAGGGGAACAGCGGGAGCATACTGGTTGTAAGTTTTCTCTTGTCTTTCCCTAGCCTGACAGAGACTTCGCTCCACGCTCTCCTGTACTCTCCGGTACTGCTGCTGCCTCTCTGTGTCCCAGTCTGCTTCTGGTGAAGTGTCCTCGGGTGTCAGGACTCCCATCTCCAGGTCAACAGGTAGCTTACCAGGTCTTGCCCTCATCAGGTAAGCCGGGGTACAGTTAGTGGAACCTACCGGGATGTGGTTGTATAGGTCCACTAGGTCGGGCAACCTCTCGGGCCACAGACTGCGTTCTTCCAGGGGCAATGTTTTTAGAAGATCTATCACCACCTGGTTCATTTTCTCACAAAGTCCATTAGTTTGCGGATGATAGGGTGTCGTCCTTATCTTCCGGCAGCCATACAGAGTGCAGAATTCTTGGAAGACCTCCGCTTCAAAGGCAGGTCCCTGATCCGTCAGCACTTGGTCCGGGTACCCGTGTGGACGGCAGAAGTGCTGCTGGAAGGCTCTAGCTGCTGTTTGAGCCGTTAAGTCCTTGACGGGGACGACAACCAAGAACCGTGAGTAATGATCCACGATGGTTAACGCGTAGACGTAGCCACTTCTGCTTGGGGTCAGTTTTACATGATCCAAGGCTACCAGTTCCAACGGTTGCCGGGTGACGATGGACTGCAGGGGAGTCTTCAGGCTGGCACGGTCCTTCCTTCTCAGGTTGCACGGGCCACAGTCTCTGCACCACTTCTCAATGGTTCCCCTCATGCCTACCCAGTGGAATCGCTCGCGCAGCAGGAACTCCAGCTTCTTCCACCCGAAGTGTCCAGCTCCGTCGTGGTATGCCTCCATCACCATGGCTGCGTCTCTTCGTGGCACCACTACTTGCCAGAGTAGTTCATGCGTCCGGGAGTTAACCATTCTGCGGCACAACTTCCCCTTGTAAAGGAACAGTCGACTCTTCTCTGCCCATAGTTGTTTGGCTTCCTCCGGAGCGTCTGGTTCAAGGCAAGCCTCCGGGCGAGTCAGCATCTCCTTCACCAGTCGGACGGCAGTGTCGCTGTCTTGCGTTTCCGCCCAGTTGTAGTGAGGTAAGGGGTTCAACGTAGCAGCCTGCTTACTCCTTACCCGGTGGGAATACTGGATAGTCCCATGACGGTGGAACGCAGGGAGTTCAACTTCTTCCAGTCCCTCCGGATCTTCTCCTTCGTCCGGCAGGTTGGGCATCCTGGACAGGGCGTCCGCGTTGGTATTGGAGCGTCCGGCCCGGTATTTGATTGTGAACTCGTAGTTGGACAGACGGGCCATCCACCTCTGTTCCAGGGCACCGAGTCTTGCCGTGTCCAGGTGTGTCAACGGGTTGTTATCCGTGTACACGGTGAACCGGGAAGAAGCGAGGTAATGCTTAAAGCGCTCGGTGACTGCCCATACTACGGCCAGGAACTCTAGCTTAAATGAGCTGTAATTCTCGGGGTTCCTTTCGGTGGGTCGCAGCTTTCGGCTGGCGTAGGCGATTACTCGTTCCTTCCCCTGCTGGATCTGGGACAGTACGGCTCCTAGCCCGATGTTACTGGCGTCGGTGTAGAGGATAAAGGGCTGGCTATAATCCGGGTACGCCAGGATTTCGTCCCCCGTGAGGGCCATCTTCAGCTGGCGGAAGGACTCTTCTTCCAGCTCCTCCCATTTGAAGGGCGGCTTCTGGTTCTTGGCCTTCCGGGACTGGCCTATCAGGAGGTCCTGCATAGGTGCTGCCTTTTTGGTGAAACCGGGAATAAACCTTCGGTAGTAGCCTACCAACCCGAGGAACTGCCGCACTTCTTTTACGCTGGAGGGGCTTGGCCATTCCTTAATTGCGGTGATCTTATCAGGGTCGGGAGCCACTCCGTCAGTGCTCACCACGTGTCCCAGGTACTGCACCTTTGGTTTCAGGAGGTGACACTTGGAGGGTTTCACCTTTAGGCCGTAACTCGCCAGAGCTTCGAACACTTCCGCCAGGTGTTTTAGGTGGTCCTCATACGTCTTGGAATATACGATGACATCGTCCAGGTACAACAGGACCGTCTCGAAGTTTCTGTGGCCCAGACAACACTCCATTAGTCGTTGGAAGGTTCCTGGTGCGTTGCAGAGTCCGAACGGCATGCAGGTGAACTCGCTAAGTCCCATCGGGGTGGTGAATGCGGTCTTCTCCCGGTCCGCCTCTGCTACAGGAACCTGCCAGTACCCGCTAGTGAGATCCAAGGTAGAGAAGAAGTTAGCAGATCTTAAAGCAGCCAATGACTCCTCTATCCTTGGTAAGGGGTACGCATCCTTGTGTGTGATACGGTTGATTTTACGGTAATCTACACACATCCTCATGGTGTTGTCTTTTTTTCTGACTAAGACTAGTGGAGCTGCCCAGGGGCTACAGCTATCCCTAATCACCCCAGCCTCCTTCATGTCTCTAAGCATCCCCTTGGCGTGTTGGTAGTGGGCAGGGGGTACGGGTCGATACCTCTCTTTTATAGGAGGATGGTCTCCCGTGGGGATGTGGTGTTCTACCCCCTTGACTCGCCCGAAGTCTAACGGGTGTTTACTGAACACTCTCTCGTACTCTTGAACCACCCGATAGACTCCTTGTTTCTGGTGTGCGGGAGTGGAGTCAGTACCCAGATGTAGTTGCTGACACCAGTCCTCCATGTTTTTCTTAGAGCCGTTACCTTCCTCCGGGTGAGATGGAGGCAAGGGTTCCACAGATTGTATAGAATTTTGGTTAATGGTATATAATTTGGCTAGCGTGGCATACCGGGGCAGGTACACTTCCCTCTCCCCGATATTTATTATGCGAACGGGCACCCTCCCATGGCGTACATCAACCACCCACCGTGCTGTCAAAATGGTGGGCCTACTGTCCGAGTAAACTGGTTCTACCATTGCCTGGTAATCCCTACCTCTCAGACCAATAGCTGCCCGGCACCAAATCATCATTTCACTTTTTGGGGGCATGGCAATAGGAAAAGGGTCACACATTCTTACGCTACCAATCTCACCTCCGGAGAGTTCCACCTGTTGCCGTCGCATCAGTGCCCGGATCTCTTTCTGGAGCACCCGCTGCTCGCCGGAGCTGGCGTTCTTGGCAACCTGCTGTAAAAGGAAAATCACCTCTGCAAGACAATTTTCAATTACATTAGTTCCTAGAGTTATTTTTGGGTGACTCTCATGTTTGTCAATATCTACAATGATCAGTCCCTGTGCTGCCAGTTCGACTCTACCGATTTTGATGGTCACCTCTTAAAATCCGATCTGTGGCACGGGCTGGCCATTGCTGGCGATGATACTCAAGTCGTCGTCAGGGAAGCGGGTAATATCCGAGTCATTCCAGTACTGCTTAAAGAGCACGTACGGGATGGTGGTGACCTGTGACCCGGTGTCCAGTAGGGCACTCATAGGAATGCCATCCAGTACCACAGGCAAGACTGGACGTCCTCCCACATATCTGTCGCGCCAGTTCGATGGGCCTGGTGATCTTTTTCCTGGGGGTTGGCCCTCTACCCCAGGTTGTGCCCGTTTAAAGAACAGTACCTTGCCATATGTCCGGGTTGATTGCAGCGGCGGCAGATGGGTCGTCCGTCTTCGCTGTATCGGTCACTGGGTCTTCCTCTGGCCGGTGGGGTCCTCCTTGGTCGACGCCACGGGATGTCCTCCGGTTCGGATGCCAGCTGGATCTTCCCTGGGGTGGAAACCTGTAAAGACTGCACAGTTCGGGTTAGCGCAGCAACGCTTTTAGCTAGCTCTTGGACCTGATGGTGCAGGTCTGGAGCCGGGTCATTGTTCAAAGCCTGCGCATCAGCCCCCACAGGCCCTGCCGACAAGGGCGCCGCCTCCTGGTGGTAAGTGATAGCTGGGTGCCTGTGGGTCACAACGCCAACCGGTGCCGGTTCTCGGAGCACCCGGATGGCTCTGTCCTTGAACTGTGCAAAGTCCAGATGAGGATCCTGTAAGGCCATTGCCCGCAACTGGGTTCGGTGGGCATTGCAATATAGTCCCTCTATAAATTGTTCGGTCAACAGCCTGTCCTCGTTTCCCACGCCGTCAGGGTCGGTCTGCTTAATGGCTCTCAGGGCCTCTTGTAGGTTTAGTGCATAGTCCCTTATACTCTCATGTGCTCGCTGCTTGCACCCATAGAATCTAAGCTTAATCTCGGCTGAGGTGCGGGTATCAAAGGTGTCCCTCAGCCGGGTTAGTATCCCTGCGACAGTCCTCCTCCCAGGTGGCCAGGACTTTACCTCCCTTTGGGCTGCCCCGGCTAGTTGGGCCACCAGGATGCTCACTTTTTGCTCCTCTGTGAGGGGGTACACCTGGAAGAGGCTATCCAGCTTTTCTTTAAAGTCATTCAGGGTATGTGACTCCCCTGAGTACTGGGGTAGCCAGGCTGCTCCCGGGATATAGGGCATGGTGAAGGGCATAACTGCAGCAGCGGTGGCGCTGGCGGGGGTTGAGGCAGTGAAGCTCTCCTCCGCATCCGACATCTTCCTCCCCCCTAGTGGACCGTGGCCTACCTTGCGATGATCCTGTTCCGTAGGCCGCGGCTCCGCAGTAGATCGTCAGGGTTGAGGACCTTCTGTCGCGCTCCGGTGACGTCGGCGTCTGCTGGGCTCCTTCCAGGACCTTACGCAACGTCCGGACGTGAGGCGGTGCTTCAGTTCTCGCGCGCTTTCGGAGTCCACGCCCCTCTTCTTCCCGCGCGGCGTCCTCAAGATGGCGTCCAATGGCGGGAAAACTTCGCGGATGGCGGGAAGAAGGCAGAAGATGGCGCCGGAAATCCTGCCGACTACGCCAAAGTTGACGCGCCCCTGGGCCTGCTATGTCGCGCAGCGTCTCGCGCACGGGGGCTTACCCGAAACCGGATCAGATGAGGGTTGTAGTCTCCGAGTGGCGGGGACCCGGTCCGTGCCCAGGGAGTCAAACTCAGTGTGTGGCAGTCTTGATAGGTGTTATTTGAGTGTCGACTACGCCACCCGTTGATTTGCAGCTATGGAGCTGCCGCTGCAGGGCAGACCGCTGAGGCCGGTGTAGAATTGTGCAGCGTGATAGTATAACCCCCAACGGGAGGGGTATGGCCTCAGGGCAGCCGACGTGGAAGATGGGGGTTGCAGGAACCACTCAGAGACGGTGCGGTGTAATTCAGGGTCTTTACTGGTAACAACGATAGACCCTCCCGGAGTACTTGCTAGCGAACGGGGCCTGGTCAGTCCTTGAGCAGATGGGATCTCCCCTGGCCAGGCGGAGTTGTAGGCCTCCCAAACTGACTGTACTCTTCTGGCTACCTTGCTAGAAGCGGATATAAGTAGCCCACGTCCCTGAGTGTGCCGTGTGGTGCTCACCCGTATGGCCGGTGACTCGGGGCCTTCTAATGGCTTCCGCTCCACGATGGCGGTGCTGGTCCCACGCGTGTGACCTTGCCTTCGGGTTTCTGGGCCTGAGGACCTGAAATCCCCTGCCGGTCGGCTTCTGCTGCTGGGTAAGAGTTAGTCCCCACAGCCTCGGACGCCGGGTCCGGTAAGAAAGCTTCTCAGTCAGGGCGAGCTCTGCAGCTGCCAGCCCCTGACTCGTATTAGTATTGCTCCCACTGAGCTTCTGCTGTTTCTTCCTATGACTGTTTCTCGTCTCTACTCTCCTTGACTCCTAACCCTGCCTCAGCCCCGGGTTTATATAGGGGAAGTTCTTCCCCTCCCAAGACTGGGCAGGAGGTGTGGCATGCACAGGATCCCTGACCAAAGGACCTCCCACCTGCTCTCAGACATAACATTACATTACTGTGGAAACCAGACCCCTGGGGTGCCACATATATATCTATATCTATATATATATATATATATACACACACTGCACATGGACTTACCCTTTCTGTACATTATGCAGGTTCTTCCATCTTCTCTGTGGGGCAGCCTCCCCTCCTCTTGGGGCCCGACTGCAGAGTTCTTGGTGTAATTGCAGGGCAGGAGGGGGAGAGCGGAGAGGTAACATTCAGACCCGGGTAGGGGGCAAGGAGAGCAGTTGGGCCGGCCATGCTGTAAGCTGGCTCTGTGCTCTGCTGGAGGCCGGAGCAGGTGGGCGGAGCCTCCTCTACTGCACTTACACAGTCAGCACCTGGTGAGTCATCCTCGCAGCGCCGCGGGAAACAGCAGAGCAGATTCCATCTTCCGGCTCCCGGGCCCTCCTGTCACACATTATAATGATGTCAAACCGGCCACAGGCCCCTAGGAGCCCCGGGCCCCATGGCAGCCCCAGGCGGTAGCCCGGATTGACCTCATTATAATTCACCTAAGTGTATTATACCCCAGAGCTGCACTCACTATTCTGCTAGTATAGTCACTGTGTACATACATTACATTACTGACCGTGAGTTACATCCTGTATTATACTCCAGAGCTCCACTCACTATTCTGCTGGTGCAGTCAATGTGTACATACATTACATTACTGATCCTGTACTGATCCTGAGTTACATCCTGTATTATACTCCAGAGCTGCACTCACTATTCTGCTGGTGCAGTCACTGTGTACATACATTACATTACTGATCCTGAGTTAAATCCTGTATTATAATCCAGAGCTGCACTCACTATTCTGCTGGTGCAGTCAATGTGTACATACATTACATTACTGATCCTGTACTGATCCTGAGTTACATCCTGTATTATACTCCAGAGCTGCACTCACTATTCTGCTGGTGCAGTCACTGTGTACATACATTACATTACTGACCCTGAGTTACATCCTGTATTATACTCCAGAGCTGCACTCACTATTCTGCTGGTGCAGTCAATGTGTACATACATTACATTACTGATCCTGTACTGATCCTGAGTTACATCCTGTATTATACTTCAGAGCTGCACTCACTATTCTGCTGGTGCAGTCACTGTGTACATACATCACCCATAACTGATCCTGAGTTACATCCTGTATTATAATCCAGAGCTGCACTCACTATTCTGCTGGTGCAGTCACTGTGTACATATACATATATTACATTACTGATCCTGTACTGATCCTGAGTTACATCCTGTATTATACTCCAGAGCTGCACTCACTATTCTGCTGGTGCAGTCACTGTGCACATACATTACATTACTGATCCTCTACTCATCCTCAGTTACATCCTTTATTATACTCCAGAGCTGCACACACTATTCTGCTGGTGGAGTCACTGTGTACATACATTACATTACTGATCCTGAGTTACATCCTCTATTATAATCCAGAGCTGCACTCACTATTCTGCTGGTGCAGTCACTGTGTACATACATCACTGATCCTGAGTTACATCCTGTATTATACTCAAGAGCTGAACTCACTATTCTACTAGTGCCGTCACTGTGTACATACATTACATTACTGATCCTGTACTGATCCTGAGTTACATCCTATATTATACTCCAGAGCTGCACTCATTATTCTGCTGGTGCAGTCACTGTGTACATACATTACATTACTGATCCTGAGTTACATCCTGTTTAATAATCCAGAGCTGCACTCACTATTCTGCTGGTGCAGTCACTGTGTACATATATTACATTACTGATCCTGTACTGATCCTGACTTACATCCTGTATTATACTCCAGAGCTGCACTCACTATTATGCTGGTGCAATCACTGTGCACATACATTACATTACTGATCCTCTACTGATCCTGAGTTATATCCTGTATTATACTCCAGAGCTGCACTCACTATTCTGCAGGTGCAGTGGCTGTGCACATACATTACATTATTGATCCTGTACTGATCCTGAGTTACATCCTGTTTTATAATCCAGAGCTGCACTCACTATTCTGCTGGTGCAGTCACTGTGTACATATATTACATTACTGATCCTGTACTGATCCTGAGTTACATCCTGTATTATACTCCAGAGCTGCACTCACTATTCTGCTGGTGCAGTCACTGTGTACATACATTACATTACTGATCCTGTACTGTTCCTGAGTTACATCCTGTATTATACTCCAGAGCTGCACTCACTATTCGGCTGGTGCAGTCACTGTGTACATATATTACATTACTGATCCTGTACTGATCCTAAGTTACATCCTGTATTATACTCAGAGCTGAACTCACTATTCTGCTGGTGCAGTCACTGTGTACATACATTACTTTATTGATCCTGTACTGATCATGAGTTACATCCTGTATTACACTCCAGAGCTGCCCTCACTAGTCTGCTAGTGCAGTCACTGTGTACATACATTACATTACTGATCCTGAGTTACATCCTGTATTATACCCCAGAGCTGCACTCACTAGTCTGCTAGTGCAGTCACTGTGTACGTACATTACATTACTGACCCTGAGCTACATCCTATATTATACTCCAGAGCTGCACTCACTATTCTGCTGGTGCAATCACTGTATACATACATTACATTACATTACTGATCCTGTACTGATCCTGAGTTACATCCTTTATTATAATCCAGAGCTGCACTCACTATTCTGCTGGTGCAGTCACTGTGCACATACATTAAATTACTGATCCTGAGTTACATCCTGTTTTACAATCCAGAGCTGCACTCACTATTCCGCTGGTGCAGTCACTGTGTGCATACATTACATTACTGATCCTGTACTGATCCTGAGTTACATCCTGTATTATACTCCAGAGCTGCACTCACTATTCTGCTGGTGAAGTTACTGTGTACATACATTACATTACTGATCCTGAGTTACATCCTGTTTAATAATCCAGAGCTGCACTCACTATTCTGCTGGTGCAGTCACTGTGTACATATATTACATTACTGATCCCGTACTGATCCTGAGTTACATCCTGTATTATACTCCAGAGCTGCACTCACTATTCTGCTGGTGCAGTCACTGTGTACATACATTACATTACTGATCCTGTACTGATCCTGAGTTACATCCTGTATTATACTCCAGAGCTGCACTCACTATTCTGCTGGTGCAGTCACTGTGTACATATATTACATTACTGTCCCTGAGTTACATCCTGTATTATACTCCAGAGCTGCACTCAGTATTCTGCTGGTGCAATCAATGTGTACATACATTACATTACTGATCCTGTACTGATCCTGAGTTACATCCTGTATTATACTCTAGAGCTGCACTCACTATTCTGCTGGTGCAGTCACTGTGCACATACATTACTTTACTGATCCTGAGTTACATCCTGTTTTATAATCCAGAGCTGCACTCACTATTCCGCTGGTGTCGTCACTGTGTGCATACATTACATTACTGATCCTGTACTGATCCTGAGTTACATCCTGTATTATACTCCAGAGCTGCACTCACTATTCTGCTGGTGCAGTCACTGTGTACATATATTACATTACTGATCCTGTACTGATCCTGAGTTACATCCTGTATTATACTCCAGAGCTGCACTCACTATTCTGCTGGTGCAGTCACTGTGTACATACATTACATTACTGATCCTGTACTGATCCTGAGTTACATCCTGTATTATACTCCAGAGCTGCACTCACTATTCTGCTGGTGCAGTCACTGTGTACATACATTACATTACTGATCCTGTACTGATCCTGAGTTACATCTTGTATTATACTCCAGAGTTGCACTCACTATTCTGCTGGTGTAGTCACTGTGTACATACATTACATTACTGATGCTGTACTGATCCTGAGTTACATCTTGTATTATACTCCAGAGTTGCACTCACTATTCTGCTGGTGCAGTCACTGTGTACATATATTACATTACTGATCCTGTACTGATCCTGAGTTACATCCTGTATTATACTCCAGAGCTGCACTCACTATTCTGCTGGTGCAGTCACTGTGTACATATATTACATTACTGATCCTGTACTGATCCTAAGTTACATCCTGTATTATACTCAGAGCTGAACTCACTATTCTGCTGGTGCAGTCACTGTGTACATACATTACATTACTGATCCTGTACTGATCCTGAGTTACATCCTGTATTATACCCCAGAGCTGCACTCACTATTCTGCTAGTGCAGTCACTGTGTACAGACATTACATTATTGACCCTGAGTTACATCCTGTATTATACTCCAGAGCTGCACTCACTATTCTGCTGTTGCAATCACTGTGTGCATACATTACATTACTGATCCTGTACTGATCCTGAGTTACATCCTGTATTATACTCCAGAGCTGCACTCACTATTCTGCTGGTGGAGTCACTGTGTACATACATTACATTACTGATCCTGTACTGATCCTGAGTTACATCCTGTATTATACTCCAGAGCTGCACTCACTATTCTGCTGGGGTAGTCACTGTGCACATACATTACATTACTGATCCTCTACTCATCCTCAGTTACATCCTGTATTATACCCCAGAGCTGCACTCACTATTCTGCTGGTGCAGTCACTGTGTACATACATTACTGATCCTGAGTTACATCCTGTATTATAATCCAGAGCAGAACTCACTATTCTGCTGGCGCAGTCACTGTGTACATACATTACATTACTGATCCTGAGTTACATCCTGTATTATAATCCACAGCTGCACTCACTATTCTGCTGGTGCAGTCACTGTGTACTTACATTACATTACTGATCCTGTACTGATCCTGAGTTACATCCTATATTATACTCCAGAGCTGCACTTACTATTCTGCTGGTGCAGTCACTGTGTACATACATTACATTACTGATCCTGAGTTACATCCTGTATTATAATCCAGAGCTGCACTCACTATTCTGCTGTTGCAGTCACTGTGTACATATATTACATTACTGATCCTGTACTGATCCTGACTTACATCCTGTATTATACTCCAGAGCTGCACTCACTATTCTGCAGGTGCAGTCACTGTGCACATACATTACATTACTGATCCTCTACTGATCCTCAGTTACATCCTGTATTATACTCCAGAGCTGCACTCACTATTCTGCTGGTGGAGTCACTGTGTACATACATTACATTACTGATCCTGCACTGATCCTGAGTTATATCCTGTATTATATGCCAGAGCTGTACTCACTATTCTGCTGGTGCAGTCACTGTGCACATACATTACATTACTGATCCTGAGTTACATCCTGTATTATACTCCAGAGCTGCACTCACTATTCTGCTGGTGCAGTCACTGTGTACATACATTACATTACTGATCCTGAGTTACATCCTATATTATACTCCTGAGCTGCACTCACTATTCTGCTGGTGGAGTCACTGTGTACATACATTACATTACTGATCCTGAGTTACATCCTATATTATACTCCTGAGCTGCACTCACTATTCTGCTGGTGTAGTCTCTGTGTACATACATTACATTACTGATCCTGAGTTACATCCTGTATTATACTCCAGAGCTGCACTCACTATTCTGCTGGTGCAGTCACTGTGTACATACATTACATTACTGATCCTGAGTTACATCCTGTATCATACTCCAGAGCTGCACTCACTATTCTGCTGGTGGAGTCACTGTGTACATACATTACATTACTGATACTGAGTTACATCTTGTATTATACTCCAGAGCTGCACTCACTATTCTGCTGGTGCAGTCGCTGTGTACATACATTACATTACTGATCCTGAGTTACATCCTGTATTATACTCCAGAGCTGCACTCTCTATTCTACTGGTGCAGTCACTGTGCACATACATTACATTACTGATCCTGTACTGATCTGAGTTACATCTTGTATTATACTCCAGAGCTGCACTCACTATTCTGCTGGTGCAGTCACTGTGTACATACATTACATTACTGATACTGAGTTACATCCTGTATTATACCCCAGAGCTGCACTCACTATTCTGGTAGTGCAGTCACTGTGTACATACATTACATTACTGATCCTGAGTTACATCCTGTAGATCTTTTTATTATAAAAATGAAAAACATAACAATAATAATAACAGAAACATAACAAAGTTATCAACCACAAAATAAACAATGTAATGAACTGGTCCAGCCGCTCCCTCTCTCCTCACACACATATTATACATATATACACAATAATAACTACCTACACCATGACATCTGATCCGGTTACCAAACAAATAATAACAATATAATAAACAATAACCGACAAATTATATACAAACTAATATATACATTCTTCTTTTTTTTTTTTAAATAAATAAAATAAAATAAATACTAACTATACAAATATATACAAGACAAAACAAAACCCCCCACACTCAAGCCCACCAGTACCTCCCCGGCACTGACCTGAGAGCTGGTCCTGCGCCTCATGCCTCAGTCCAACGTCCATAGGCCCGATCAGGCAGTGCCAGTTTTTCACCCAAATAACCAGTGTCCCAGAAGATGAACCCACCTCCCCCCTTTTCCCACCACCCAACCTAACACCTACACCCAAACCCATATATACAATATATACAGAAACAAACAATACAATAACCACAACTGACAAAGCCCAAGTTCGGCGCCTGCAGCCCTACATCACTGTCTACTGATCAAAACAAAACAAAAATCTATGGTGTCAGCAGCAGCCCAGCACCAGGAGAGGAGATGACCAGACTAGGGCACACTAAAAGAAAAGCCGCTCCAGAGGAGAGCGGCCCTTCGTGTACCCAGTCTCTCATACTCCAGAGAACGCACCTTCACCAGGTCACCAAGTATGGTCCTAAACACATCATCCACTGGGAGGATTTTCCGTTGCGTCGATACTAAGCACCGTACGTTCCACGTGTGATACCTAACCACTGCGCTAACTAGAAATAAGGTGCAGCGGTCCCGACCACCCAGGTCCCCGAATGCTCCATAGGTCAATTACGCATAAGAGAGACCAGCCAGCCGGGGCCAGCTAATGGAGGAGCCCACCCTGTTGTACACCTCTGTATTAAAGGGACAACGAAGCAGGAAGTGGTCCATGCTTTCAAGCATGGTACCACAATGCTCCCGAGGACAGTTCCTGTCTTCAGAGCTCCTACACTTCAGATTGTCCCTCACACACAGTTTCCCATGGAAGCAGCGCCAAGCCAAGTCCCAAAACTTCGAGGGGATCCTGATAGAATTCAAAAGATGCAGACCCACCCCAAGATCCCGACTTGGGCAATCCCTGCGCGCCAGAGGCCTCTGAAAATGGGTCAACAGAACCCTTTTGTCAAGGAGCCTCATTGGCAGAGTCCTGACCTCCCACATTCCCAGACCCCACCGGCAAATTACCTTCAGAACCACAGTAGCGTAAGCCGGTAGATGTCCATGTGGTGGGCGTAGATCTTTCACTTGTCCTCCTGTCTCCCATTCCTGGAAGAAAGGCTGAAACCATCCCTAACAGGAGAATACCCACGGAGGAGCCCTCTCTTTCCAGAGGTTTGCAATATTGATCTTAATGAAGGTATTCACAAGGAATACCACAGGGTTCACCATACCCAACCCTCCTAGTCTCCTCGTATGGTAAGTAACCTAACAGTTGGAAGAACAAACTGTAGACCCGAGTCCAGAGAGGCTCCGGCAAGATGCACACACTGCCCAGATAGATCAGCAAAGGGAGCAGGTAAGTTTTGATCAGGTTTATCCTTTCCCTTAGGGTCAAAGACCAACCCTTCCATTGGTACACCTTCTGAGTGGTGATCTCTAGCCTGCTGTCCCAATTTTGTTTGGGGTAATCCCCCTGGCCAAATTCGATGCCAAGAACTTTTGCAGAGACTTTGGGTTCTGGAAGGGTGTCCGGGAGATCAAAACCAGAATCTCCTCCTCCCAGCCAGAGACTCTCACACTTATCCCGGTTGATCTTGGACCCGGATGCCTCCGAGTAGCTATTTACCTCTGACATCAGCCACTCTGCCTCCCCATCAGAGGAAACAAAAACGGTGACATCATCGGCATATGCCACCACTCTCAGAGTGGCTTCCGGTGCTGCCCAGTCCATCCCGATCCCAGCCAATGGTCCACGCTCCACCCTCCTAAGAAGTGGGTCAATCGCAAACACGTACAGCAGCGGGCTCAAGGGACAACCCTGGCGAACACCACACCCAACCTCAAAAGAGCTGCCAATCCAACCGTTCACAAGCGGGAAACTCTCTACCCCAGCGTACAAGGTCTTAAGCCAATCAACAAACCCCCCCGGCAGGCCATACCTCAGAAGGACAGACCAGAGGTACTCATGATTAACCCGATCAAACGCTTTTGCCTGGTCCAATGACAGCATGTACCCCTTCCAGTGACCAGCCCTACCCTGCTCCACCGCCTCTCGGACACAGAGTACAGCACTAATTGTACTGCGGCCCGGAACAGAGCAATGCTGGGCTCCCGAAAGGAGCCGGGGCGCAAATTTCACCAGCCGATTAAACAGTACCTTTGCCAAAACCTTCCTGTCTGCATTGAGAAGCGCTATGGGACGCCAATTCTCAATGCAAGATGAGTCCTTACCCTTTGACAAGATAATCAGGGCAGACCTCCTCATTGATTTTGGCAGAGTGCCCGAGGAAAGACACTCATTGAATACCTCAGTCAACAGGGGAACCAAGGCGTCCTTAAAGGTCTTATAGAATTCAAATGTTAAGCCATCTGGAACGGGAGATTTCTTTAGGGCAAGCCCTTCAATCGCCAACTTAACTTCCTCTTCCCTGATCATCTCTGTCAAAACGCCAAGAGAGGGGTCTACCCCTGGTTCGGGGACGGCTTCAGCCAGAAAAGCCGACATCTCATCCCAATACAGATCCCTCTTCCCCAAGAGGTGCGAGTAGAAGGATCTGACAACCTCCAGGATCCCTGATCTGGATCTTTTCAGGGACCCCGCAGTGTCAACCAGTCCTGTAACAACTTTACTATTCACTGACATCTTGCAGTTTCTGTAAGGGTCGGGCGAGCGGTACTTCCCATAATCCCTCTCAAAAACCAAAGATGCGTGTCTATCATACTGACACCTCATTAGCAAAGATTTCACTCTGGAGATCTCTTCGCGGCTACCTCCAGTTGAGACAAGATGCTCGAGTTTCCTCCTCAGGCCCTGATACAGGTGGTACCTGTCCAGGCTTCAGAGGCTCGAGAGCTGGCGGAAGAATCTTGCCACCCTTTTCTTGAACAACTCCCACCACTCTGACTTACTACTACAAAGATCCAGTAAGGGTACCTGGCTCTGAAGAAAATGTTCAAAGGACTGTCTTATCTCCGCTTCTACCAAGAGAGACGAATTGAGCCTCCAAAAGCCTCTTCCCATCCGGGGAGTCTCTGTAACATTCAGAGAAAACAAAATCAAACAGAGATCGGAGAACTCCACCTCAACAACAGATGCTGCTGAAGAGACGGCTTCCTCCTTTAAATAAAACCTGTCTATCCTGGACCTACAGTTACCTCTATGATAGGTGAACCCCTCGTGGACTGCGGTGAGCCGGATGTGGACATCTACCAGGCGAGCTTCACTAGCTACACTATTAAGGGCGTCGCCATCATAAGTCAGCTTGTCTCTGGAACCTCCTCTATCTCGGGGCCTCGTGACAGGGTTAAAGTCCCCTCAAAAGACGACCTGCCGACTCGTAAAAAGGTAGGGCTTGATCCTCATAAAGAGACACTTCCGGTCCCACTTAGATTGGGGACCATAGATGTTAATGAGCCAGACCTCTTGTCCCTTCATGAGGACATCTAATATCAGGCACCTCCCCATTTCTAACTCAATAACCCGTCGGCATTCTGCCGCTGCTGTAAAAAGGACCGTCACGCCGCTATACAGCTCGGCCGCAAGAGACCAATAGGAGGGCCCAAGTCTCAAAAAGAAAACGTCAGCTTCAACCCGGCTGAGAAAATCAAAGGCCGCAAATCTAGCCATATTTGACTTAATGCTGGCGACACTAATGGACACCAGTGTCAACGGAGCGGGTACCGCCATCTTTGGTGATTGAGTTAGATGGCTTTCTTCTTCCCACTCCCCTTATCCTCTGCCTCAGAGGAGGAATCCTTCCCCCTCTTTAATGATACAGAGGTGTCCATTCCCACATTTTTCCTTCTTTTTTCGTCCTCGTCTCTGGACTCTGGGCCAGTCCCTTCCCCCAAGGACCTTGCATCCCCAGGAGAAGGAGACTCGGCGCCCCCTGTAAGCTCCGCCGAAGCCAGAACCTCACCCTCAGCCTCCTCTTCTGAGGAAGAGATGTTATCAAGGGCTTGGAAGCGGTTAGAAAGACCAACTACAGGGGAGTCAGTTTTACCTTCTTTAGGTACCTTGGTAAGAGCGGGAGAAGATATTTTATCTCACTTCTTTCTCTTCTTTTTGGTGCCGAGCTTATGCTTGTTTTCTAGCCACCGCTTATTATCTTCATCCATACTTTCATAATGGGAGGATTCTGAGGCAGAGGGGGTTTCCTCCCTGTGGATCCTCCTGACCTCCTCATCACACTCACCATCCCTCGGGGCCTCAGCAGCAACACTGGCATCCAGGACAGGGGCGACCCCTGTAGCCCGGGGCTCGCCCCGCTCCCTCTCCTGTCTGCACTGTCTAGATGCCTCAGCAGGACAGGCATCTTTTTATTGCTTTTCTTCCCTGGCCCCTCAGCTCCCCCACCCCTGCTAGTCCCCTCCCCAGCAAAATCGTCCTCACGGCTTTCTCCCACCGGGGTCTCGACTGCATTAGCGAAGGAGCGAGGACAACGCCTGAATGGGTGACCTAACTGACCACACATGTGGCACCTAATCTCCACACAAGAGGCAGCAAGATGACCGACACCCCCACACAAAGCACATTTCTGCACAGTGCAGTTTGCACTGAAGCGTGTGTTGTCGCCGCACCTGTGACAGAGCTTTGGTTGCCCCTGGTAGAAGACCAGGATACGATCCCTACCCAGGAAAGCAGATGATGGAATGTGGGCAACCGTACCACCTGAACACTTAAGTTTTATCTTAAACGTCCAGGCCCCTGACCAGATACCAAACTCGTCACAGTTTTTTTTTGGCATCTCCACCACCTCTCCATACTGACCAAGCCACATCATGATGTCAGAACAAGAAAGTCACTCGTTACGAGTCATCACGGTCACTTTCTTGATCTGGTTTTGGCGAGACACTGCCTTAACAGCAAAGTCTCGCCAGCCGGGCTCATTTTTTGCCAACTCATAATTCATCCAGAAGAGCTCAAGCCCCTCCAGCCGAACAAAGCTGACATCAAATTCAGGCATGGAATAGGGATGTATCAAGGCGTAGATTTCAATCGCTTTGAAGCCCATCCTCAGCAGGAGCTCCACAACTTTAGACCTTGGAGGACATGCATCACTGCCCCTCCACCGAAGACGGGCCAGATTCCTACGCACACTACCTGACCCGGCTGTTGGGAGGGACCACACGGTATCCCCCCTTTTTTGCTCTCGGAAGGCCCTGAGGCCATGCCTCTCTATCCAGAAGGATAGATCAACCTCTCGACCCTCTACCATTAGTGATCTCTCCCCCTTCTTTAGAGCCTCCAGAAGGCGCCGTTGCAACATGCCGTCCCCAAAGCCCGGAGACGAGTAGGAGGAGGATGCCCTGTTTGCCCCGGAGGTGACTCTGGCATAATTCTGGACAGGCGTTGCCACCACCGGGGGGCAACCAGACCAGTGACTACATCAGCCCCAACAGCATCATCATTACCCACCTCCATCTCACCCTCCATCAAACCAGAAACCACACCACTAGACAATGAATTGGCCTCATTCACACCCACCACCACATTCATTCCTGCTGGACCAGTAACAATGGTGGATGACATTTTGACCTCCGCATCATCAGGCACAAGGGGCTCAGTCACCTCCATAGAACTGGAGGCGACCTCACCCCATGTCTTATGTGTGCCCTCCACAACATCAGTCGGTAATTTTTGTTTGGCATTCGGTATAATGAGCCGCTGATCTTTAGCTGCTGTGAGGCGCCGCTGATCTTTAGCATCAGGATCTTCCGGACCAGCGATGCAAACACAAAATAGCACTTTCGTGGGAGGACCGGAACTCTCAGCCCCGACAGCCCCCTCACACTGCCGCCGCTTCTCAACTAAGTGATCAGCGGCAACAGCATTCAGAGGTGCCGAGGCTACCGGAGCTTCCCCCGACACCGGGCTGCTCCCCCCTCCCACTGAGGAGCGCACCACAGCATTGTGGCCTGACCGAATGCCCGCCGCCGGGCCGCCCTCACTGTCCAGCCTCTCGGCTGATGCACCTCCTGCTGCGTCCCCGCTACTTCAAGCAGAGACGGAGCTCTGCGCCTCACTACCATGCTGTGCAATCTCCCCGTGCCTTTGCACCGGATCCACAGCAGAACCCGGGCTGGGATGGGCAACGGGGCTTATACAGCAAGCTGAGCCTGCCACCGACTCAGGGGGTACAGGGAGGGGGCATATACGTATCTTACCACTTCCTGCAGCTTTGGCTTGATCTTCTTAGCCTTTTTGTGGCCCCCAGGTGCCTCTTCTGATAAATCGTCACAAAGATGGAAATTTTGGAGGCACACTGGGGATTCCAGGAGCTTTATTTCCGCCATTAGCGCCCCTCCCTGACCGCTGCTGTCACTGTCCTCCCCAGAGCCGGCAGAACTGCGACCGGATGTCACTGTCGCCTGTCCTGCAGGGATCTCGCTGCACGTGGCCTGCGGGTGACTTTGCAGGCTGCCAGGTGTGTCTTCCTGCTGGTCGTCATCACTCTCATTATCCACCTGGCTCTCAGGCTGCAGCCCCATCTGCCTTTGCTCTCTGTTATCAGCCATTTCTCTGAAGAGGTCTTCATTTATCAGCTTTTCCATGAATGGACCACTCTGCTCCCTGATGGTGGCTTTCCTTAGTTCCAGCAGGTGAATCTCACTGGTCAGCCTCTTTACCTCAGCCTGGAGTTTAGCCTTCCTCTGTTTGGAGGCACCTGCAGCTTTGGCGCTTGTGCAGCGCAACTCTTTCCGAAGTCTCCTGACGAGCTTACTCGCATCTTCATACTCACGGAGGTGGATCATGACCCGGGAGGCATAGGTGGACACAGACTCCCTGGGTCCCTGCAGCCCCCAACCCCCCTCAGTGAGGTTGGCCTCATCTCCGTGAGCACTCAGCTTTCCTCCGGAAGGAGCACCATCATGTACGTCGCAGTCAGGCTTTACCTCCATGTTGGAAGCTTTGCGGCTTCTGGGAGTCTCCACAGTCCTGGGGGGAGTAGGAGCCGCATTGCTGCGACTCCTGGTGGAGCGTCTCACCCCAGAGTCCTCTGATGTGCAGGCCGGTTGCTGGTTTCTCCTGCCTCCCACCGGCCTGGTTCGGGAAGCAGAAGCCGGGGACTTGGCTCCATCACTCATCCCAGGAAACACACTCCCTCCCTGGGTAGGAGAAAGAGCAGATCCCCAGGTGGAGAGGTGTTGATTCTCAGGAGAGCGGGAGCTCACAGCGGGATCTGCAGCCACCACACTCATAATCACCAGAGTGAGCAGCAGCTGATCAGAGCTGCACTCACTATTCTGCTGGTGCAGTCACAGTGTACATACATTACATTACTGATCCTGAGTTACATCCTGTATTATACTCCAGAGCTCCACTCACTATTCTGCTGGTGGAGTCACTGTGTACATACATTTCATTACTGATTCTGTACTGATCCTGACTTACATCCTGTATTATACCCCAAAGCTGCACTCACTATTCAGCTGGTGCAGTCACTGCGTACATACATTACATTACTGATCCTGTACTGATCCTCACTTACATCCTGTATTATACCCCAGAGCTGTACTCACTATTCTGCTGGTGGAGTCAATGTGTTTATACATTACATTACTAATCGGAGAGAATTATGAATACAGCTCTGGAGTATTATACTGGTTGTAATGATAAGTAATACAATATATTTAAGCAGTAATATGCGTCTCACAATTAGACAAACCCTTTATAACAACATTCCCTCTTGAACATTGGAGAAACCTCACTGTCCTGTAATATTACAGTATACACTGTGTGCAGAATTATTAGGCAAGTTGTATTTTAGAGGATTATTTTTATTTTTGATCAACAACTATGTTCTCAATCAACCCAAAAGACTCATAAATATCCAAGCTTAATATTTTTGGAAGTTGGAGTGGTTTTTTTTAGATTTGGCTATGTTAGGAGGATATCTGTTTGTGCAGGTAACTATTACTGTGCAGAATTATTAGGCAACTTAATAAAAACCAAATATAATCCCATCTCACTTGCTTATTTTCACCAAGTAAACCAATATCAGTGCACAAAATTTAGAAATAAACATTTCTGGCATGCAAAAACAAAATCCCAAAAATTAGTGATAAATATTGTGAGGACCTGGCCACTTTCTAAATACTTTTCCAGCACTGAGCACCCTTTTTTCGTCAATCTTAATTTTGTGTTTTGTTAGAAATTTGCTTGCTGTGTTTTGTTAGTGATTTGTTTGCTCATCAGTTCAACCTCAGGTGTCTATTCCATTCAGTGACCATATCCCCGAGACCTTGGGCCATTGTTCTCTCCGTCACCACAGGTAGTCTCACATGCAAACCCAGGGGATGGGTTCCACCTGAGAAAATATCTCCACTAAGGGACAATTAGCTGGGGGAGGGAGGTGTGAGCTTTTCTGCCAATTCAGGGGGCTGAACCCTGTGCAGGAGAAAGGGAACAGGCATTGCTGGTCGGACGGAGAGTTGGGTGGTATCACGGGCTGCGGTCGTGATATCTATCTTCCGAAGGAGCTTATGCTGTGACTGCCAATATACCGGCGGGAGATACCAAAAGCTGTGGGCCAACCAAAAGTTGGGGGACAGTGGGTATCACCTGGTACGGGGCAGTGGAACTACTGATCCCAGGTTGGAAACTCAAGGACTAAGAGAATTGCCTGTTGGACATTTACCTGGAATTGCTGTTCACCGTGTTCGGAAAGAATAAAACTAATTGCATCGATAACCTGCCTAGGTGATTATTAAAATCCACAACCGCACAGCTTTACAAGTGGTGGCAGCGGTGGGATCACCTATCTCTGGACAGCATACCAGGGAAAGTTACTGAGTGGTGACTTGGCAGAAGAGATGGCAGACTCCATCTACAAGACACTAAAAAAGGAGGAGCTGAGAGCCCTTTGCTCTGGGAGAGAGCTAGAGTGGTTGCCAGAGGATAACCGTGCGACCCTAATACAACACTTGGACGATTGGGACCGTGAGCAACCACAGGAGGAGGTCAGTTCAGACGTGGAGGAGGGCATCTCCCTGGAGGGACCACAGCCCAGGACTGTCATCCAGATGGCAGAGGATCAATCAACTGAGTTGAGGCAGATGCTGGATGCACTAGGAGAGCGGGCCACGGAGATGGAGCAGCAGTGCTAAGCAAATATCTGGGTGTGCATGTAGCGATACCTCCACCTGCCCCAGTGCAGAGGACAATGGATAACAGGAGAGAGGGGCCTACATCTTTAAGGTACCGAGATATACCACAGTTTAATGAGGACACCTCAGATATTGATGAACATCTCCGGTTATTTGAGAACCTCTGCCTTCTGCATGAGGTGTCAGTCTGTGACTGGCCCAGATATTTGAGCGTTGGCCTGACAGGAAAAGCAAGAGAAGCTTTTAATAACTTGTCTTCGGTGGATCAGAGATGTTACTCTACCATTCGCAGTGCATTACTAGAGAGGTATGCCGTCACGCCGGAAACCTACCGGAGGAAGTTTCGGGAGACTGACAAGCCCACTGCACACACACATCGGGAGTTTGCCAACACGCTACGTACGGCATGCACCCGGTGGATAGAAGGACTGGAGGCTCAGGAAGCAGAACATGTAATGGACATAATCATGCTGGAACAATTTATGTCAAAGCTCCCAGGTAATTTAAAGGAATGGGTGGCTGATAGAAAACCACTCAGCCTGGATGAGGCTGCCAGATTGGCTGATGATTGGTCTGCCAATCGACCCAGGCAACGTGGAAGTACAGCCCCAGTGAGTCGGGAACCAGGGCTTACACGGAGGCCAGTGACACCCATGGACCACCGAGAGGAGGCACTGCGGGGATTTTGTACTTCACAAAGAGGGGGAGGTTTCCCAAGCCCCGAAGTATGGCCCACGTCAGGGCGACGAGGGTTAAGTTGCCATAACTGTGGACGCATGGGACACTTTGCCAGGGAATGCCGGGAACGTTCTAGCTCACATCATCCACGTCCCCAACAAGTGAACACTGTACAGCAATGGGGCTGGAATACTAAGGGAGAGAGAATTCCACTACCCCGACCAGAAGAGGAAGAGGCACACGTGGTACAAGGACAAGTGTCTCGGACTAGATGGGACACCTCCGCGTCCTTGAACCAGCATCTGCAGCCGGTTTGGGTAGAGGGCGTGGAGGCTGTGGAGCTCCGTGACTCCGGAGCCTCAGTCACATTGATAAAAGACCATCTAATACCGGACCAATGTATTGTTCCCGCCAGCCGGATGTTAGTCCACGTAGCTGGGGGAGAATCTCTGAACATTCGAAGGGCCCGACTACATTTAGACTGGGGTCACAGTCATGGAATAGTGGAGGTAGGAGTAGTTCGGCACCTACCAGTAGATGTGTTGCTGGGAAACAACCTAGGAGCAGGATTGGTGTGCCACTGGGCCAATGTTGTAACCCGAAGTCAAGGACCAGTTCACACTGCATCAGCCGAGAGGGAACAGAGTGATCTCGACATGCTGACAACCCCCCCGCCAGTGGTGAGTAATGCACAAAATGAAATGCCTGTTAGCATGACAGAATGTGACCTGGGGGAGGTAAATGACATCAGGGAGGAGTTACAGGGAGATTCATCCCTAGCGGGATTGAGGAGTGCAGCGGCTGCCGAAGGGTCTGAAGAGGGGGTCCGCATTATATGGGAAAGGGGGTTGATGTATCGGGTGACACGAGACACAGCGGGGCGAGATAACAAGCAGTTGGTGGTGCCGGAGAAATACAGAAGGGAGATTCTGTCCGTAGCCCACGAAGGTCCATTAGGGGGACACTTGGGAGTGAGGAAGACCCAACGCAGGGTTATGAGCAGGTTCTTCTGGCCCGGGGTGACCCTTGAAGTAAAAAAGTTTGTAAGCTCCTGTGAGACTTGTCAAAGAGTGGGAGGCCCCCCGCGCAGATCTCCTTTACAACCCATGCCGTTAATAGCAGAACCTTTTCAACGGGTAGCGGTGGATTTGATAGGTCCCCTGCCTCGACCCAGTTGCTCAGGGAAGACATATATATTAACGGTTGTAGATTATGCCACCCGATACCCTGAGGCGGTAGCTCTCCGAGGAATAGATGCAAAAAGGGTGGCCCACGCATTAGTTGAAATATTTAGCAGGGTGGGTTTCCCGAAGGAGGTTGTTTCGGATCAGGGAGCCCAATTCACGGGTGAGGTATTGCGTACCCTGTGGAGTCAGTCCGGGGTCCGACCAGTGTTCACCTCTGCATACCACCCACAAACAAATGGACTCTGTGAGCGGTTCAATGGGACCCTGAAACGGTTGATCTGCGCATACTTAGAGGCAGAGGGATGGGGGTACTGGGAAGAAGCTCTGCCCCAGCTCCTGTTTGCCTACAGAGAGTTGCCACAGGCTTCTACCGGTTTTTCACCATTTGAGCTATTATATGGCAGGCAGCCTCGGGGCCCGCTAGACTTGGTGCGAGAACACTGGGAAGACCGATCCGATTCTGGGGGGCTGCCAGTGCTCCGCTATGTGAGGCAGTTGCGAGAGAGGATACAACACCTTGGGCATCTTGCACGGGTACATCTAGGGGAGGTACAAGGGCAACAGAAAACCTACTATGATAGGGGCACCCAGCCCCGAGAATTCACAGTAGGCCAGCAAGTGCTGGTACTATCTCCTGTCCACCATGACAAGTTACAGGCCAACTGGGAGGGTCCTTATACCATAGTCGACAAAAAGGGTGCAGTCACCTATCGGGTAGCATTCGACACACACCACACCCAAACCAAGGTTATTCATGTTAACCGATTAAAAGCGTACCAGGCCAGAGATACATGTGCGGTAGCTATATGCTGTCCTCCTCCAGATGCCTCAGAACCTGATCCCCTGCTGGACTTATTACAGCACACCAAAGAAAAGGGAAGGGTGGAGCAAGTCACCTTAGGGGATCATCTCTCCCCTGCCCAATCCAGCCAACTACGGGAGTTTTTAGACCAGTATTGTGGGCTCTTCTCTAATCAGCCTGGCCGGACCACTCTGACTGAGCATCGAGTGGACACTGGGACAGCAAGGCCGATTCGACAGCCGCTGTACCGAGTGGCACCCGAGGTTCAGCAGATGATTCGGAAGGAAGTGGAAGAAATGTTAGAGTTGGGAGTGGTGGTTCCCTCATGCAGTCCCTGGGCGGCCAGCGCAGTCCTTGTTCCAAAAAAGGACCAGAGCACAAGGTTCTGCGTAGACTACAGGAGGCTGAACGAGATAACCATCACTGATGCCTACCCCATGCCCCGAATAGACGATCTGTTAGACCAAATGGGGGGAACAACATTTGTGTCCACCTTAGATCTCAGTAAAGGATACTGGCAGATCCCTTTGTCACCAGACGCCCAGGAGCGTTCAGCTTTCCTCACTCCTTTTGGTCTGTTCCAATTTACGGTCATGCCATTTGGGATGAAGAATGCACCAGCTACCTTTCAACGAATCGTGGATGTCATGCTTGCAGGCTGTCAGGAGTTCTCCCAGGTTTATCTGGATGATATTGCCATATTCAGTAAGACCTGGGAGGAGCACCTGCAGCATGTCAGGGAGATACTCCAGCGCATTTAGCAGGCTGGGTTAACCATCCGGGCAGACAAGTGCCAAATGGGGATGGCTGAGGTCCAGTACCTAGGACATCGAGTAGGGGGTGGTATGATAAAGCCTGACCCAGCCAAAGTGGAAGCAATAACTCAGTGGCCCCGACCACGCAACCAAAAGCAAGTGCAAGCCTTCTTGGGTACCACCGGGTATTACCGAAAATTCATTGCAGGGTATAGTACTATAGCAAAGCCTCTGACTGACCTGACGACAAAGAAATTCCGAAGACAGATAGAATGGACTGAACCATGTGAACAGGCTTTTGTGCAGCTTAAACAAGCCCTTACACCAAGAGGTTCCTGGTGCAGACTGATGCCTCAGACAGTGGGTTGGGCGCTGTCCTTAGTCAGGTGGATGGCACAGGGCAGGAACACCCAGTGGTATATGTAGCGCCCCGAGGGTTCGGCCGCTACAGGGGTATTGCACCTCAGACCAGAGGTGTGATATTCCACTCCCAGGTAAGGATGGAGTATGGACCAGGGCTCAGTTAGCTGCATACAGCACACACACCCCATTTCCGAGGGACAGCTCAACGGTGCTCCCACTAGACAGAAGTGCAGGCACGACCGACTATGTCCCTGACTGGAGTGGGGAGGGGGGGTGGAACACCCAGTGCTGTAGGGGCAGATAGGGGTTGGTTCCTGAGCATAGGAAGGAGCTCATTGGTTGCTGGTCACCTGGGCTCATGGCTAGAGGGAAGTATAAAAGGGAGGAGCCATCTTAGATCTGGGTTCAGTCTGTGAGGAGAAGTTGAGAGGAGAGCTGACAGGGAGCAGCAGCTCAGGCTGAGTGCTGCTCCAGAAGTGGGCCTAGAGAAGAGGCCGAGGAAGGAGGAGAAGTGGGAACAGGAGGAGAAGGAACAAGAAAGGAAGAGAGAGAGGAACAGAGGGGCTCAGGAACAAGAAGGTGGAAGGGACCCTAAGAACCCACGAGAATACAGGGTGAAGGGTCAGGCAGATTAAGGGTACCAGATCCCAAGTTGGTGGAGGAGAAACAACCCTCAGCCAAAGACCGGAGGTCGTGATCATTTATTGGTGCGACACCTCATCAAACCTGCTAGGAAGGCACCATAAAGGACAGCGGGGAACGGGGCCCACGTTTACCTGCGCAGGTCCGCGGCAGCTGGACAAAAGTGGGTCACTGGTGAGGCAGGCCAGAGAAAGGAAAGAAGGGGGTCCTGTGCCATATTCCTGAACTGCCTGGGAGTTGACCGAGCCCCACACCTGGTGGACGCAGCACGGCTCGGGCAGTCACTGCCAGCTGAAGTGACTTGGATATTAACCGTGAGTAAAGACCTTGGACTGCAGTACGTTGTCTGTGTGCTTTTTCGCTCCTCTGGCACTACCGGTACTGGGACTCTCACCACCATCACTCCCATCTTCCATTATACTGCCCTGGGGCCGCACTCTTCCCGTGGGGAGTCACACTACCCCAGCTGCACACATCATCAGCCCCAGCGGTCTGCATGCAGTGGCGGTTCCTAATAACCGCAATCCACGGGTGGCGTAGTCGGACATTATCATCAGTACGTAGCAGACTACCATTGGTCTGACCACCCTGAGCCGCGGGACCGGGCCGCCACTACTACTCCCAGCGTCTCCCTATTGCCCCGGTTCCGCGTGCCCCACGGCCCAGGGGGCGAGTCATATATCTTTCAAGGAAACTGTTAGACCGAGAGAAAGCATATGCCACCATAGAAAAGGAATGCTTGGCTATTGTCTGGGCACTGAAAAAACTATTACCCTATCTGTATGGGAGGGAATTCACCATCGTAACGGATCACAATCCACTGACCTGGCTGCACCGGGTGGCGGGGGAGAATGGGCGATTATTACGATGGAGCCTGGCATTGCAACCATTTAACTTTACCATTTCTCACAAAAAGGGGAGAGACCATGGCAACGCTGATGGCCTATCAAGACAAACTGAGGAAGCCCTGAACCCCGGTAAATGCCGCCAAAGGAAGGTGGATAGTCAATCCCAGGAAATGGAGAACAGCGCTGGCCGTGCTGGAAAAGTGGGGGAGGAGTGTGAGGATCTGGCCACTTTCTAAATACTTTTCCAGCACTGAGCACCGTTTTTTCGTCAGTCTTAATTTTGTGTTTTGTTAGAAATTTGCTTGCTGTGTTTTGTTAGTGATTTGTTTGCTCATCAGTTCAACCTCAGGTATTTATTCCATTCAGTGACCATATCTCCGAGACCTTGGGCCATTGTTCTCTCCGTCACCACAGGTAGTCTCACATGCAAACCCAGGGGATGGGTTCCACCTGAGAAAATATCTCCACTAAGGGACAATTAGCTGGGGGAGGGAGGTGTGAGCTTTTCTGCCAATTCAGGGGGCTGAACCCTGTGCAGGAGAAAGGGAACAGGCATTGCTGGTCGGACGGAGAGCTGGGTGGTATCACGGGCTGCGGTCGTGATATCCATCATACGAAGGAGCATATGCTGTGACTGCCAATATACCGGCGGGAGATACCAAAAGCTGTGGGCCAACCAAAAGTTGGGGGACAGTGGGTATCACCTGGTACGGGGCAGTGGAACTACTGATCCCAGGTTGGAAACTCAAGGACTAAGAGAATTGCCTGTTGGACATTTACCTGGAATTGCTGTTCACCGTGTTCGTAAAGAATAAAACTAATTGCATCGATAACCTGCCTAGGTGATTATTAAAATCCACAACCGCACATCTTTACAAATATAGCCATCTTTCATTATGACACTCAATAGCCTTCCATCCATAGATTCTGTCAGTTGCTTGATCTGTTTTCGACCAACATTGCGTGTAGCAGCCACCACAGCCTCCCAGACACTGTTCCGAGAGGTGTACTGTTTTCCCTCCCTGTAGATCTCACATTTTATGATGGACCACAGGTTCTCTATGGGGTTCAGATCAGGTGAACAAGGGCGCCATGTCATTATTTCTTCTTTTAGACCTTTACTGGCCAGCTACGCTGTGGAGTAGTTGGATGCATGTGATGGAGCATTGTCCTGCATGAAAATCATGTTTTTCTTGAACAATACCAACATCTTCCTGTACCACTGCTTGAAGAAGTTGTCTTCTAGAAACTGACAGTAGGTCTGGGAGTTGAGCTTCACCCCATCCTCAACCTGAAAAGGTCCCACAAGTTCATCTTTGATGATACCAGCCCATACCAGTACCCCACCTCCACCTTGCTGGCGTCTGAGTTGAAGTGGAGCTCTCTGCCCTTTACTGATCCAGCCTCTGGCCCATCCATCTGGCCCATCAAGAGTCACTCTCATTTCATCAGTCCATAAAACATTTGAAAAATCAATCTTAAGATATTTCTTCGCCCATCCTTGATGTTTTATCTTATGTTCCTTGTTCAAAGGTGGTCGTTTTTCAGCCTTCCTTACCTTGGCCATGTCCCTGAGTATAGCGCACCTTGTGCTTTTTGATACTCCAGTAACGTTGAAGCTCTGAAATATGGCAAAACTGGTGGCGAATGGCATCTTGGCAGCTTCACGCTTGATTTTCCTCAATTCATGGGCAGTTATTTTTCACCTTTTTTGGCCAACACGCTTCTTGCAACCCTGTTGACTGACCCTCGTATATATACATACATATATGCAGTAACATACATATACGCAATAACAGTACATGAGACCCACTCTTTAATAATGGGAAGGCCAATTCAAATTGATTCTATATTCTACAATATTATTTCTCTTATCTGAAATTTGTTTACGGGTGAGCTATCGCAGCATGGATAGCATATTACACCAATCCAGCCAGGTATTATTGCTTTATACTGCGTACTGCTACTGCTGCAAAAAAAGTAAAATTTATTCTATTTCCTGTTGATACCACTGTTAGCTGCATTTATAATAGGGACAGGTGCAAGGTATCATCAGCTGGAGATGAATGTTGTTCATTGTCATCGAATACATCTTTTCCACAGTGCATTACTTGATTGATATTTTCCATGCACTCATTGACCGATTCATATTTTTTTAGCGGTGATCTTTACTCACAAATTCATGAAAGCAGGCAGGGTTGCTTGCGTCCCTTTACAGTTTGTTGCTGCCATGTTAAAAAAAAACATTTTGGGGCCGGTTAAAATCTATTTTTTATTGTACAATAATACCTCTCTTTTCTGAGATTTGTGTATGGGTGACCTATAGCAGTAGGGATAGCATCTTACAGGCATGTAGTCAGGGATTATTATATTATACTTCGTGCTGAGAAAAAAAAATCTATTCCCTATTGGTAACGCTGTTAGCTGCTTTTAAAATACGGAAAAGTGCTAGATGGTATTATCAGCTGTAAATAACTGTTCATTCTGGTCACATACTTCCCTATAACAATCCGTAACTTGACAGATTTTTTCCATGCATTCGTTGACCGATTCATAATTTTTAATGGTGATCTGTAATTAAAAATTGATGAAAGCAGACAGGGTTGTGTAACATCCCTGGCGGCGTGCTGGCATGGCTTACCATCTCTCACCATGCAAGACCGCCAACTTACCTATCAGTGCAGGCTGTGCACTATACTCCTTTTCTTGCTATGTGCATGTCTCTTGTCTGATTGCTTAGGGCTGCGGCGCTGTTACTTCCTGATTCCTAAAGCTACAGTGTGCGCAGTCCTAATGCGTCCCCAGCCTATTGCTATGAGTCACTGGATACTTAAACCTCCCCCACCCTGTGGGAGTTGCTTGAGCATCACTTTCTTTCAGTGCGTTCCTTGCAACTGTGTTTCCAGGTCCTGTCCTGTTTCTTGTGTGTTTCCGCCACCCTTGGGGCTGAGTACCCAGGCCCGTTACCAGTATCTGTTACTTCTAGTCTGTTTCTGCCACCCTGGGGGCTGAGTACCCAGGCTCGTTCCTGTATCTCGTTACAAGTGTCAGTTCCTGTCTGAAATGTGTCCTAGTCTGTTACCTGTTTGTCTCTATGTCCGATCCTACCGTTTTCCTCCTGTGTCTGAACCAGTACCTAACTCCAACTCGTTGTCTCTGTACTTCTGTTTGTGAGTTTTGTGTCCACTCGCTACGTACTACAAGTAGCTTTTGTGTATCTGGTTCTGCTTGTCTCATTTCCCTGCCTCCGTATCTACCTCCTGTGTTCTAGCTATCTTCCTTTGTTTCCCAGTCTGTTCCATGTGAACAGAGCCCTGTCCTGTCTGCCTGCAACTGCGGTTCCGCTCTGCTCTGCTCCGCTTGCCCTCCGCACCTGCGGTTCTGCTCTGCTCTGCTTGCCCTCCACACCTGCGATTCCGCTCTGCTCTGCTCCACTTGTCCTCCACACCTGTGGTTCCACTCTGCTCTACTCCGCTTGCCCTCCACACCTGCAGTTCCGCTCTGCTCTGCTCCACTTGTCCTCCGCACCTGCGGTTCCACTCTGCTCTGTTCTGTTTGTCCTCCGCACCTGTGGTTCCACTCTGCTCTGCTCCGCTTGTCCTCCGCACCTGCGGTTCCGCTCAGCTCTGCTCCGCTTGTCCTCTGTGCCTGCGGTTCCGCTCTGCTCTGCTCCGCTTGTCCTCCGCACCTGCGGTTTCTCTCTGCTCTGCTCCGCTTGTCCTCCTCGTTTGCGGTTCTGCTCTGCTCTGCTCCGCTTGTCCTCTGCGCCTGCAATTCTGCTCTGCTCTGCTCTGCTTGTCCTCCGCGCCTGCGGTTCTGCTCTGCTCCACTTGTCCTCCGCACCTGCGGCTCTGTTCCTGTATCCCAGTCTGTACTGGTCCCTATCCAGCCTGTTTTCCTACCTGCCAGTACCCGCCTGTCTGCATACCAGCCGTGCCTGCCTGTACCCACCTGCCAAAATACCAGCCGTGCCTGCCAGTACCCACCTGTCTGCATACCAGCCATGCCTGCCAGTACCCACCTGTCTGCATACCAGCTGTGCCTGCCAGTACCCACCTATCTGCATACCAGCCAAACCTGCCCGTTCCTGCATTCCCCGGTGTGGATCAACAGCTGTGACCGGGGTGTGACTTGGAGTAGTACCTGGGCCAACTCCCACGTCCCTCCTTGGACCACGGAGTCGATTAAGCCGCCGTGTGTTCGTGATCGGATCTGGCAAGGCCCCTAGTCACGCCCCTCCAGGCACTCCTCGGTTCGTTGCCCACTGGGACCACTAACCACGCTCACGCCAGTCAGTCCGGGCGTGAGTGTAACAGGTTGCTTGCGTTCCATCACAGTTTGGTGGTGCAACGTACCAAAAAAACCTCTTCGGAGCCGGTTAAATACTATTTTCTATTGTACTTCAGGTGCATCTCACTAAATTAGAATATCATCAAAAAGTTAATTTATTTCAGTTCTTCAATACAAAAAGAGAAACTGATATATTATATAGAGTCATTACATACAGAGTGATCTATTTCAAGTGTTTGTTTCTGTTAATGTTGATGATTATGGCTTACAGCCAATAAAAACACAATTACTGTTGTTTTTAAACCAGGTATTGGTACTTTTGGTAGTGTGGACAGGGGCCAAGTCCTGCTGGAGAATGAAATCTCCATCTCCAAAAAGGTTGTCGGCAGAGGGAAGCATGAAGTGCTCTAAAATGTCCTGGTAGATGGTTGCGCTGACTTTGGTCTTGATAAAACACAGTGGACCTACACCAGCAGATGACATGGCTCCCCAAACCATCACTGATTGTGGAAACTTCACACTAGACCTCAAGCAGCTTGGATTGTGGCCTCTCCACTCTTCCTCCAGACTTTGGGACCTTGATTTCCAAATTAAAATTGGAACTCTAGGACCTTGTGGAGTGTGTCAATGACTGCCTTCTGGACATCTGTCAAGTCAGCAGTCTTCCCCATGATTGTGGAGCCTACTGAAACAGACTAAGGGACCTTTTTAATCGCTTAGGAAGCCTTTGCAGGTGTTTTTTGCTAATTATTTTAATTAGCTGAGATAATGACTATTGTGTTTTCATTGGATGTAAGCCATAATCATCAACATTAACAGAAATAAACACTTGAAATAGATCACTCTGTGTGTAATGACTCTACATAATATATGAGTTTCACTTTTTGTATTGAAGAACTGAAATAAATTAACTTTTTGATGATATTCTAATTTAGTGAGATGCACTTGTATATTACCTCTCTTATCTGAGATTCGTGTACAGGTGACCTATATCAGTTGGGATAGCGTTTTACAGGCATCTAGTCAGGGATTATTGCATTGTACTCCGTGCTTAAAAAAAACTATTCCTTATTGAGAATGCTGTTAGCTGCTTTTAAAATAGGGACAGGTGCTAGATGGTATTATCAGCTGGAAATGAGTGTTCATTCTGGATGTGTTTGATCATGTCTCACACACCACATGGCCAGATAAGATAGCAAAATGTTAAAATGACATTTGCGGGTGAATGCATTTTTCACCATTGAAAAAAATGCAAAAGTGCAAAAACAAATCAAAAACGATAAGTGTGAACTTATCCCAAGGTCTGGAGGTGCATTTTTGCTTTTGGTTATTTATTTGGCTTTATATACAGTGGGTACAGAAAGTATTGAGACCCCTTTAAATTTTTCACTCTTTTTTTCATTGCATTATTAAAAGTTCATTTTTTTCTCATTAAAGTACACACTGCACCCCATCTTGACTAAAAAAAAACAGAAATGTAGAAATTTTCCCAAATTTATTAAAAACGAAAAACTGAAATATCACATGGTCATAAGTATTCAGACCCTTTGCTCAGTATTGAGTAGAAGCACCCTTTTGAGTTAGTACAGCCATGAATCTTCTTGGGAATGATGCAACAAGTTTTTCACACCTGGATTTGGGTATCCTCTGCCATTCTTCCTTTCAGATCCTCTCCAGTTCCGTCAAGTTGGATGAACGTTGGTGGACAGCCATTTTCTGGTCTCTCCAGAGATGCTCAATTGGGTTTAGGTCAGGGCTCTGGCTGGGCCAGTCAAGAACGGTCACAGAGTTGTTCTGAAGCCACTCCTTTGTTATTTTAGCTGTGTGATTAGGGTCATTGTCTTGTTGAAAGGTGAACCTTCGGCCAAGTCTGAGGTCCAGAGCACTCTGGAAGAGGTTTTCATCCAGGATATCTCTGTACTTGGCCACATTCATGTTTCCTTCAATTGCAACCAGTCATCCTTTCCCTGCAGCTGAAAAACACCCCCATAGCATGATGATGCCACCACCATGTTTCACTGTTGGGATTGTATTGGGCAGGTGATGAGCAGTGCCTGGTTTTCTCCACCCATACCGCTTAGAATTATCACCAAAAAGTTCTATCTTCATCTCATCAGACCAGAGAATCTTATTTCTCATAGTCTGAGAGTCCTTCATGTGTTTTTGAGCAACTTCTATGTGGGTTTTCATATGTCTTGCACTGAGGAGAGGCTTCCATCGGGCTACTCTGCCATGAAGGCCAAACTGGTGGAGGGCTGCAGTGATAGCTGATTTTGTGGAACTTTCTCCCATCTTCCTACTGCATCTCTGGAGCTCAGACACAGTGATCTTGGGTTTGTTCTTTACCTCTCTCACCAAGGCTCTTCTCCCACGATTGCTCAGTTTGGCTGGACGGCCAAGTCTATGAAGACTTCTGGTGGTCCCAAACTTCTTCCATTTAAGGATTAGGGAGGCCACTGTGCTCTTAGGAACCTTGAGTAATGCAGAAATAATTTTGTAACCTTGGCCAGATCTGTGCCTTGCCACAATTCTGTCTCTGAGCTCCTTGGACAGTTCCTTTGAGCTCATGATTCTCATTTGGTCTGACATGCACTGTGAGCTGTGAGGTCTTATATAGACAGGTGTGTGCCTTTCCAAATCAAGTCCTATCAGTTTAATTAAACACAGCTGGACACAATGAAGGAGTAGAACCATCTCAAGGAGGATCACAAGGAAATGGACAGCATGAGACTTAAATATGAGTGTCTGAGCAAAGGGTCTGAATACTTATGACCATGTGATATTTCAGTTTTTTTCTTTTTTAATAAATTTGCAAAAATTTCTATATTTCTGTTTTTTTCAGTCAAGATGGGGTGCAGAGTGTACTTTAATGAGAAAAAAAAATGAACTTTTTAGAATTTACCAAATGAAACAAAGAGTGAAACATTTAAAGGGGTCTGAATACTTTCCGTACCCACTGTATATAATTATTCAGGATGTGGGGGGGGGCGCGGTCCCGGGCCCATCAGACTATAGTTACCCCACTGTATGTACATATATATACAATATTCATTTTTTAGAGTTAGGCATATAACAATTTTTAACAACTGCATACCAATTCCGTCTTGTTTCAATGGCACTCTCATACATATACAGCGATGGGTGACATTGATGCCTGTTCCCCAGGTAGCACATTTTAATCCCCCAACTGGGGTTATAAAATCCTTGGGGATTAATTTCATAGAGTTTTTATGACATTTTTTTTATATAGTACTGTCCACACTGAGTATTTAATTCTCCCCTCTTTTCCTTCCTTTTTTTACTGTCCCATTTTACCATTCTTATTTGAATAAAAATGAATGAAAAACTAAAAATAAATACAATTGTTCACGTCCCCCACTCAGCAACAGCGCTTCCGGCTGGAACATCACTTCGGACGGGCACAGGAGAGGGGCAGATTCGGGATGTTGCTCCCGCAACATTTCCACCTTGCCAGAGGACCCTACCATAGTCACTACCATGGAGTGGGAGCTGGAGGACTGCTAACAAAATTGTATTCATCTGAATGCTTGAACCAACGGTGCTGTACATACCTAGTACAAATGAACTCAGCTGTCTCCCTGCGGTGGATCAGGGGATACCTTGTGTAATATTAAAGATTTTCCTGCACATATTGCTGAATATTCACAATTATTTTCTATTAGTCATTATTATAGGTGGAGATTGTCTTACTGACCCCACAGCCCTGGTGAGAAGGGTGGTCTCTAGAATACAGAAGGTCTTATTATGTCACAGTGGGGATGTGACCCCTGGGCTCCCCAGGACGCCCAGCACCGAATCCAATTGGTTCCTGTGCATAAAACTTAGGTCGAGCCACATTTAGGTAAAAGGGTCCGAGTCTATGGATAAAATCTATGGATCAGAATATGTTTTTCCTAGATTGACCGTCATTTTTAGGTGTAACAGAATCACTGGTCCTCTCCTCCACTTTTGGCCGAGGTCTGGAGGATTACTGGGAGACATGGAACAGATGTTCTCCTGTTTGTAGCCCACCCATCAGACATGTATGTCGTAAACAACTGACACCCCATAAATGTCAGGAGGATTCTATTAAATACAAAGGGACATTAATCAATTTAAAAGTTTTATTTTTAAATTAAGAATTGCATGGAAGAACGAGGAGATGTTCTTGAAGGAACCTCCTTCTTCAGCAGATGTTCCTTGCTGGTCAGGACGCCACATGTAGATGGTGCCAGTCCTTCCATACAGCTACAGCATTGATGGTGGATGTGCTGTACTTTCCTCAGGGTGCTAGACGTGGCGGTTTTCTGCCCTCGCGATGTTTATGGAGCCGCGGTGACAGACACCAAATAAGCAGCTTTCTCGGATGGAGTGAGCAGCCCTGGATAGTCCACGCCGGCAGGATGAGATCACCCGGCGGAAGAGAGAACCTATGAGAAGAGACGTAACACTGATGTCAGTAACAGGACTCCATATCAGAGGACACGGCTGTGCGGTCACTGTGGCCGGACGGCAGAGGAATCATCCATACACAGGTACGGGGGGATTGTCCGCCATCATACATGTGACAATCCCACCACTGACTGATCTGCTCCACAGCCGACACCACACAACATGGGGCTTATTGTCACACTCACCTCTTCTCCTTTCCCCTTCTTCTTCTCTCTCTGGTTTTTGTTGTTTTTTCGGTTTTCTTTTCCCCTGAACTGGAAATTCGAATAAAAAACAAGAAAAAGATGTTGATTATAAACTCCTAAGAGATGAGCTTTGTATGGTTCTATAGGATGGTGTTATTCTCATGGCTTGTAGCCCTGGTAATCGATTATTGCCCCATAATGGGGGAAATATGTCACACATACATAACATCAGCAGAGGGGTGAGAATTAGATTACCCAGAGAACTGATTAATATGAAACCTGCCATGTGGGGTCTCGACAAGGAGCTATGTCCCTTCTTACCATGACATTACTTGTAATGTGCCGCAGTGTTGCCAAAATTGTTTGTGCAGAGCTCCCGCACAAAGACACGCATCCGAAGCTTTATGAAATCGTACAATCTTGCATGATACACGGTCCATGTGGTCCACTTAATCCAAATGCACCATGCATGGACAATGGAAACTGTACAAGGTTTTCCCAAGGATTTCTGTTCCGAAACTAATAGCAATGTAAATGGATCCCCTAAATATCAACGCCGGGATGAGAACAACTTTGTTGAACTTGGTGGAAACAGGGTTGATAATAGATGGGTTGTACCTTACAATCCTTATCTTTCCTTAAAATACAATGCCCACATAAACGTTGAGATTTGCAGTTCTACAAAGTGTAAAATATTTGTTCAAATATGTTTACAAAGGGCATGATTGTGCAAATCTACAGTGTGTTACTGCTGCCACAGAACAAGAAGCCACGGTTGAATGGGATGAAGTAAAAAATGACTTAGAAACTCGATATGTAAGTGCACCTGAAGCATGCTGGAGACTCAGGGAATATAAAATGCACCATCAACCTGACCATGTGGAAAGATGAAATGTCCACCTTGAGGACAAGCATACAATATGCTTTATAGCAGGTAAAGAAGCTGAAGCTGTGCAGCGGAAAAACACCAAGTCTAAACTTCTTGCTGGGTTTAAACTGAATCGGGAAGATCCTAATGCCCAACAATATTTCTACATTGAAATCCCTGAACATTTCACTTGGGATGAAAAAAACGTTAAATGGAAACCACGTTGCAAATGTCATAAAACCACAATTGGCAGAATGTTTAACGTTAGTCCATTAGACAGAGAAAAATACTTTCTCCGAATTCTCCTTCTCAATGTTAGAGGCGCAACATCTTTTGAGGATCTCAGAACAACTGAAGGAAACCGTTTTGCTACTTTCCAAGAAGCCTGTATTGCAAGAGGGTTAACTGATGATGACTCTGAATGGGATACTCGCCTAACAGAAGCTGCCACTTATCAAATGCCAATACAACTTACACAATTGTCTGCATTTATTTGCATCATGTGTGAGCCGTCTAATGCTGCAGCATTGTTTCAAAGGCACAATAAAAATCTCATGGAAGACTATACCAGACGTTTCCCTCATGTAGAAAAGGCCGTCTATATGACATTACATGAAATTGAGCCTGTGTTACGGACACATGGAAAGTCATTACAAGATTTTGGCCTACACCTTCCTGTTGGCAAGTACGATGATCCAATCAATTCTGGCAAATATTACGACCCTGTTGCGGAAAAGGCTTTGAGGAGAAATTCCAAATGTTAAACCCAGGACAACGAAAGGCTTTCGAAAAAATCAGAGAAGCTTTTGAGATTCCAACTTGCAACAACTATTTTTTATTGACGGACCTGGTGGAAGTCGTAAGACATTCCTGTATAATACAACCATGCATTACGTTCAGAGCAAAAATGAATTAGTCTTGCCATGTACATTTACAGGCATTGCTGCTACTTTGCTGGAAGGAGGCCGAACTTCCCATAATCTGTTCAAACTGCCTATACCAATTAATGAAACGTCGACGTGCAATATTCATCATGGCAGCAATACTGCCAATGAGTTGAAAAACACCAAACTCATAATCTGGGACGAAGCTTCTACGGCTCCAGCTCATGCTGTAAATGCAGTTGACACCTTCTACAAAGAACTCATGGCTGAAGATCCAAAAGTTCCCTCCAAAAAAACGTTCGGAGGTGCAGTGTCTGTTTTTGGTGGAGATTTTCGACAAATCCTTCCTGTTGTACCACATGGCAGCAGAACCGAAATAATTTCAGCATGCATGAAGAACAGCAATTGTTGGAGGAATATTGAAGTCCTCAAATTGGACCAAAACATGCATACCAATGAGGACAATGTCCCCCAAGAACATCAAGGCTTTTTCCAATGGCTTTTAAACCTTGGAGATGGAAAACTTCAAGAACCAGGACTAGAGGAAGGTATCTTTGAAATTCCTTCTGTCTGCATTGAAAATGGATGTATTGTTGATGCTGTCTTTCCTCAAGTCATACAACCAGAAGATAAAAGCATTGCAAACCGTGCAATCCTAACTCCAAAAAACCAACATTCACATGAACTGAATGAAAATGTTCTTAGACGAATTCAGTCTGAATTGAAATGCTACACCAGTATTGATTCCATTCAGCAAGATACTGCAAATGCTGAGGAAGCAGCAAACTATCCGATGGAGTTCTTAAACAGCTTAACGCCTGGTGGTATGCCTCCTCATAGATGACATTTGAAAGTTGGAGCAGTAGTCATGCTATTAAGAAACCTTAACTCAAGAAGAGGTCTTTGCAATGGCACCAGAATGGTTGTGAAGCAAATGATGTCAAAAGTCATTGACTGTGAAATCCTCAGCGGATCATTTAAAGGTACAAGGGTATCATTCCCAGAGTTATTCTGCCCCAAGCGATCCTCATCTTCCTTTTACTTTAAAACGAAAACAGTTTCCCTTAAGACTTGCTTATGCTATTGACGCGCCCCTGGGCCTGTGTCACGCTGCGTTGCGCATGCGGGAGCTTACCCGGAGCCGGATCTCTTGAGGGTTGTAGTCTCGTGGCGGTGATCCGGTCCGTGCCCAGGGAGTCAGACTAAGTGGCGCTGTATTAGCGGTAGATGTTGGACGACTACGCCACCCGTTGAGTACAGCTAAGGAGCTGCTGCTGCAGGGCAGACCGCTGAGGCCGGTGGTAGGATTGTGCAGCGTGATAGTATAACCCCCAACGGGAGGGGTATGGCCTCAGGGCAGCCGACGTGGATGATGGGGGTAGCAGGAACCACTCAGAGACGGTACGGTGTAGTTCAGGGTCTTTACTGGTGACAACGATAGACCCTCCCGGAGTACTGGCTAGCGATTGGGGCCTGGTCAGTCCTTGAGCAGATGGGATCTCCCCTGGTCAGGCGGAGTTGTAGGCCTCCCAAACTAACGATACTCTTCTGGCTACCTTGCTAGAAGCGGGTATAAGTAGCCCACGTCCCTGAGTGTACCGTGTGGTGCTCACCCGTATGGCCGGTGACTCGGGGCCTTCTAGTAGCTTCCGCTCCACGACGGCGGTGCTGGTCCCACGCGTGTGACCGTGCCTTCGGGTTTCTGGGCCAGAGGACCTGCAATCCCCTGCCGGTCGGTTTCTGCTGCTGGATAAGAGTTAGTCCCCACAGCCTCGGACTCCGGGTCCGGTGATAACTTCTCAGTCAGGGCGAGCTCTGCAGCTGCCAGCCCCTGACTCCTTGTAGCACTGCTCCCACAGAGCTCCTGATGTTCTTTCCTATATCTGCTTCTCTTCTCTGTCTCTACTTCTTCTCTACTCACTAACCCTGCCTCAGCCCTAGGTTTATATAGGGGAAGTTCTTCCCCTCCCAGGACTGGGCAGGAGGTGTGGCATGCACAGGATCCCTGACCAAGAGACCTCCCACCTGCTCTCAGACATAACATTGCCGTTACTGTGGAAACCAGACCCCTGGGGTGCCACATTCCCCCCTAGTGAAATTTAGTACTCCGGGACTAAACATATTTTTAGAAAAACATAACAAGGTATAAACAATAATAATACAATAAGAAAAACACATAAAGATGGTTACGGTGTGTCCGCAACCGGGTGCAGTCTTTGAAGAAAAGCAAGGTGTCCATTTCACCAAAACAGGGAGACGTAACCAGGTAGGGGTCTGTCCTGCCCCGAGTCCTTAACAGTCTTTAGTCCGTCCTGGGTTACGCTCCAACTATACACAAAGGATTCCCGGTAAATCCACCAAGGACTCCTATAAATAACTAGAAACACATAATTATACACAAGCAACAAGAAAAACAGGTAACCACAAATAAAACAATTTATACACTTCAAATCCTCCAACGTGCGGGTAACTGGCCTCTAGTGGCCCTAGTGGACCTACGGAGCTGACTGTCTAGCCCTGAACTACAGGGTGTAGGAGCTGTCAAGGGTAAACTGGGCAGCTGTCTACCGGCTCTTTGACTCACTAGGGGTACGGCATTCTCACTATAAGCAGAGGGTTGATCCTCCTGTTCTGCTTGTGTGGAGTCTTCTGCCTCCTGGACCGGCTGCTCTTCCAGCTCTTCCTGTTGCTCCGTAGGCACTTGGGATGCTGGTTGGAGGAACGTGAGGACGGGTACCACAACTGCACCATTGACTTGAGTCCAGGACCGAGGAAAGTCTCCGAGCACAGTACTAACCATATCTTCCCTTTCCTCTACGAGTCGATGGTCTTCTTGTTCCTCTTCAGGGTTCCGTAGCTGTTCAGGACACTTCTTCAGGTGATCCCGGGATACAATGGCTATGGTCTCACCTCCGTCTTTACTGATGGTACAGACTTTCGGGTTCTCGTGGCTTGAGGGCAGTACGGTGTACGGGTCCTTCTCCCACTGGTCGTCCAACTTGTGGAGCCGTCTTTTCCTCTTCAAGACCTGCTCTCCGGGTACCAGGGGAACAGCGGGAGCATACTGGTTTTAAGTTTTCTCTTGTCTTTCCCTAGCCTGACAGAGGCTTCGCTCCACGCTCTCCTGTACTTTCCGATACTGCTGCTGCCTCTCTGTGTCCCAGTCTGCTTCTGGTGAAGTGTCCTCGGGTGTCAGGACTCCCATTTCCAGGTCAACAGGTAACTTACCAGGTCTCGCCCCCATTAGGTAAGCCGGGGTACAGTTGGTGGAACCTACCGGGATGTGGTTGTATAGGTCCACTAGATCGGGCAGCTTCTCAGGCCACAGACTGCGTTCTTCCAGGGGCAACGTTTTCAGGAGATCCATTACCACCTGGTTCATTTTCTCACAAAGTCCATTAGTTTGCGGATGATAGGGTGTCGTCCTTATCTTCCGGCAGCCATACAGATTGCAGAATTCCCGGAAGACCTCCGCTTCAAAGGCAGGTCCCTGGTCCGTCAGCACTTGGTCCGGGTACCCGTGTGGACGGCAGAAGTGCTGCTGGAAGGCTCTAGCTGCTGTTTGAGCCGTTAAGTCCTTAAAGGGGACGACAACCAAGAACCGGGAGTAATGATCCACAATGGTTAACGCGTAGACGTAGCCACTTCTGCTTGGGGTCAGTTTTACATGATCCAAGGCTACCAGTTCCAACGGCTGCCGGGTGACGATGGACTGCAGGGGAGTCTTCTGGCTGGCACGGTCCTTCCTTCTTAGGTTGCACGGGCCACAGTCTCTGCACCACCTCTCGATGGTTCCCCTCATGCCTACCCAGTGGAACCGCCCACGCAGCAGGAACTCCAGCTTCTTCCATCCGAAGTGTCCAGCCCCGTCGTGGTATGCTTCCATCACCATGGCTGCGTCTCTCCGTGGCACCACTACTTGCCAGATTAGTTCATGCGTCCGGGAGTTAACCATTCTGCGGCACAACTTCCCCTTGTAAAGGAACAGTCGACTCTTCTCAGCCCACAGTTGCTTGGCTTCCTCCGGAGCGTCTGGGTCAAGGCGAGCCTCTGGCTGAGTCAGCATCTCCTTCACCAGCCGGACGGCAGGGTCACTGTCTTGCGTTTCCTCCAAGTTGTAGTGAGGCAAGGGGTTAAACGTAGCGGCTTGCTTACTCCTTACCCGATGGGAATACTGGATAGTCCCATGACGGTGGAACGCGGGGAGTTCGACTTCTTCCAGTCCCTCTGGATCTTCTCCTACGTCCGGTAGGTTTGGCATCCTGGACAGGGCGTCCGCGTTGGTATTGGAGCGTCCTGCCCGGTATTTGATTGTGAACTCGTAGTTGGACAGACGGGCCATCCATCTCTGCTCTAGGGCACCGAGTCTTGCAGTGTCCAGGTGTGTCAACGGGTTGTTATCCGTGTACACGGTGAACCGGGAAGAAGCGAGGTAGTGCTTAAAGCGTTCGGTGACTGCCCACACCACTGCCAGGAACTCTAGCTTAAATGAGCTATAATTCTCAGGGTTTCTTTCGGTGGGTCGCAGTTTTCGGCTGGCGTAAGCGATTACTCGTTCTTTCCCCTGCTGGATCTGGGACAGCACGGCTCCTAGCCCGATGTTACTTGCGTCGGTGTAGAGGATAAAGAGCTGGCTGTAATCAGGGTACGCCAGGATTTCATCCCCCGTGAGGGCCATCTTCAGCTGGCGGAAGGACTCTTCTTCTAACTTCTCCCATCTGAAGGGTGGCTTCTGGTTCTTGGCCTTCCGGGACTGGCCTATCAGGAGGTCCTGCATAGGAGCTGCCTTTTTGGTGAAACCGGGGATGAATCTGCGGTAATAGCCTACCAACCCGAGGAACTGCCGCACTTCCTTTACACTGGAGGGACTTGGCCATTCCTTAATTGCGGTGATCTTATCAGGGTCGGGAGCCACTCCATCAGCGCTCACCACGTGTCCCAGGTACTGCACCTTTGGTTTCAGGAGGTGACACTTGGAGGGTTTCACCTTTAGGCCGTAGCTTGCCAGAGCTTCGAACACTTCTGCCAGGTGTTTCAGGTGGTCCTCATACGTCTTGGAATATACGATGACATCGTCCAGGTACAACAGGACCGTCTCAAAGTTTCTGTGGCCCAGACAACACTCCATTAATCGTTGGAAGGTTCCTGGTGCATTGCAGAGTCCGAACGGCATGCAGGTAAACTCGCTAAGTCCCATCGGGGTGGTGAATGCGGTCTTCTCCCGGTCCGCCTCTGCTACAGGAACCTGCCAGTACCCACTAGTGAGATCCAAGGTAGAGAAGAAGTTAGCAGATCTTAAAGCAGCCAAAGACTCCTCTATCCTTGGTAAGGGGTACGCATCCTTGTGTGTGATACGGTTGATTTTCCGGTAATCTACACACATCCTCATGGTGTTGTCTTTCTTTTTGACTAAGACTAGTGGAGCTGCCCAGGGGCTACAGCTATCCCTGATCACCCCAGCCTCCTTCATGTCTCTAAGCATCCCCTTGGCGTGTTGGTAGTGTGCAGGGGGTACGGGTCGATACCTCTCTTTTATGGGAGGATGGTCTCCCGTGGGGATGTGGTGTTCTACCCCCTTGACTCGCCTGAAGTCTAACGGGTGTTTACTAAACACTCTCTCGTACTCTTGCACCACCCGATAGACTCCCTGTTTCTGGTGTGAGGGAGTGGAGTCAGTACCCAAATGTAGTTGCTGACACCAGTCCTCCATTGTTTTCTGGGAGCCGTTACCTTCCTCCGGGGAAGATGGAGGCAAGGGTTCTACGGACTGTATGGAATCTTGATTGATGGTATACAATTTGGCTAGCGTGGCATACCGGGGCAGGTACACTTCCCTCTTCCCGATATTTATTATGCGAACGGGCACCCTCCCATGGCGTACATTGACCACCCCCCGTGCTGTCAAAATGGTGGGCCTACTGTCTGAGTAAACTGGTTCTACCATTGCCTGGTAATCTCTACCTCTCAGACCAATAGCTGCCCGGCACCAAATCATCATTTCACTTTTCGGGGGCATGGCAATAGGGAAAGGGTCACACATTCGCACGCTACCAATCTCACCACCGGAGAGTTCTAGCTGTTGCCGTCGCATCAGTGCCCGGATCTCTTTCTGGAGCACTCGCTGCTGGCCGGAGCTGGCGTTCTTGGCAACCTGCTGTAAAAGGAAAATCACCTCTGCAAGACAATTTTCAATTACATTAGTTCCTAGAGTTATCTTTGGGTGACTCTCGTGTTTGTCAATGTCTACAATGATCAGTCCCTGTGCTGCCAGTTCGACTCTACCGATTTTAATGGTCACCTCTTTAAATCCAATCTGTGGCACGGGCTGACCATTGCTGGCGATGATACTCAAGTCGTCGTCAGGGTAGCGGGTGATATCCGAGTCATTCCAGTACTGCTTGAAGAGCACGTACGGGATGGTGGTGACTTGTGACCCGGTGTCCAGTAGGGCACTCATAGGAATGCCATCCAGTACCACGGGTAAGACTGGACGTCCTCCCACATATTTGTCGCGCCAGTTCGATGGGCCTGGTGATCTTTTTCCTGGGGGTTGGCCCTCTACCCCAGGTTGTGCCAGTTTAAAGGACAGTACCTTGCCATATGTCCGGGTTGATTGCAGCGGCGGCAGATGGGTCGTCCGTCCTCGTTGTATCGGTCGCTGGGTCTTCCTCTGGCCGGTGGGTTCCTCCTTGGTCGACGCCACGGGATGTCCTCCGGTCCGGATGCCAGCTGGATCTTCCCTGGAGTGGAAACCTGTAAAGACTGCACAGTTCGGGTTAGCGCAGCAACGCTTTTAGCTAGCTCTTGGACCTGATGGTGCAGGTCTGGAGCCGGGTCATTGTTCAAAGCCTGCGCATCAGCTCCCACAGGCCCTGCCGACAAGGGCGCCGCCTCCTGGTGGTAAGTGGTAGTGGGGCGTCTGGGGGTCACAACGCCACCTGGTGCCGGTTCTCGAAGCACCCGGATGGCTCTGTCCTTGAACTGTGCAAAGTCCAGATGAGGATCCTGTAAGGCCATTGCCCGCAACTGGGTTCGGTGGGCATTGCAATATAGTCCCTCTATAAATTGTTCGGTCAACAGCCTGTCCTCGTTTCCCACGCCGTCAGGGTCGGTCTGCTTAATGGCTCTCAGGGCCTCTTGTAGGTTTAGTGCATAGTCCCTTATACTCTCATGTGCTCGCTGCTTGCACCCATAGAATCTAAGCTTAATCTCGGCTGAGGTGCGGGTATCAAAGGTGTCCCTCAGCCGGGTTAGTATCCCTGCGACAGTCCTCCTCCCAGGTGGCCAGGACTTTACCTCCCTTTGGGCTGCCCCGGCTAGTTGGGCCACCAGGATGCTCACTTTTTGCTCCTCTGTGAGGGGGTACACCTGGAAGAGGCTATCCAGCTTTTCTTTAAAGTCATTCAGGGTATGTGACTCCCCTGAGTACTGGGGTAGCCAGGCTGCTCCCGGGATATAGGGCATGGTGAAGGGCATAACTGCAGCAGCGGTGGCGCTGGCGGGGGTTGAGGCAGTGAAGCTCTCCTCCGCATCCGACATCTTCCTCCCCCCTAGTGGACCGTGGCCTACCTTGCGATGATCCTGTTCCGTAGGCCGCGGCTCCGCAGTAGATCGTCAGGGTTGAGGACCTTCTGTCGCGCTCCGGTGACGTCGGCGTCTGCTGGGCTCCTTCCAGGACCTTACGCAACGTCCGGACGTGAGGCGGTGCTTCAGTTCTCGCGCGCTTTCGGAGTCCACGCCCCTCTTCTTCCCGCGCGGCGTCCTCAAGATGGCGTCCAATGGCGGGAAAACTTCGCGGATGGCGGGAAGAAGGCAGAAGATGGCGCCGGATGGCGGGAAACCTCACCACTGGTAAGTTTGAACAGTCTTTGCTTTTCAGGCACGCAGTACCCGGTGGTTGCGGGCACGAAATCCTGCCGACTACGCCAAAGTTGACGCGCCCCTGGGCCTGCTATGTCGCGCAGCGTCTCGCGCACGGGGGCTTACCCGAAACCGGATCAGATGAGGGTTGTAGTCTCCGAGTGGCGGGGACCCGGTCCGTGCCCAGGGAGTCAAACTCAGTGTGTGGCAGTCTTGATAGGTGTTATTTGAGTGTCGACTACGCCACCCGTTGATTTGCAGCTATGGAGCTGCCGCTGCAGGGCAGACCGCTGAGGCCGGTGTAGAATTGTGCAGCGTGATAGTATAACCCCCAACGGGAGGGGTATGGCCTCAGGGCAGCCGACGTGGAAGATGGGGGTAGCAGGAACCACTCAGAGACGGTGCGGTGTAATTCAGGGTCTTTACTGGTAACAACGATAGACCCTCCCGGAGTACTTGCTAGCGAACGGGGCCTGGTCAGTCCTTGAGCAGATGGGATCTACCCTGGCCAGGCGGAGTTGTAGGCCTCCCAAACTGACTGTACTCTTCTGGCTACCTTGCTAGAAGCGGATATAAGTAGCCCACGTCCCTGAGTGTGCCGTGTGGTGCTCACCCGTATGGCCGGTGACTCGGGGCCTTCTAATGGCTTCCGCTCCACGATGGCGGTGCTGGTCCCACGCGTGTGACCTTGCCTTCGGGTTTCTGGGCCTGAGGACCTGAAATCCCCTGCCGGTCGGCTTCTGCTGCTGGGTAAGAGTTAGTCCCCACAGCCTCGGACGCCGGGTCCGGTAAGAAAGCTTCTCAGTCAGGGCGAGCTCTGCAGCTGCCAGCCCCTGACTCGTATTAGTATTGCTCCCACTGAGCTTCTGCTGTTTCTTCCTATGACTGTTTCTCGTCTCTACTCTCCTTGACTCCTAACCCTGCCTCAGCCCCGGGTTTATATAGGGGAAGTTCTTCCCCTCCCAAGACTGGGCAGGAGGTGTGGCATGCACAGGATCCCTGACCAAAGGACCTCCCACCTGCTCTCAGACATAACATTGCTGTTACTGTGGAAACCAGACCCCTGGGGTGCCACACTATGACCATCAACAAAAGTCAAGGGCAAACACTGAATTCAGTTGGCATATATTTGCCATCTCCAGCCTTCAGCCAGGGCCAACTTTATGTCGCCTCTTCAAGGACAAAATCCTTCCAACAAGTCAAAGTCAAAGTTTTTGCTACTGATCAACGAGGTAACTTAAAGAAAGACCACAGAGTTTACACCAAAAATGTTCTTTACACAGAAGTTTTTGCACAATCATTTTTTTTTCCAGCTAATAGTTTAATAAAATGTAAAATGTTATATATAACAGTGAATGTGTCTTTCTGTTCAAAGCCAAAATGGGTGGCGGCTGTGCAGTGTGGTGCCTGAGTCAGAGCGTGTGCATACTGCACTACGATGCCATTTTACTGAAGACACTGTGTGCGCAAATTCCCAGACCCAGTGTCTTCAAGAAAATGGCGCCAGATATTGTGAGATGCGCACACGTTGACTCAGGCACTATTTTATGGGAACAGAACATGACCGGATTGGGGCACAGGATGGGAGCAGCACATACCAGGATGGGGGCACAGGATGGCAGCAGCACATACCAGGATAGGGACACAGGGTAGCAGCACATACCAGGATGGGGGCGCAGGATGGCAGCACATACCAGGATAGGGGCACAGGATGGCAGCAGCACATACCAGGATGGGGGCGCAGGATAGCAGCACATACCAGGATAGGGGCACAGGATGGCAGCAGCACATACCAGGATAGGGGCACAGGATGGCAGCAGCACATATCAGGATGGGGGCGCAGGATAGCAGCAGCACATACCAGGATAGGGGCACAGGATGGCAACACATACCTGGATAGAGGCACAGGATGGCAGCAGCACATACCAGGATGGGGGCGCAGGATAGCAGCACATACCAGGATGGGGGCGCAGGATAGCAGCAGCACATACCAGGATTGGGGCACAGGATAGCAGCAGCACATACCAGGATGGGGGCGCAGGATGGCAGCAGCACATGACAGGATGGGGGCACAGGATGGCAGCACATACCAGGATAGGGGCACAGGATGGCAGCAGCACATACCAGGATGGGGGCACAGGATAGCAGCACATACCAGGATGGGGGCACAGGATGGCAGCAGCACATACCAGGATAGGGGCACAGGATGGCAGCAGCACATACCAGGATGGGGGCGCAGGATTGGGGCACAGGATAGCAGCAGCACATACCAGGATGGGGGCGCAGGATGGCAGCACATACCAGGATAGGGGCACAGGATGGCAGCAGCACATACCAGGATGGGGGCGCAGGATAGCAGAACATACCAGGATGGGGGCACAGGATGGCAGCAGCACATACCAGGATAGGGGCACAGGATGGCAGCAGCACATACCAGGATGGGGGCGCAGGATAGCAGCACATACCAGGATGGGGGCACAGGATGGCAGCAGCACATACCAGGATAGGGGCACAGGATGGCAGCAGCACATATCAGGATGGGGGCGCAGGATAGCAGCAGCACATACCAGGATAGGGGCACAGGATGGCAGCACATACCAGGATAGAGGCACAGGATGGCAGCAGCACATACCAGGATGGGGGCGCAGGATAGCAGCACATACCAGGATGGGGGCGCAGGATAGCAGCAGCACATACCAGGATTGGGGCACAGGATAGCAGCAGCACATACCAGGATGGGGGCGCAGGATGGCAGCAGCACATGACAGGATGGGGGCGCAGGATGGCAGCAGCACATACCAGGATGGGGGCGCAGGATGGCAGCAGCACATGACAGGATGGGGGCGCAGGATGGCAGCAGCACATACCAGGATGGGGGCACAGGATGGCAGCAGCACATGACAGGATGGGGGCGCAGGATGGCAGCAGCACATGACAGGATGGGGGCACAGGATGGCAGCAGCACATACCAGGATGGGGGCACAGGATGGGAGCAGCACATACCAGGATGGGGGCACAGGATGGCAGCAGCACATACCAGGATGGGGGCGCAGGATGGGAGCACCACATGACAGGATGGAGGCCATATACCAATATAAATGCTCGCCACCCGGGCGTAGAACGGGTGGTTCAATAGCTAGTACATTATAGGTGAAGTAGACTCAAAAGACCAAAGCAGATTCAACCTTAAAGAACGAGTCATTACTTCTTCTTTTACCCATGAGCCCCGCACGTCATGCCCTACTGCCCCAATGCACATTTCGAATCGTCCTCAGGGGGTGCCCCTGCGTGCGTTGGGGCAGTTGGGCATGACGTGCGGACTCACGGGTAAGTGCCTCATTCATTACCAGTATACTTATCTCTAACATTCAAGAAGTTGTAAACTACTTTATTCCCCCCCCGGGGCCCCTAAGACTTATTGTGAATACCTTCTGTTGCTGATAATGCCTGTGAGCGGCGTTATCGGTTGCCTCTCACAGGCATCACGTGACCCCGCGCTGACGTCATGACAAGTGAGGCGTGACTCAGCACTGGGGTCCCCGCGGTGGCCGCTGGGTTGTGGGTGGGGTTACCCCCGCGTCACACCTTGCATCCACCGCGCGCTTTCCCAATGAATGGAGAGAGGCAGAGCGCGTGGTGGATGCTGGGTGTGACGAGGAGGGGTAACCCCGCCCACAGCCTGGAGTCCACCCTGGAACCTGGAAGACAAAGACCCCCGGCTGCTGCCAGCACTTGTCGTGACATCAGCGGATGTCAGAGCCGGCTGCAGCCGGGGGTCACATGATGCCTGTGAGCGGCCAGTGATAGCGCCACTCACAGGCCGTATCTGCAACAGAAGGTATTTACAAGAAGTCTTAGGGGCCCCGGGGGGATACATGGGGGGGATATAAGGTAGTGGACATCCCCTTTCAGCCATGGCGCTCTGTTTTACCACCTGTGTGCCTGTTTTTATGTAATCTCCACCTATATGATGTGTGCTGCTCCTCTTTATTGATTTTGATTTAATTATACTGAGTTAGGACCTAAGCACTATAATACTGTTGTGGGGTCTATGTGATACTGCTATATCTATGTCAGATATGTAATTGGTCTGGCACCCCCACTAAAACCACGTCCCCTCCCCCACCCCCCACCCCCCCGTCCAACTAATCTCATATATGTGTGTCTCTCTTGTGATTAATACAATTGATATTGATATTTACTTTATGATTGAAGTAGTAATGACTCGTTCTTTAAGGATGAATTTGTCATGTCATTGTATCATAACACAGGATAACAAAAAAAATGGTGGTAGCCCATGCAAGTGCTGCACTCACTCTTCTGCTGGTGCGTTCACTGTGTACATACATTACATTACAGATCCTGTACTGATCCTGAATTATATCCTGTATAATACTCCAGAGCTGCACTCACTCTTCTGCTGGTGCAGTCACTGTGTACATACATTACATTACTGATCCTGTACTGATCCTGAATTATATCCTGTATAATACTCCAGAGCTGCACTCACTATTCTGCTTGAGCAGTCACTGTGTACATACATTACATTACTGATCCTGAGTTACATCCTGTATTATACTCCAGAGCTGCACTCACTATTCTGCTGGTGCAGTCACGATGTACATACATTACATTACTGATCCTGTACTGATCCTGAGTTATATCCTGTATAATACTCCAGAGCTGCACTCACTATTCTGCTGGAGCAGTCACTGTGTACATACATTACTGATCCTGAGTTACATCCTGTATTATACTCCAGAGCTGCACTCACTATTCTGCTGGTCCAGCCGCTCCCTCTCTCCTCACACACATATTATACATATATACACAATAATAACTACCTACACCATGACATCTGGTCCGGTTACCAAACAATAACAATATAATAAACAATAACCGACAAATTATATACAAACTAATATATACATTCTTTTTTTTAAATAAAATAAATACTAACTATACAAATATATACAAGACAAAACAAAACCCCCCACACTCAAGCCCACCATTCCCAACCCCGGCACTGACCTGAGAGCTGGTCCTGCGCCTCATGCCTCAGTCCAACGTCCATAGGCCAGATCAGGCAGTGCCAGTTTTTCACCCAAATAACCAGTGTCCCACAGGATGAACCCACCTCCCCCTTTTCCCTCCACCCAACCTAACACCTACACCCAAACCCATATATACAATATATACAGAAACAAACAATACAATGACCACAACTGACAAAGCCCAAGTTCGGCGCCTGCAGCCCTACATCACTGTCTACTGATCAAAATAAAACAAAAATCTATGGTGCAGCAGCAGCCCACCACCAGGAGAGGAGATGAAAAGACTAGGGCACACTAAAAGAAAAGCCCCTCCAGAGGAGAGCGGCCCTCCGTGTACCCAGTCTCTCATACTCCAGAGAACGCACCTTCACCAGGTCACCGAGTATGGTCCTAAACACATCGTCCACTGGGAGGATTTTCCGTTGCGTCGATACTAAGCACCGTGCGTTCCACGTGTGATACCTAACCACTGCGCTAACTAGAAATAAGGTGCAGCGGTCCCGACCACCCAGATCCCCGAATGCTCCATAGGCCCATTCCGCATAAGAGAGACCGGCCAGCCGGGGCCAGCCAATGGAGGCGCCCACCCTGTTGTACACATCTGTGCTAAAGGGACAATGAAGCAGGAAGTGGTCCATGCTTTCAAGCATGATACCACAATGCTCCCGAGGACAGTTCCTGTCCTCAGAGCTCCTAGACTTCAGATTGTCCCTCACACACAATTTCCCATGGAAGCAGCACCAAGCCAAGTCCCAAATCTTCGAGGGGATCCTGATAGAATTCAAAAGATGCAGACCCACCCCAAGATCCCGACTTGGGCAATCTCTCAGCGCCAGAGGCCTCTGAAAATTGGTCAACAGAACCCTTTTGTCAAGGAGCTTCCTTGGCAGAGTCTTGACCTCCCACATTCCCAGACCCCACCGGCGAATTACCTTCAGAACCACGGTAGCGTAAGCAGGGAGATGTCCATGCGGTGTGCGGAGATCCTTCACTTGCCCTCCTGTATCCCATTCCTGGAAGAAAGGCTGAAACCATCTCTTACAGGAGAATACCCACAGAGGAGCCCTCTCCTTCGAGAAGTCTGCAATATTGATCTTAATGAAGGTATTCACAAGGAATACCACAGGGTTGACCATACCCAACCCTCCTAGTCTCCTCGTACGGTAAGTAACCTCCCTCTTGACCAGGTTCAGTCTATTCTGAATCCTGCTTTGAGCAGGGGGTTGGACCAGATGACCCAGGAGGTCCCTTCCAACTCTACCATTCTATGATTCTATTCCTGCATAACAGTTGGAAGAACAAACTGTAGACCCGAGTCCAGAGAGGCTCCGGCAAGATGCACACACTGCCCAGATAGATCAGCACAGGGAGCAGGTAAGTTTTGATCAGGTTTACCCTTTCCCTTAGGGTCAAAGACCAACCCTTCCATTGGTTCACCTTCTGAGTGGCGATCTCTAGCCTGCTGTCCCAATTTTGTTTGGGGTAATCCCCCTGATCAAATTCGATGCCAAGAACTTTTGCAGAGACTTTGGGTTCTGGAAGGGTGTCCGGGAGATCAAAACCAGGATCTCCTCCTCCCAGCTAGAGACTCTCACACTTATCCCGGTTGATCTTAGACCCGGATGCCTCCGAGTAGCGATTTACCTCTGACATCAGCCATTCTGCCTCCCCATCAGAGGAAACAAAAACGGTGACGTCATCGGCATACGCCACCACTCTCAGAGTGTCTTCCGGTGCTGCCCGGTCCATCCCGATCCCAGCCAACGGTCCACGCTCCACCCTCCTAAGAAGTGGGTCAATCGCAAACACGTACAGTAGCGGGCTCAAGGGACAACCCTGGCGAACACCACACCCAACCTCAAAAGAGCTGCCAATCCAACCGTTCACAAGCGGGAAACTCTCTGCCCCAGCGTACAAGGTCTTAAGCCAATCAACGAACCCCCCCGGCAGGCCATACCTCAGAAGGACAGACCAGAGGTACTCATGATTAACCCGATCAAACGCTTTTGCCTGGTCCAATGACAGCATGTACCCCTTCCAGTGACCAGCCCTACCCTGCTCCACCGCCTCTCGGACACAGAGTACAGCACTAATTGTACTGCGGCCCGGAACACAGCAATGCTGGGCTCCTGAAAGGAGTTGGGGTGCAAGTTTCACCAGCCGATTAAACAGCACCTTTGCCAAAACCTTCCTGTCTGCATTGAGAAGCGCTATGGGACGCCAATTCTCAATGCAAGATGGGTCCTTACCCTTTGACAAGATGATCAGGGCAGACCTCCTCATTGATTTTGGCAGAGTGCCCGAGGAAAGACACTCATTGAATACCTCAGTCAAGAGGGGAACCAAGGCGTCCTAAAAGGTCTTATAGAATTCAGATGTTAAGCCATCTGGACCGGGAGATTTCTTTAGGGCAAGCCCTTCAATCGCCAACTTAAATTCCTCTTCCCTGATCATCTCTGTCAAAACGCCAAGAGAGGGATCTACCCCTGTTTTGGGGACGGCTTCAGCCAGAAAAGCCGACATCTCATCCCAATCCAGATCCCTCTTCCCCAAGAGGTGCGAGTAGAAGGATCTGACGACCTCCAGGATCCCTGATCTGGATCTTTTCAGGGACCCCGCAGTGTCAACCAGTCCTGTAACAACTTTACTATTCACTGACATCTTGCTGTTTCTGTAAGGGTCGGGCGAGCGGTACTTCCCGTAATCCCTCTCAAAAACCAAAGATGCGTGTCTATCATACTGACACCTCATTAGCAAAGATTTCACTCTGGAGATCTCCTCGCGGCTACCTCCAGTTGAGACAAGATGCTCGAGTTTCCTCCTCAGGCCCTGATACAGGCGATACCTGTCCAGGCTCCTGAGGCTCGAGAGCTGGCGGAAGAATCTCGCCAAAATTTTCTTAAACATCTCCCACCACTCTGACTTACTACTACAAAGATCCAGTAAGGGTACCTGGCTCTGAAGAAAATCCTCAAAGGACTGTCTTATCTCCGCTTCTTCCAAGAGAGACGAATTGAGCCTCCAAAAGCCTCTTCCCATCCGGGGGGTCTCTGTAACATTCAGGGAAAACAAAATCATACAGTGATCGGAGAACTCCACCTCAACAACAGATACTGCTGAAGAGACGGCTTCCTCCTTTAAATAAAACCTGTCTATCCTGGACCTACAGTTACCTCTATGATAGGTGAACCCCTCGTGGCCTGCGGTGTGCCGGATGTGGACATCCACCAGGCGAGCCTCACTAGCTATACTATTAAGGGCGACGCTATCATAAGTCAGCTTGTCTCTGGAACCTCCTCTATCCCGGGGCCTCGTGACAGAGTTGAAGTCCCCTCCAAAGACGACCTGCCGACTCGTAAAAAGGTAGGGCTTGATCCTCGTAAAGAGACACTTCCGGTCCCACTTAGATTGGGGACCATAGATGTTAATGAGCCGGAGCTCTTGTTCCTTCATGAGGACATCTAATATCAGGCACCTCCCCATTTCTAACTCAATAACCCGTCGGCATTCTACCGGTGCGGTAAAAAGGACCGCCACTCCGCTATACGGCTCGGCCGCAAGAGACCAATAGGAGGGCCCGAGTCTCCACTCCCTCTTAGCTATAAACACCTCTGCCATATTTGGTAGCCTGGTCTCTTGCAAAAAGAAAATGTCAGCTTCAACCCGGCTGAGAAAATCAAAGGCCGCAAATCTAGCCATATTTGACTTAATGCTGGCGACATTAATGGACGCCAGCGTCAACGGAGTGGGTACCGCCATCATCGGTGATTGAGTTAGATGGCTTTCCTCTTCACACTCCCCTTATCCTCTGCCTCAGACGAGGAATCCTTCCCCCTCTTTAATGACATAGAGGTGTCCATTTCAGCATTTTTCCTTCTTTTCTCGTCCTCCTCTCCGGACTCTGGGCCAGTCCCTCCCCCCAAGGACCTTGCATCCCCAGGAGAAAGAGACTCGGCACCCCCTGTAAGCTCTGCTGAAGCCGGAACCTCACCCTCAGCCTCCTCCTCAGAGGAAGAGATGTTATCAAGGGCTTGGAACCGGTTAGAAAGACCAACCAGAGGGGAGTCGGTTTTACCTTCCTTAGGTACCTTGGTCAGAGCGGGAGAAGATGTTTTATCTCCCTTCTTTTTCTTCTTTTTGGTGCCGAGCTTACGCTTGTTCTCTAGCCACCGCTTATTATCCTCATCCATACTTTCATAATAGGAGGATTCTGAGGCAGAGGCAGTTTCCTCCCTGTGGATCCTCCTGACCTCCTCATCCAACTCATCATCCCTTGGGGCCTCAGCAGCAACACTGGCATCCAGGACAGGGGCCGCCCCAGTATCCTGTGGCTCGCCCCGCTCCCTCTCCTGTCTGCGCTTGTCTAGACGTTTCAGCTGGGCAGGCGTCTTTTTATTGCTTTTCTTCCCTGGCCCCTCAGCTCCCCCACCCCTGCTAATCCCCTCCCCAGCAGAATCGGCCTCACGGCTTTCTCCCACCGGGGTCTCGACTGCATTAGCGAAGGAGCGAGGACAACGGCTGAATGGGTGACCTAACTCACCACACAGGTGGCACCTAATCTCCACACAAGAGGCGGCAAGATGGCCGACACCCCCACACAACGCGCATTTCTGCACAGTGCAGTTTGCACTGAAGTGTGTGGGGTCGCCGCACCTGTGACAGAGCTTCGGTTGCCCCTGGTAGAAGACCAGGATACGATCCCTACCCAGGAAGGCAGACGATGGAATGTGGGCAACCGTACCACCTGAACGCTTAAGTTTTACCATAAACGTCCAGGCCCCTGACCAGATACCAAACTCGTCGCGGTTTTTCTTTGGCATCTCCACCACCTCTCCATACCGACCAAGCCACGTCATGATGTCATAGCAAGAAAGCGACTCGTTACGAGTCATCACGGTCACTTTTTTGATCTGGTTTTGGCGAGACACTGCCTGAACGGCAAAGTCTCGCCAGCCGGGCTCATTTTTTGCCAACTCATAATTCGCCCAGAAGAGCTCAAGCCCCTCCGGCCGAACAAAGCTGACATCAAACTCAGGCGTGGAATAGGGATGTATCAAGGCGTAGATGTCAATCGCCTTGAAGCCCATCCTCAGCAGGAGCTCCACAACTTTAAACCTTGGAGGACATGCATCACTGCCCCTCCACCGAAGACGGACCACATTCCTACGCACACTGCCTGGCCCGGCTGTTGGGAGGGACCACACTGTATCCCCCCCTTTTTGCTCTCGGAAGGCCCCAAGGCCATGCCTCTCTATCCAGAAGTATAGATCAACCTCTCGACCCTCTACCATTAGTGATCTCTCCCCCTTCTTTAGAGCCTCCAGAAGGCGCCGTTGCAACATGCCATCCCCAAAGCCCGGAGATGAGGAGGATGCCCTATTTGCCCCGAAGGTGACACTGGCATAACTCTGGACAGGTGTTGCCACCCCGGGGGGGCAACCGGACCAGTGACCACATCAGCCTCAACAGCATCACCATTACCCACCTCCATCTCACCCTCCACCAAACCAGCAACCACACCACTAGACAATGAATTAGCCTCATTCACCCCCACCACCACATTCATTCCTGCTGGACCAGTAACAATGGCGGATGACATTTTGACCTCCGCATCAGGCACAAGGGGCTCAGTCACCTCCATAGAACTGGAGACGACCTCACCCCCGGTCTTATGTGTGCCCTCCACATCATTGGTCGGTAATTTCCGCTGTTTGGCATTCGGTATAATGTGCCGCTGATCTTTAGCTGCTGTTAGGCGCCGCTGATCTTTAGCATCAGGATCTTCCGGACCAGCGACGCCAACACAAAATAGCACTTTGGTGGGAGGACCGGATCGCTCAGCCCCGACAGCCCCCTCACACTGCCGCCGCTTCTCAACTAAGTGATCAGCGGCAACAGCATTCAGAGGAGCCGAGGCTACCGGAGCTGCCCCCGACACCGGGCTGCTCCCCCCTCCCACTGAGGAGCGCACCACAGCATCGTGGCCTGATGGAACGCCCGCCGCCGGGCCGCCCTCACTGTCCAGCCTCTCGGCTGATGCACCTCCTGCTGCGTCCTCGCTACTACAAGCAGAGACGGAGCTCTGCGCCTCACTACCGCGCTCTGTAATCTCCCCGCGCCTTTGCACCGGATCCACAGCAGAACCCGGGCTGGGCTGGGCAACGGGGCTTATACAGCAAGCTGAGCCTGCCACCGACTCAGGGGGTACAGGGAGGGGGGCATATACGTATCTTACCGCTTCCTGCAGCTTTGGCTTGGTCTTCTTTGCCTTTTTGTGGCCCCCAGGTGCCTCTTCTGGTAGATCGTCACCAAGATGGAAGTTTTGAAGGCACACTGGGGACTCCAGGAGCTTAATCTCCACCATTAGCGCCCCTCCCTGGCCGCTGCTGTCACTGTTCTCCCCAGAGCCAGCAGAACTGCGACCGGATGTCACTGTCGCCTGTCCTGCAGGGAGCTCGCTGCACGTAGCCTGCGGGTGACTTTGCAGGCTGCCAGGTGGGGCTTCCTGCTGGTCATCATCACTCTCATCATCCACCTGGCTCTCAGGCTGCCGCCCCATCTGCCTTTGCTCTCTGGTATCAGCCATTTCTCTGTAGCGGTCTTCATTTATTAGTTTTTCTTTGAATGGACCACTCTTCTCTCTGATGGTGGCTTTCCTTATTTCCAGCAGGTGAATCTCACTGGTCAGGCTCTTTACTTCAGCCTGGAGCTTGGCCTTCCTTGGTTTGGAGGCCCCTGCAGCTTTTGCGCTTGTGCAGCGCAGCTCCTCCCGGAGCCTCCTGATGAGCTTACTGGCATCTTCATACTCACGGAGGTGGATCATGACCCGAGAGGCATAGGTGGACACAGACTCCCGGAGTCCCTGCAGCGCCCACCCCCCCTCAGGGAGGTCGGCCTCACCTCCGTGAGCACTCAGCTTTCCTCCGGAAGGAGCGCCATCTCGCACGCCGCTGTCAGGCTTTTCCTCCATGCTGGAAGCCTTGCGGCTTCTGGGGGTCTCCACAATCCCGGGGTGAGTAGGAGCCACATTGCTGCGACTCCTGGTGCAGCGTCTCACCCCCGAGTCCTCTGATGTGCAGAACGGTTGCTGGTTTCTTCTGACCCCGCCGGCCTGGTTCGGGAAGCAGAAGAATGGGACTTGGCTCCATCACTCATCCCAGAAACCCGCTCCCTCCCTGGGAAAGAGAGAGAGCAGGTCCCCAGGTGGAGAGGTGTTGGTTTCTCAGAGATCAGGAGCTCACAGCAGGATCTGAAGCCACCAAACCCGCAATCACCACACTGACTAGCAGCTGATCAGAGCTGCACCCAGTAGGCTGCTGGTGCAGTCACTGTGTACATACATTACATTACTGACCCTGAGTTACATCCTGTATTATACTCCAGAGCTGCACTCACTATTCTGCTGGTGCAGTCACTGTGTACATATATTACATTACTGATCCTGTACTGATCCTGAGCTACATCCTGTATTATGCTCCAGAGCTGCAGTCACTATTCTGTTGGTGCAGTCACTGTGTACAAACATTACATTACTGATCCTGTACTGACCCTGAGTTACACCCTGTATTATACCCCAGAGCTGCACTCACTATTTTGCTGGTGCAGTCACTGCGTACATACATTACATTACTAATTCTATACTGATCCTGAGTTAGATCCTGTATTATTCTCCAGAGCTGCACTCACTATTCTGCTGGTGCCGTCACTGTGTACATATATTAAATTACTGATCCTGTACTGATCCTGAGTTACATACTGTATTATGCTCCAGAGCTGCACTCACTATTCTGCTGGTGCAGTCACTGTATACAAACATTACATTACTGATCCTGTACTGACCCTGAGTTACATCCTGTATTATACCCCAGAGCTGCACTCACTATTCTGCTGGTGCAGTCACTGCGTACATACATTACATTACTGATCCTGTACTGATCCTGAGTTACATCCTGTATTATAGTCCAGAGCTGCACTCACTATTCTGCTGGTGCAGTCACTGTGTACATATATTACATTACTGATCCTGTACTGATCCTGAGTTACATCCTGTATTATGCTCCAGAGCTGTACTCACTATTCTGCTGGTGCAGTCACTATGTACAAACATTACATTACTGATCTTGTACTGATCCTGATTTACATACTGTATTATACCCCAGAGCTGCACTCACTATTCTGCTAGTGCAGTCACTGTGTACATACATTACATTACTGACCCTGAGTTACATCCTGTATTATACTCCAGAGCTGCACTCACTATTCTGCTGGTGCAGTCACTGTGCACATACATTACATTACTGATCCTGTACTGATCCTGAGTTACATCCTGTATTATACTCCAGAGCTGCACTCACTATTCTGCTGGTGCAGTCACTGTGTACATACATTACATTACTGATCCTGAGTTACATCCTGTATTATACTCCAGAGCTGCACTCACTATTCTGCTGGTGCAGTCACTGTGTACATATATTACATTACTGATCCTGTACTGATCCTGCGTTACATCCTGTATTATACTCCAGAGCTGCACTCACTATTCTGCTGGTGCAGTCACTGTGTACATCCATTACATTACTGATCCTGAGTTACATCCTGAATTATAATCCAGAGCTGCACTCACTATTCTGCTGGTGGAGTCACTGTGTACATACATTACATTACAGATCCTGAGTTACATCCTGTATTATACTCCAGAGCTGCACTCACTATTCTGCTAGTGCAGTCACTGTGCACAAACATTACTTTACTGATCCTCTATTCATCCTCAGTTACATCCTGTATTATACTCCAGAGCTGCACTCGCTATTCTGCTTGTGCAGTCACTGTGTACATACATTACTGATCCTGAGTTACATCATGTATTATAATCCAGAGCTGCACTCACTATTCTGCTGGTGCAGTCACTGTGTACATATATTACTTTACTGATCCTGTACTGATCCTGACTTACATCCTGTATTATACTCCAGAGCTGTACTCACTATTCTGCTGGTGCAGTCACTGTGCACATACATTACATTACTGATCCACTACTGATCCTCAGTTACATCCTGTATTATACTCCAGAGCTGCACTCACTATTCTGCTGCTGGAGTCACTGTGTACATACATTACATTACTGATCCTGCACTGATCCTGAGTTACTTCCTGTATTTTACTCCAGAGCTGCACTCACTATTCTGCTGGTGCAGTCACTGTGCACATACATTACATTACTGACCCTCTACTCATCCTGAGTAACATCCTGTATTATACTCCAGAGCTGCACTCACTATTCTGCTGGTGCAGTCACTGTGTACATACATTACATTACTGATCCTGTACTGATCCTGAGTTACATCCTGTATTATACTCCAGAGCTGCACTCAGTATTCTGCTGGTGCAGCCACTGTGTACATATATTGCATTACTGATCCTGTACTGATCCTGAGTTACATCCTGTATTATACTCCAGAGCTGAACTCACTATTCTGCTGGAGCAGTCACTGTGTACAAACGTTACATTTCTGATCCTGTACTGATCCTGAGTTACATCCTGTTTTATACTCCAGAGCTGCTCTCACTATTCTGCTGGTGCAGTCACTGTGTACATACAATACATAACTGAACCTTTACTGATCCTGACTTACATCCTGTATTATACTCCAGAGCTGCACTCACTATTCTGCTGGTGCAGTCACTGTGCACATACATTACATTACTGATCCTCTACTGATCCTCAGTTACATCATTTATTATACTTCAGAGCTGCACTCACTATTCTGCTGGTGGAGTCACTGTGTACATACATTACATTACTGATCCTGCACTGATCCTGAGTTATATACTGCTTTATACTCCAGAGCTGCACTCACTATTCTACTGGTGCAGTTACTGTGTACATACATTACATTACTGATCCTGTACTGATCATGAATTACATCCTGTATTATATTCCAGAGCTGCACTCACTATTGTGTTTGTGCAGTCACTGTGCACATATATTACATTACTGATCCTGTACTGATCCTTAGTTACATCCTGTATTATACTCCAGAGCTGAACTCACTATTCTGCTGGTGCAGTCACTGTGTACATACATTACATTACTGACCCTGAGTTACATCTTGTATTATACTCCAGAGCTGCACTCACTAATCTGCTGGTGCAGTCAATGTGTACATACATTACATTACTGATCCTGTACTGATCCTGAGTTACATCCTGTATTATAATCCAGAGCTGCAATCACTATTCTGCTGGTGCAGTCACTGTGCACATATATTACATTACTGATCCTGTACTGATCCTGACTTACATCCTGTATTATACTCCAGACCTGCACTCACTATTCTGCTGGTGCAGTCACTGTGCACATACATTACATTTCAGATCCTCTACTCATCCTCAGTTGCTTCCTTTGTTATACTCCAGAGCTGCACTCACTATTCTGCTGGTGGAGTCACTGTGTACCTACATTACATTACTGATCCTGAGTTACATCCTGTATTATACTCAAGAGCTGCACTCACTATTCTGCTGGTGCAGTCACTGTGTACATACATTACATTACTGATCCTGTACTGATCCTGAGTTACATCCTGTATTATACCCCAGAGCTGCACTCACAATTCTGCTAGTGCAGTCACTGTGTACATACATTACATTACTGATCCTGTACTTATCCTGAGTTACAACCTGTATTATACTCCAGAGCTGCACTCACTATTTTGCTGGTGCAGTCACTGTGTACATACATTACATTACTGATCCTGAGTTACATCCTGTATTATAATCCAGAGCTGCGCTCACTATTCTGCTGGTTCAGTCACTGTGCACATATATTACATTACTGATCCTGTTCTGATCCTGAGTTACATCCTGTATTATATTCCAGAGCTGCACTCACTTTTCTGTTTGTGCAGTAACTGTGCACATACGTTACATTACTGATCCTCTACTCATCCTCAGTTACTTCCTTTATTATACTCCAGAGCTGCACTCACTATTCTGCTGGTGGAGTCACTGTGTACATACACTACATTACTGATCCTGAGTTACATTCTGTATTATAATCCAGAGCTGCACACACTATTCTGCTGGTGGAGTCACTGTGTACATACATTACATTACTGATCCTGAGTTACATCCTGTATTATACTCCGGAGCTGCACTCACTCTTCTGCTGCAACAGTCACTGTGTACATACATTACTGATCCTGAGTTACATCCTGTATTATAATCCAGAGCTGAACTCACTTTTCTTCTGGTGCAGTCACTGTGTACATACATTACATTACTGATCCTGAGTTACATCCTGTATTATACTCCAGAGCTGCACTCACTATTCTGCTGGTGTAGTCACTGTGTACATACATTACATTACTGATCCTGAGTTACATTCTGTATTATAATAAAGAGCTGCACTCACTATTCTACTGGTACAGTCACTGTGTACATATATTATATTACTGATCCTGTACTGATCCTGACTTACATCCTGTATTATACTCCAGAGCTGCACTCACTATTCTGCTGGTGCAGTCACTGTGCACATACATTGCATTACTGATCCTCTACTGATCCTCAGATACATCCTGTATCATACTCCAGAGCTGCACTCACTATTCTACTGGTGGAGTTACTGTGTACATACATTACATTACTGATACTGCAGTGATCCTGAGTTATATCCTGTATTATACTCCAGAGCTGCACTCACTATTCTGCTGATGCAGTCACTGTGCACATACATTGCATTACTGATCCTGTACTGATCCTGAGTTACATCCTGTATTATACTCCAGAGCTGCACTCACTATTCTGCTGGTGCAGTCACTGTGTACATACATTACATTACTGATCCTGTACTGATCCTGAGTTATATCCTTTATTATACTCCAGAGCAGCACTCACTATTCTGCTGGTGCAGCCACTGTGTACATATATTACATTACTGATCCTGTACTGATCCTGAGTTACATCCTGTATTATACTCCAGAGCTGCACTCACTATTCTGCTAGTGCAGTGACTGTGTACAAACATTACATTACTGATCCTGCACTGATCCTGAGTTACATCCTGTATTATACCCCAGAGCTGTTCTCACTATTCTGCTGGTGCAGTCACTGTGTACATACATTACATTACTGATCCTGAGTTACATCCTGTATTATACTCCAGAGCTGCACTCACAATTCTGCTGGTGCAGTCACTGTGCACATACATTACATTACTGATCCTGAGTTACATCCTGTATTATAATCCAGAGCTGCGCTCACTATTCTGCTGGTGCAGTCACTGTGCACATATATTACATTACTGATCCTGTTCTTATCCTGACTTACATCCTGTATTATACTCCAGAGCTGCACTCACTATTCTGTTGGTGCAGTCACTGTGCACATACATTACATTACTGATCCTCTACTCATCCTCAGTTACTTCCTTTATTATACTCCAGAGCTGCACTCACTATTCTGCTGGTGGAGTCACTGTGTACATACATTACATTACTGATCCTGAGTTACATCCTGTATTATAATCCAGAGCTGCACACACTATTCTGCTGCTGGAGTCACTGTGTACATACATTATATTACTGATCCTGAGTTACATCCTGTATTATACTCTGGAGCTGCACTCACTCTTCTGCTGCAGCAGTCACTGTATACATAAATTACTGATCCTGAGTTACATCCTGTATTATACTCCAGAGCTGAACTCACTTTTCTGCTGGTGCAGTCACTGTGTACATACATTATATTACTGATCCTGAGTTACATCCTGTATTATACTCCGGAGCTGCACTCACTCTTCTGCTGCAGCAGTCACTGTATACATTCATTACTGATCCTGAGTTACATCCTGTATTATACGCCAGAGCTGCACTCACTATTCTGCTGGTGCAGTCAATGTGTACATACATTATATTACTGATCCTGTACTGATCCTGAGTTACATCCTGTATTATACTCCAGAGCTGCACTCACTATTCTGCTGGTGCAGTCACTGTGTACATATATTACATTACTGATCCTGTACTGATCCTGATTTACATCCTGTATTATACTCCAGAGCTGAACTCAGTATTCTGCTGGTGCAGTCACTGTGTACATACATTACATTACTGATCCTGTACTGATCCTGAGTTACATCCTAAATTATACTCCAGAGCTGCACTCACTATTCTGCTGGTGCAGTCACTGTGTACATACATTACATTACTGATCCTGAGTTACATTCTGTATTATAATAAAGAGCTGCACTCACTATTCTGCTGGTGCAGTCACTGTGTACATATATTATATTACTGATCCTGTACTGATCCTGACTCACATCCTATATTATACTCCAGAGCTGCACTCACTATTCTGCTGGTGCAGTCACTGTGCACATACATTGCATTACTGATCCTCTACTGATCCTCAGATACATCCTGTATTATACTCCAGAGCTGCACTCACTATTCTACTGGTGGAGTTACTGTGTACATACATTACATTACTGATCCTGCACTGATCCTGAGTTATATCCTGTATTATACTCCAGAGCTGCACTCACTATTCTGCTGGTGCAGTCACTGTGCACATACATTGCATTACTGATCCTGTACTGATCCTGAGTTACATCCTGTATTATACTCCAGAGCTGCACTCACTATTCTGCTGGTGCAGTCACTGTGTACATACATTACATTACTGATCCTGTACTGATCCTGAGTTATATCCTTTATTATACTCCAGAGCAGCACTCACTATTCTGCTGGTGCAGCCACTGTGTACATATATTACATTACTGATCCTGTACTGATCCTGAGTTACATCCTTTATTATACCCCAGAGCTGCACTCACTATTCTGCTAGTGCAGTGACTGTGTACATACATTACATTACTGATCCTGAGTTCCATCCTGTATTATACTCCAGAGCTGCACTCACTATTCTGCTGGTGCCGTCACTGTGTACATAGATTACATTACTGATCCTGTACTGATCCTGAGTTACATCCTGTATTATAATCCTGAGCTGCACTCACTATTCTGCTGGTGCAGTTACTGTGTACATATATTACATTACTGATCTTGTACTGATCCTGACTTACATCCTGTATTATACTCCACAGCTGCACTCACTATTCTGCTGGTGCAGTCACTGTGTACATATATTATATTACTGATCCTGCACTGATCCTGAGTTACATCCTGTATTATACTCCAGAGCTGCACTCACTATTCTGCTTGTGGAGTCACTGTGTACATACATTACATTACTGATCCTGTACTGATCCTGAGTTACATCCTGTATTATACTCCAGAGCTGCACTCACCATTCTGCTTGTGCAGTCACTGTGTACATATATTACATTACTGATCCTGTACTGATCCTTAGTTACATCCTGTATTATACGCCAGAGCTGAACTCACTATTCTGCTGGTGCAGTCACTGTGTACAAACATTACATAACTGATCCTGTACTGATCCTGAGTTACATCCTGTGTTATACTCCAGAGCTACACTCACTATTCTGCTGGTGCAGTCACTGTGTACATACATTACATTACTGATCCTGAGTTACATCCTGTATTATAATCCAGAGCTGCACTCACTATTCTGCTGGTGCAGTCACTGTATACATACATTACATTACTGATCCTGTACTGATCCTGAGTTACATCCTGTATTATACTCCAGAGCTGCACTCACTATTTTGCTGGTGCATTCACTGTGTACATATATTACATTACTGATCCTGTACTGATCCTTAGTTACATCCTGTATTATACTCCAGAGCTGCACTCACTAATCTGCTAGTGCAGTCACTGTGTACATACATTACATTACTGATCCTGAGTTCCATCCAGTATTATACTCCAGAGCTGCACTCACTATTCTGCTGGTGTAGTCACTGTGTATATACATTACATTACTGATCCTGTACTGATCCTGACTTACATCCTGTATTATACTCCAGAGCTGCACTCACTATTCTGCTGGTGCAGTCACTGTGTACATACATTACATTACTGATCCTGAGTTCCATCCAGTATTATACTCCAGAGCTGCACTCACTATTCTGCTGGTGCAGTCACTGTGTACATACATTACATTACTGATCCTGTACTGATCCTGACTTACATCCTGTATTATACTCCAGAGCTGCACTCACTATTCTGCTGGTGCAGTCACTGTGTACATACATTACATTACTGATCCTGAGTTACATCCTGTATTATACTCCAGAGCTGCACTCACTATTTTGCTGGTGCAGTCACTGTGTACATATATTACATTACTGATCCTGTACTGATCCTTAGTTACATCCTGTATTATACTCCAGAGCTGCACTCACTATTCTGCTGGTGCAGTCACTGTGTACATACATTACATTACTGATCCTGAGTTCCATCCAGTATTATACTCCAGAGCTGCACTCACTATTCTGCTGGTGTAGTCACTGTGTATATACATTACATTACTGATCCTGTACTGATCCTGACTTACATCCTGTATTATACTCCAGAGCTGCACTCACTATTCTGCTGGTGCAGTCACTGTGTACATACATTACATTACTGATCCTGAGTTCCATCCAGTATTATACTCCAGAGCTGCACTCACTATTCTGCTGGTGCAGTCACTGTGTACATACATTACATTACTGATCCTGTACTGATCCTGACTTACATCCTGTATTATACTCCAGAGCTGCACTCACTATTCTGCTGGTGCAGTCACTGTGTACATACATTACATTACTGATCCTGAGTTACATCCTGTATTATACTCCAGAGCTGCACTCACTATTTTGCTGGTGCAGTCACTGTGTACATATATTACATTACTGATCCTGTACTGATCCTGACTTCCATCCTGTATTGTACTCCAGAGCTGCACTCACTATTCTGCTGGTGCAGTCACCGTGCACATACATTACATTACTGATCCTCTACTGATCCTCAGTTACATCCTGTATTATACTCTAGAGCTGCACTCACTATTCTGCTGGTGGAGTCACTGTGTACATACATTACATTACTGATCCTGCACTGATCCTGAGTTATAAACTGTATTATACTCCAGAGCTGCTCTCACTATTCTGCTGGTGCAGTCACTGTGTACATACATTACATTACTGATCCTGTACTGATCCTGACATACATCCTGTATTATACTTCAGAGCTGCACTCACTATTCTGCTGGTGCAGTCACTGTGTACATACATTACATTACTGATCCTGAGTTACATCCTGTATTATAATCCAGAGCTGCACTCACTATTCTGCTGGTTCAGTCACTGTGCACATACATTACATTACTGATCCTCTACTGATCCTCAGTTACATCCTTTATTATACTCCAGAGCTGCACACACTATTCTGCTGGTGGAGTCACTTTGTACATACATTACATTACTGATCCTAAGTTACATCCTTTATTATACTCCAGAGCTGCACTCCCTATTCTGCTGGTGCAGTCACTGTGTACATACATTACATTACTGATACTGAGCTACATCCTGTATTATACTCCAGAGCTGCACTCACTATTCTGCTGGTGCAGTCACTATGTACATACATTACATTACTGATCCTCAGTTACATCTTGTATTATACTCCAGAGCTGCACTCACTATTCTGCTGGTGCAGTCACTGTGTACATACATTACATTACTGATCCTGTACTGATCCTCAGTTACATCCTTTATTATACTCCAGAGCTGCACACACTATTCTGCTGGTGGAGTCACTTTGTACATACATTACATTACTGATCCTAAGTTACATCCTTTATTATACTCCAGAGCTGCACTCCCTATTCTGCTGGTGCAGTCACTGTGCACATACATTACATTACTGATACTGAGTTACATCCTGTATTTTACTCCAGAGCTGCACTCACTATTCTGCTGGTGCAGTCACTGTGTACATACATTACATTACTGATCCTCAGTTACATCTTGCATTATACTCCAGAGCTGCACTCACTATTCTGCTGGTGCAGTCACTGTGTACATACATTACATTACTGATCCTCAGTTACATCCTGTATTATACTCCAGAGCTGCACTCACTATTCTGCTGGTGCAGTCACTGTGTACATACATTACATTACTGATCCTGAGTTACATCCTGTATTATACTCCAGAGCTGCACTCACTATTCTGCTGGTCCAGCCGCTCCCTCTCTCCTCACACACATATTATACATATATACACAATAATAACTACCTACACCATGACATCTGATCCGGTTACCAAACAAATAATAACAATATAATAAACAATAACCGACAAATTATATACAAACTAATATATACATTCTTTTTTTTTTTTTATTATTTTTTTTTATTATAAGTAAAATAAATACTAACTATACAAATATATACAAGACAAAACAAAACACCCCACACTCAAGCCCACCAGTCCCTCCCCGGCACTGACCTGAGAGCTGGTCCTGCGCCTCATGCCTCAGTCCATGTCCAACGTCCATAGGCCAGATCAGGCAGTGCCAGTTATTCACCTAAATAACCAGTGTCCCACAAGATGAACCCACCTCCCCCCTTTTCCCACCACCCAACCTAACACCTACACCCAAACCCATATATACAATATATACAGAAACAAACAATAGAACAACCACAACTAACAAAGCCCAAGTTCGGCGCCTGCAGCCCTACATCACTGTCTACTGATCAAAACAAAAATCTATGGTGTCAGCAGCAGCCCACCACCAGGAGAGGAGATGACCAGACTAGGGCACACTAAAAGAAAAGCCCCTCCAGAGGAGAGCGGCCCTCCGTGTACCCAGTATCTCATACTCCAGAGAACGCACCTTCACCAGGTCACCGAGTATGGTCCTAAACACATCATCCACTGGGAGGATTTTCCGTTGCGTCGATACTAAGCACTGTGCGTTCCACGTGTGATACCTAACCACTGCGCTAACTAGAAATAAGGTGCAGCAGTCCCGACCACCCAGGTCCCCGAATACTCCATAGGCCAATTCCGCATAAGAGAGACCGGCCAGCCGGGGCCAGCCAATGGAGGCGCCCACCCTGTTGTACACCTCTGTATTAAAGGGACAACGAAGCAGGAAGTGGTCCATGCTTTCAAGCATGGTATCACAATGCTCCCGAGGACAGTTCCTGTCCTCAGAGCTCCTACACTTCAGATTGTCCCTCACACACAGTCTCCCATGGAAGCAACGCCAAGCCAAGTCCCAAAACTTCGAGGGGATCCTGATAGAATTCAAAAGATGCAGACCCACCCCAAGATCCCGACTTGGGCAATCCCTCCACGCCAGAGGCCTCTGAAAATGAGTCAACAGAACCCTTTTGTCAAGGAGCTTCCTTGGCAGACTCCTGACCTCCCACATTCCCAGACCCCACCAGCGAATTACCTTCTGAACTACAGTAGCGTAAGCCGGGAGATGTCCATGCGGTGTGCGTAGATCTTTCACTTGCCCCCCTGTCTCCCATTCCTGGAAGAAAGGCTGAAACCATCCCTTACTGGAGAATACCCACCAAGGAGCCCTCTCTTTCCAGAGGTTTGCAATATTGATCTTAATGAAGGTATTCACAAGGAATACCACAGGGTTCACCAGACCCAACCCTCCTAGTCTCCTCGTACGGTAAGTAACCTCCCTCTTGACCAGGTTCAGTCTATTCCCCCATAACAGTTGGAAGAACAAACTGTAGACCCGAGTCCAGAGAGGCTCCGGCAAGATGCACACACTGCCCAGATAGATCAGCACAGGGAGCAGGTAAGTTTTGATCAGGTTTATCCTTTACCTTAGGGTCAAAGACCAACCCTTCCATTGGTACACCTTCTGAGTGGCGATCTCTAGCCTGCTGTCCCAATTTTGTTTGGGGTAATCCCCCTGGCCAAATTCGATGGCAAGAACTTTTGCAGAGACTTTGGGTCCTGGAAGGGTGTCCGGGAGATCAAAACCAAAATCTCCTTCTTCCAGCCAGAGACTCTCACACTTATCCCGGTTGATCTTGGACCCGGATGCCTCCGAGTAGCGATTTACCTCTGACATCAGGCACTCTGCCTCCCTATCAGAGGAAACAAAAACGGTGACGTCATCGGCATACGCCACCACTCTCAGAGTGGCTTCCGGTGCTGCCCGGTCCATTCCGATCCCAGCCAATGGTCCACGCTCCACCCTCCTAAGAAGTGGGTCAATCGCAAACACGTACAGCAGCGGGCTCAAGGGACAACCCTGGCGAACACCACACCCAACCTCAAAAGAGCTGCCAATCCAACCGTTCACAAGCGGGAAACTCTCTACCCCAGCGTACAAGGTCTTAAGCCAATCAACAAACCCCCCCGGCAGGCCATACCTCAGAAGGACAGACCAGAGGTACTCATGATTAACCCGATCAAACGCTTTTACCTGGTCCAATGACAGCATGTACCCCTTCCAGTGACCAGCCCTACCCTGCTCCACTGCCTCTCGGACACAGAGTACAGCACTAATTGTACTGCGGCCCGGAACACAGCAATGCTGGGCTCCCGAAAGGAGCCGGGACGCAAATTTCACCAGCCGATTAAACAGCACCTTTGCCAAAACCTTCCTGTCTGCATTGAGAAGCGCTATGGGATGCCAATTCTCAATGCAAGATGAGTCCTTACCCTTTGGCAAGATAATCAGGGCAGACCTCCTCATTGATTTTGGCAGAGTGCCCGAGGAAAGACACTCATTGAATACCTCAGTCAACAGGGGAACCAAGGCGTCCTAAAACGTCTTATAGAATTCAGATGTTAAGCCATCTGGACCGGGAGATTTCTTTAGGGCAAGCCCTTCAATCGCCAACTTAACTTCCTCTTCCCTGATCATCTCTGTCAAAACGCCAAGAGAGGGGTCTACCCCTGTTTCGGGGACGGCTTCAGCCAGAAAAGCCGACATCTCATCCCAATACAGATCCCTCTTCCCCAAGAGGTGCGAGTAGAAGGATCTGACAACCTCCAGGATCCCTGATCTGGATCTTTTCAGGGACCCCGCAGTGTCAACCCGTCCTGTAACAACTTTACTATTCACTGACATCTTGCAGTTTCTGTAAGGGTGGGCGAGCGGTACTTCCCATAATCCCTCTCAAAAACCAAAGATGCGTGTCTATCATACTGACACCTCATTAGCAAAGATTTCACTCTGGAGATCAACCGTACCACCTGAACACTTAAGTTTTACCATAAACGTCCAGGCCCCTGACCAGATACCAAACTCGTTGCGTTTTTTTTTTGGCATCTCCACCACCTCTCCATACTGACCAAGCCACATCATGATGTCAGAACAAGAAAGTGACTCGTTACGAGTCATCACGGTCACTTTCTTGATCTGGTTTTGGCGAGACACTGCCTTAACAGCAAAGTCTCGCCAGCCGGGCTCATTTTTTGCCAACTCATAATTCATCCAGAAGAGCTCAAGCCCCTCCAGCCGAACAAAGCTGACATCAAATTCAGGCATTGAATATGGATATATCAAGGCGTAGATGTCAATCGCTTTGAAGCCCATCCTCAGCAGGAGCTCCACAACTTTAGACCTTGGAGGACATGCATCACTGCCCCTCCACCGAAGACGGACCACATTCCTACGCACACTACCTGGCCCGGCTGTTGGGAGGGACCACACGGTATCCCCCCTTTTTTGCTCTCGAAAGGCCATGAGGCCATGCCTCTCTATCCAGAAGGATAGATCAACCTCTCGACCCTCTACCATTAGTGATCTCTCCCTCTTCTTTAGAGCCTCCAGAAGGCGCCATTGCAACATGCTGTCCCCAAAGCCCGGAGACGAGTAGAAGGAGGATGCCCTGTTTGCCCCGGAGGTGACACTGACATAACTCTGGACAGGCGTTGCCACCACCGGGGGGCAACCGGACCAGTGACTACATCATCCCCAACAGCATCATCATTACCCACCTCCATCTCACCCTCCACCAAACGAGCAACCACACCACTACACAATGAATTGGCCTCATTCACACCCACCACCACATTCATTCCTGCTGGACCAGTAACATTGGTGGATGACATTTTGACCTCCGCATCATCAGGCACAAGGGGCTCAGTCACCTCCATAGAACTGGAGGCGACCTCACCCCATGTCTTATGTGTGCCCTCCACATCATCAGTCGGTAATTTCTGTTTGGCATTCGGTATAATGAACCGCTGATCTTTAGCTGCTGTGAGGCGCCGCTCATCTTTAGCATCAGGATCTTCCGGACCAGCGATGCTAACACAAAATAGCACTTTCGTGGGAGGACCGGAACTCTCAGCCCTGACCGCCCCCTCACACTGCCGCCGCTTCTCAACTAAGTGATCAGCGTCAACAGCATTCAGAGGCGCCGAGGACACCGGAGCTGCCCCCGACACTGGGTTGCTCCCCCCTCCCACTAAGGAGCGCACCACAGCATTGTGGCCTGACCGAACGCCCGCCGCCGGGCCGCCCTCACTGTCCAGCCTCTCGGCTGATGCACCTCCTGCTGCGTCCCCGCTACTTCAAGCAGAGACGGAGCTCTGCGCCTCACTACCACGCTGTGCAATCTCCCCGCACCTTTGCACCGGATCCACAGCAGAACCCGTGCTGGGCTGGGCAGCGGGTCTTATACAGCGAGCTGAGCCTGCCACCGACTCAGGGGGTACAGGGAGGGGGCATATACGTATCTTACCGCTTCCTGCAGCTTTGGCTTGATCTTCTTAGCCTTTTTGTGGCCCCCAGGTGCCTCTTCTGGTAAATCGTCACAAAGATTGAAGTTTTGGAGGCACACTGGGGACTCCAGGAGCTTTATTTCCGCCATTAGCGCCCCTCCCTGGCCGCTGCTGTCACTGTCCTCCCCAGAGCCGGCAGAACTGCGACCGGATGTCACTGTCGCCTGTCCTGCAGGGATCTCGCTGCACGTGGCCTGCGGGTGACTTTGCAGGCTGCCAGGTGTGTCTTCCCGCTGGTCATCATCACTCTCATTATCCACCTGGCTCTCAGGCTGCAGCCCCACCTGCCTTTGCTCTCTGTTATCAGCCATTTCTCTGAAGCGGTCTTCATTTATCAGCTTTTCCTTGAATGGACCACTCTGCTCCCTGATGGTGGTTTTCCTTAGTTCCAGCAGGTGAATCTCACTGGTCAGCCTCTTTACCTCAGCTTGGAGTTTAGTCTTCCTCTGTTTGGAGGCACCTGCAGCTTTGGCGCTTGTGCAGCGCAACTCCTCCCGAAGTCTCCTGACGATCTTACTCGCATCTTCATACTCACGGAGGTGGATCATGACCCGGGAGGCATAGGTGGACAAATAATCCCTGGGTCCCTGCAGCCCCCAACCCCCCTCAGTGAGGTCGGACTCAACTCCGTGAGCACTCAGCTTTCCTCCAGAAGGAGCACCATCATGTACGTCGCAGTCAGGCTTTACCTACATGTTGGAAGCCTTGCGGATTCTGGGAGTCTCCACAGTCCCGGGGGGAGTAGGAGCCGCATTGCTGCGACTCCTGGTGGAGCGTCTCACCCCAGAGTCCTCTGATGTGCAGGCCAGTTGCTGGTTTCTCCTGCTCCCCGCAGGCCTGGTTCGGGAAGCAGAAGCCGGGGACTTGGCTCCATCACTCATCCAAGGAAACCCACTCCCTCCCTGGGTAGGAGAGAGAGCAGATCCCCAGGTGGAGAGGTGTTGGTTCTCAGGAGAGCTGGAGCTCACAGCAGGATCTGCAGCCACCACACTCACAATCACCACAGTGAGTAGCAGCTGATCAGAGCTGCACTCACTATTCTGCTGGTGCAGTCACAGTGTACATACATTACATTAATGATCCTGAGTTACATCCTCTATTATACTCCAGAGCTCCACTCACTATTCTGCTGGTGGATTCACTGTGTACATACATTTCATTGCTGATCCTGTACTGATCCTGACTTACATCCTGTATTATACCCCAGAGCTGCACTCACTATTCTGCTGGTGCAGTCACTGTGTACATACATTACATTACTGATCCTGTACTGATCTTGACTTGCATCCTGTATTATACCCCAGAGCTGCACTCACTATTCTGCTGGTGGAGTCAATGTGTTTATACATTACATTACTAATCGGAGAGAATTATGAATACAGCTCTGGAGTATTATACTGGTTATAATGATAAGTAATACAATATATTTAAGCAGTAATATGCGTCTCACTATTAGACAAACCCTTTATAACAACATTCCCTCTTGAACATTGGAGAAACCTCACTGTCCTGTAATATTACAGTATACACTGTGTGCAGAATTATTAGGCAAGTTGTATTTTAGAGGATTATTTTTATTATTGATCAACAACTATGTTCTCAATCAACCGAAAAGACTCATAAATATCCAAGCTTAATATTTTTGGAAGTTGGAGTGTTTTTTTTTAGATTTGGCTATCTTAGGAGGATATCTGTTTGTGCAGGTAACTATTACTGTGCAGAATTATTAGGCAACTTAATAAAAACCAAATATAATCCCATCTCACTTGCTTATTTTCACCAAGTAAACCAATATCAGTGCACAAAATTTAGAAATAAACATTTCTGGCATGCAAAAACAAAAACCCCAAAAATTAGTGATCAATATAGCCACCTTTCTTTATGACACTCAACAGCCTTCCATCCATACATTCTGTCAGTTGCTTGATCTGTTTTCGATCAACATTACGTGCAGCAGCCACCACAGCCTCCCAGACACTGTTCCCAGAGGTGTACTGTTTTCCCTCCCTGTAGATCTCACATTTTATGATGGACCACAGGTTCTCTATGGGGTTCAGATCAGGTGAACAAGGGGGCCATGTCATTATTTTTTCTTCTTTTAGACCTTTACTGGCCAGCCACGCTGTGGAGTAGTTGGATGCATGTGATGGAGTATTGTCCTGCATGAAAATCATGTTTTTCTTGAACGATACCAACTTCTTCCTGTACCACTGCTTGAAGAAGTTGTCTTCCAGAAACTGGCAGTAGGTCTGGGAGTTGAGCTTCACTCCATCCTCAACCCGAAAAGGTCCCACAAGTTCATCTTTGATGATACCAGCCCATACCAGTACCCCACCTCCACCTTGCTGGCGTCTGAGTTGAAGTGGAGTTCTCTGCTCTTTACTGTTCCAGCCTCTGGCCCATCCATCTGGCCCATCAAGAGTCACTCTCATTTCATCAGTCTATAAAACATTTGAAAAATCAATCTTAACCGCTTCCCGACCGCCCACTGCACATAAATGTCCGCGCTGCCTGGGCTCTATGCAGCGCGGACGTTTAAAAACGGTGGGTGGTCCCGCAGCGCTCAGGACCCCCAGGGTCCTGCAAGTTCTGCGGGAGCGGTGCAGAGCGATATCTCTGACAGGGATCATCATCGGGACCTGATTGGATCAGGTCCCAGTGATGTTAACCCTTTGCTGTCTTCTATATGCTGCGATCTATAGTGATCGCGTCATATAGAAAACAGCAGGAGGAGAGGGGGTGGTATACTTACCTCTCCGAAGACCCCTGATACCTTCCAGGACCTTGGGTTGCTATGGCAGCTGGAGGTCACATGACCGCCTCCTGCTCTGCCATATATGGTGTCCTGCCTGGCTCAGCCTTCAGCTGAAGCCAGGCAGGAGACTCTGACTGTGAAGCAGTCAGTGAAGATCTCATGTAATGTAATATATGTCTATTAGATTACATGAGATCAGTGATCAGAAAAATAAAAATTATTGTCCCATACAGGGACTAAGTAAAAATGTAAAAAAAAGTAAAAAAAAATGTTTTGAAACTGTTAAAAAAAAATATAAAATAAATTAAAATAAATAAATAAAACATTAAACCGATAAATCTGTATGTTTATGCAAAAATAAAAAAAGTACACATATTTTGTATCGCCGCGTCCGAAACAACCCGAGCTATAAAACTGTCACACTAATTAACTCCTTCTGTGTACACCGTAATAAAAATAAATAAAAAACGGAGCAAAAAACTATGCTTTTTCCTCATATCGCCAAACAAAAAGTGGAAAAAATGCGAACAAAAAGCAAAATGGAAATAAATATGGTACCGCTGAAAACGTCATCTTGTTCCGCAAAAAAAAAGCCACCATACAGCTCCATCAGCCGAAAAATAAAAAATTTATAGCGCTCAGAATAAAGCAATGCAAAAAAAATATTTTTTCTATAAAATTGTTTTATTGTGTAAAAGCGCCAAAACATAAAAAAAATACAGTAAGTGTAGTATCGCTGTAAACGTACTGACCCGAAGAATAACGCTGCCTGATCACTTTTACCACACGCAGAACGGCATAAAAAAAAACCTCAAAAAACAATTCCTGAATTATTGTTTTTTGTTAATTTTACCTCCCAAAAAACGGAATAGAAAGCGATCAAAAAATGTCACATACCCAAAAATGGTACCAATAAAAATGTCAACTCGTCCCGCAAAAAACAAGCCATGACTTGACTCTGTCGGCCGAAATATGGAAAAATTATAGCTCTCAAAATATTGCAATGCAAAAACTAGATTTTGCAAAAAAAAAGCGTCTCTTAGTGTGTGACAGCTGTCAGTCATAAAAACCCGATATAAATCTGGTATCTCTGTAATCGCACCGACCCGAAGAATAAAGTAATCTAATTAGTTATATCACACGAGGAACGGCGTAAAAAAATAAATAAAACCAATTCTTCACCTGCTACTGATTTTTTTTTTATGTCTCCCAAAGATCGCAGTAAGGCTCTGCTCACATTTATCCTGCGCTCTGCGCTGAGCACTTACGCCAAAGTTTCCGTGTAAATCTCTGAAATACGTGATTCAGCCGGAACCCATGACGGAAGATTCCCTGTAATGAGGCAGATATAGGCACTGTGGATGCCGTCTGGCCTGTGATCCCACGGTGTCATTTGTTTTAGGCGTGCATAAAAGTGCGGTTGGCCACAGTTTTGTGCACTTCTGAAAAAAAGGACAGAGTAACTCTGCTGCCTCATTACAGTGAATGGATCCCGCAGGGGTTTCATCTGAATTACATCACTTGGAAATTTAGATGGAAACCCCGATGTAAGTGCTCAGCCTAGAGCGCCGGATAAATGTTACGTAAAATGTTCCCAATAAAAGCTTCAACTCAGTCCTCAAAAAAAGCTAGTCCCCACTCAGGTCCGTCATCTGTTAAAAATATAAGGGACTTCCAAGTTACTGGTAGCAGAAAGGCTCTGGAAAAGCGAAATGGCCCTTGCCCCCCAAAAGAAATTCAGAAAGTTTTTGTGCTCCCAAATCCAAATGCCTATTCTACAATAATTTGTTCTCCAATTGTCAAATAGCGCTCCGTCCCCCCCAGATCCCGCCGTATGGCTGAGCGGTACGATACAGCCACATATGGGGTATTGACACTTTTAGAAGAAATTGTGTGACACATTTCAGCACCATTTTTACCCATTGCCCTGTGTGAAAATGTAAAATCTGAGGGTAAAACATTTGTTTGTGGTAAAAATATAATTATGTTTTCTTCACTGCCCAATGGTATAAATTTATGTAACACCTGCACATGGAACTGTCAGAGCAGCTACTGGTATACTGGGACTTACAGACACTAAGAAGAGCTTTGCAGCTGCTGTTAAACAGGGACCTACAGACATTACTCGTTCTTTCCCTGAGCTGCAGTGGACTACAATTCCCATGGACCCTTGTTTCTGTCAGATGACACAGCCTGGAAAGATAGGATGGAGGAGGGACTTGGGGGAGGGAGCTGGAGAGAAAGTGAAAGTAAAACTAGAGAGGAAAGGAAGTGTGGCAGCTTGTTGTTGTGAAAGACGGAGCGCTGTGGACTTGTATCCCGCTACGCTGCGGAGCGTTGCCGTCCCCTCTGATATACCCGCGCATCTGGAGAGAGCGCGGCCCTGTCACCCGGTGAAGCAAGTGACATCAAGGACTCGGAGAGTTCTGCCGGCACTCCCACCGTATAAAGGCCTGAATCCTGCCGCCCCCAGCTGGTGTCCAGGGAAACCTACAACCTTTTGAGACGCACCGTGAGTGACCTTTTGAGACTTGTGGTTCTACCAGCGCCAGTTACAGTGAGTACACTACGCCCCAGACTTTTTACGTTAATGTTCATCTAAGTGCACCAACGGTTATAAATTTGCGCGCCAACATCCGCGGCAACTGGGCCCCAACGTTTGGACTGAGTTAATACAAGAAAAGGGGAACCCTGCTACGTTATATTTGCAGGGGCGGGGCAGAATTAGGTTGTGATGTGTATATGATTTTTATAGAGCACCGTTATCTGTATTGTATGTTGTTTCTTTAAATCCACCTCATTTCTGCTGCATAGCAATAAACCTGTTAACTGTTTTACTCCTGTTCCGGGTGAGTGTGTACTGAGCTAAAGGCAGGGGCTTCCCGAATCAGTCCCTGGCAGAAGATAACAGTCCTTCTGCAGTCCTAGAGAGAGCTCCAATCAAGATTCGGGTGGAGGCACTGCGCCCTAGAGAGGTGAGACCCCCCATAACACCCAGCGTACCATGGTAGCCCTGAAGGGGTGTTACAGTGGAGGCACTGCTGAGATCCAGAACTAAAACAGGAGTATTTACTATGGAGACTTTAACAGAGCAAGAAGTGTATTTGTGGTGTGAAGAGATGGATGTTACAGCCAAACAAAGCTTTGCAGTGAGTGGTGAGCTCTGTGATGCGTCTGATGAAGAGATACTGAAAATAGTTAACCGACTCACTGAACTTGCCCACCCTAAAGTGGTCGACCGCAGGAAGGAAAAGGGGGGACAGTTACCCACAGCCCTGATCTCAACCGGGCAGACATTGAGGAAAGAATACTTCCCATCCATGATAGCTGTGTCCCCAGAGTATGGTCGACAATGGAAGATCACTTGGCCTACTGAGTCCGAAGTTGAGACCCGGCAACAGGAATCAACCACTCAGCCTAGAAAGACTAGTATATGTCCGCCCTCTACTCCACTTAGAGCCAGTCCTGAAGAGACAGCGGCCCCTACTGATGTGCTTATGACAGCTATGGAAAAGTTAGTCAGTCAGTTTGCAAAGATGCAGCCAGAAGGGAACTACCGTCGTCTAAGAACTTTCTCGGGTGCCCTCCCCACCCCTGCTGGAGAAGAAGGATATGATACTTGGAGGGATGTCACTTTACTGTGCTTAGAAGAGTGGCAGTGCACTGCTGCCGTAAAGAAGCAGAGAATAGTAGAAAGTTTGAAGGGTACTGCTATGGAAGTGGTGCAGGCGGCTTGGCGGAGCAAGCCACTAGTAACTTATCAAGATTATATGAGTGCTTTAGAAGATGCTTTCGGGTCCCCTGAAGATACTACTGATCTACTCTATAAACTCCGTACCACCTACCAACTGCCAGATGAGAAGATGTCCGACTATCTATACCGACTAGATAAGCTGGTTCATAGAATAGTATCTAAAGGTGAAGTCAGCCCTAAAGAAGTTGATCAGTGTCGTCTGGAACAAGTGCTCAGAGGAGCTCTCACGCATGATCCAATTGCCCAGCGGATGAGGTCTTGTGATAAAGAGAAGATTCCCAGTTCTTTTCATGAGTTGCTTAAGGAAGTTCGCAAGGAGGAGGTTATTTTGGCCGCAAGAGAGAAGACATCCCCTCGGGTGACTACTGTTGCCCTGAAGCCAGCAGCCGACTGCCGAGAGATGGAACTGTTGAAAGTCATTGAGAAACAGGGGGAGCAGATTACACAATTAAGTGCTCAGGCCAAGACAATACAGCGGCTACAAAGTGCTGCAGAGGTAGCCGAGAAGCAAACCCTGGTTTCAGGAAGAGAGAATAATGACCTGTGTAGAGTGGAGAGTAGGAAACCAGAAGGGTGCTTTGTCTGTGGGAGTCCAGGCCATATAGCTCGTCAGTGTCCAAAGAGGTGGAGCTCACAGAACTCTTCACATTTTCCCCATCACTCTCAGAGGCAGTCGGGAAACGGGAAAGGAGGCCAGTAGAACCCCATACTGAGCCCCCATCAGCAACTAAGACCTACTCTACCTCCCCCTCCAACAGTGCCTCATCGAAAACACTGCCTGAAGGGTTAGTGGGACCAGCCCCACATGTCCCCGCATATATCAATGGTCAACCTTGTTCAGTATTGCTGGATAGCGGATCTCAAGTGTCCATCATCTTCGAAGGATGGTATAAGAGATATTTATCCAATGTGCCTCTGAAACCGCTGTCTGGACTCGTGGTGTGGGGACTGAGTGAGCACAGCTATCCCTACAAAGGATACGTATCCGTGACACTACGATTCCCAGAGACTGTTGTTGGAGTGGATAAAGAGATACCCATCATAGCGCTAATCTGCCCGGAGGCAGAGGCAGATTAGAGACCAACACCTGTCATAGTGGGAACAAATGCCAACATCTTCCGTACGTTAGCTCAGTGGTGTCGTGAAGTTGGGGGAGAAAATTACTCGCAGACCCTATCCATCCACCCAGTCTGTCTGGAAGCCTATGTGAGGACGGAGGAGGAGAAGAGGGAACTGCAGCCTGAAAGCTTTGACCCTTGTTTTGAAGGAAGTGAGCTGAAAGGAGAAGAGAGGAGGCTAGTCATCGACGGCATGATGATGCGGGGGGCGGCTTTCTCTTTAGGTGAATGGGACATGGGCCGTGCCCAAGGAGTAGAGCATCGCATTCGGTTGAAAGATCAAAAGCCTTTCCGAGAGAGATCCCGAAGATTGGCCCCGGCGGATATCGAAGATGTTAGGCAACATCTACGCGGTATGTTAGACTCAGGAGTCATCATAGAGTTTAGTAGCCCCTATGCTTCCCCCTTCGTGATAGCTCGGAAGAAAAATGGAGCTATTCGGATGTGTGTGGATTATCGTGTAGTGCCGGCGTCCCTGCCCTCTGCTAGGCAGGGACGCTGTTCCCCTCACCGCTCTGCTCCGTGCCCGGCGTCCCTCTCCCGCTCTGCTGGCAGCGCGCGCTCCTTCCCGGCCACTGTTCTTAGGGCGCGTGCGCGCGCTCTCCCTCCCTCTTAAAGGGGCTGCGCGCGCCGTCCTAAGGAGTCCCCGGCCAATGGCCGGAGGACTTTACCATATATAAGGCACCTCCTCCAAAATGGAGGTGCCCGAGCAATGTTGTTTGCACCTGTGTCTCACCTGTGCTTCAGCCCTCAGGTCCCGTTGCCAGTTACCTGCCAGTTACCTGCCAGATTCCTGCCTGATTACTTGCTACCTGCCTGCTAGTCTGAGGTCTGACGGTCTGCCTTACTAATCCTGTCAGTCTGTCTAAGGACCAGCCTGCCCGCTCACCTGGGAGCGCACATCAGCTACCTGCCTGCTTGCCTGTGGTCCGACGGTCTGCCTTCCAACTCCTGTCAGTCTGTCTATGGACCAGCTTGCCCGCTCACCTGGGAGCGCACATCTGCTACCTGCCTGCTAGCCTACCTGGAGGCTCCGTCGTCACGTGCTGTGACCACCTGTCTGTCCAGTGACTCCTGCCCGCTCACCTGGGAGCGCTCATCTGCTACCTGTCTGCTTGCCTACCCGGAGGCTCTGCCGTCACGTGCTGTGACCACCCGCCTGTCCAGAGACTTCTGCCCGCTCACCTGGGAGCGCTCATCTGTCGCCTGTCCGCTGGTCTTCCTGGAGGCTCCGCCGTCACATGCTGTGACCACCCGTTCATCCAGAGACTCTCGCCTGCTCACCTGGGAGCTCACGTCTATCTTCAGCCGCCACAGGTCATACCAACCCTATACCTAGAGACTGCCCCGGTCACTTGCCGTGACCTCCAGCCCGTTCACTCAGAGACTGTCCCGTTCACTCAGAGACTGTCCCGTTCACCTGCTGAGACTTCCAGCCCGTCTTCCCTGGTCGCCACCCGCTCCCTTACAAGGACCGCCCCCTTGTATAGTAGCTCAGAGGTTCCGCCTCCCAGACCCGTTACAGTTTGCTCGGGCCATGGAACCCGGTGGCACCCAAGCTCCCTCGCTCTCGGACCTGTGTCATGAACTGTCCCGTCAAAGGTCCCAACAGGAGTCCATTCTGGGTCACCTGCGGAATGTCAATACTCGCCTGGACACTCTGACTGCTCCACCAGCAACCTCCGCCAGTGCCATGTCTCGCAATCCGGCAGCTCCACTGCCCACTAATACCATGGTATCTTACCCCGGACCCCGGCTTTCTGCACCTCCTCGCTTCGGAGGCGACTCCGCCCAGGCTCGGGGCTTCATAAATCAGTGCACCCTGAACTTTGAACTATTATCTCACCAGTTTAACTCCGACCGGGCCAAAATTGCATTCATCATGTCCCATCTCACCGGGGAGGCCCTGGCCTGGCTAAATCCTCTATGGGAGAGAGGAGACCCCCTGGTATCCAACTTGCCTGCTTTTCTCACGGCTTTCCGGAAAGTCTTCGACGAACCCGGACGGAAGACCTCATCCGCATCATCTCTGCTACGCCTCCGTCAGGAAAGTCTCACCGTGGGCCAATATGCCATACGGTTCCGTACCCTCGGAGCTGGCCTGGGATAACGACGCTCTGGTTTCCGTCTTCTGGGAGGGTCTGTCCGGCCGTATTAAAGATGAGCTTGCCGGTCGGGACATTCCTACCACTCTCGATGATTTAATAACTCTTGCCACCCGGATTGACCTACGGTTCCAGGAGCGTGCCAGAGAGGTCACCCGTGAGAGGAGATTACCACGTCTAGCTCCTACTTTTCAGAAACCCGTCACTCCTTCTGTCTCTTACCAGGTACACTCTCCTGAGCCTATGCAGGTCGACCAGACCAAGATGGTCAAGACCCGTCAGGACTTACGCCGTGCCGAGGGGACCTGCTTCTACTGTGGCAGTAAGGAGCACCGGATCCGTGCCTGCCCGGAGAGGTCGGGAAACGCCTGTGTCTAGGTTCGCTCAGAGAGGTCCACCTAGACAAGAATAAATCCTCTCCATCCCTGCTGTTGTCAGTTTCAATCGTCTACGGGGAGAACCGTTATTTCGAACTAGCCCAACTTGACTCTGGAGCAGCCGGGAATCTTATCTCACAGTCCCTGGTAGAGAAATACCGCATCCCCACCAAACCTCTGGCTGTACCCTTGTCTGTTGCTGCCGTGGATGGGGGGCTCTTACCACGCCCCATCCAACTCATCACCGAATCCATTACTCTGCAGGTGGGAATGCTGCATTCTGAAAGTATCTCCTTCCATGTTCTGCCTGGACTCTCTCACGCCCTCCTGCTAGGTCTACCTTGGCTCCAGAGACATGCACCCGTTCTTGACTGGCAGACCGGTGAAGTCCTTCGCTGGGGACAGGGCTGCCATAAGACCTGTCTGGTTCCCGTCCATCCCGTCCGTCCTTCTCCTACCCCAGCTAATCTACCTGGACTTCCGATCCCTTATTGGTCTTATGCTGATGTCTTTAATAAAAAGGAAGCAGAGACACTACCCCCTCATAGACCATACGACTGCCCTATCGACTTGTTACCTGGTACTTCTCCTCCCCGTGGGCGTATTTATCCATTATCCGCTGCTGAGACCCGCTCGATGTCCGAATATATTGAGGAGAATCTGGCCAGGGGATTCATCCGGAAATCTACCTCCCCGGCGGGAGCAGGCTTCTTTTTCGTCAAAAAGAAGGACGGCTCTCTCCGTCCCTGTATAGACTATAGAGGCCTTAACCAGATCACGGTGAAGAATAAGTACCCCCTTCCGCTCATTCCGGAGTTATTTGATCGTCTGAGGGGGGCTAGAATCTTCACCAAACTAGACCTCCGTGGGGCGTACAACCTGGTTAGGGGGATGAATGGAAGACGGCATTCAACACCCGGGACGGCCACTATGAATATCTGGTAATGCCCTTTGGCCTCTGTAACGCTCCTGCCGTCTTTCAAGAGTTGGTCAATGACATCTTCCGGGACCTTCTCTACTCCTGCGTAGTGGTGTACCTGGACGACATCTTGGTCTTCTCTCCGGATCTCCAGACTCACCGGAGGGACGTTCGTCAAGTCCTGCTCAGGCTCAGGCAGAACCATCTCTACGCTAAATATGAGAAGTGCCTCTTTGAGCAGACCTCGCTTCCGTTTCTGGGCTACATTATCTCTCAGACCGGCCTACAAATGGATCCTGAGAAACTGTCTGCCATCGAGAAATGGCCCCGACCGGAGGGGTTGAAGGCCATTCAGCGATTCCTGGGCTTCGCCAACTACTACCGCCTCTTCATACCACACTTCTCTTCCCGGACTGCCCCAATTTCCGCGCTCACCCGTAAGGGTACTAATCCCAAAGAGTGGCCGCCCAAAGCAGAGGAGGCCTTTCTTTCCCTAAAACAGGCCTTCTCTTCCGCCCCGGTGCTGCATCGCCCGGACGGCAACAAGCAGTTCTTCCTGGAAGTTGACGCCTCCTCCTCTGGAGCCGGAGCGGTACTTACTCAAAAATCATCTTCCGGGAGAATGGTAACTTGTGGCTTCTTCTCCAAACTCTTCTCCTCTTCTGAGCGCAACTATTCCATAGGAGACCGAGAGTTATTGGCCATCAAGCTGGCGTTGGAGGAGTGGCGTTACCTACTCGAGGGGGCTCTTCATCCGGTAATAATTTACACTGACCACAAGAACTTGACTTACCTCCAGCATGCCCAGAGACTTAACCCGCGCCAAGCCCGGTGGTCCTTGTTTTTTGCTCGCTTTGATTTTGTTCTTCATTTTCGCCCGGCTGACAAAAACGTCAAAGCAGACGCCTTGTCCCGATCCTTTCTGGTGTCCGATCTCGAGGAAGAACCTAAACATATCATCGATCCCGCCAGAGTAATGCAGGTGGCTCCCGTGAGTCTAAATCGTCTCCCTCCCGGTAAGACGTTTGTTTCAGTACCTGATCGGGAGAAGATCCTACACTGCGGCCATTCGTCTAAGCTAGCTGGCCACGCCGGTCAGAAAAAGACCCTCCAGCATATTGCCCGGCACTATTGGTGGCCTACCCTGCACAAGGACGTATTAGACTTTGTTTCTGCCTGTGTGTCCTGCGCCCGCAACAAAGTCCCGAGACATCTGCCAGCCGGACGCCTCCTTCCGCTTCCTGTGCCTGCTGCCCCCTGGCAGCATATTGCTATGGACTTCATAACTGATCTCCCCGTCTCTGTCGGTTGTACGGTCATTTGGGTGGTCGCTGACCGCTTTTCCAAGATGGCTCACTTTATTCCCCTGCCAGGCCTCCCGTCTGCACCCGAGCTGGCTAAAGACTTTATCCGCCATATCTTCCGTCTTCATGGTCTGCCCCTCCACATCGTGTCGGATCGTGGGGTACAGTTCACCTCACGTTTCTGGAGAGCCACTTGTAAACTACTAGATGTCACCCTGGACTTCTCCTCCGCTTACCACCCACAGTCCAATGGTCAAGTGGAGCGGATCAATCAGAACCTGACCAGTTACCTCCGGCACTTTGTTAATGCCCACCATTCTGACTGGGTGGATCTCCTACCATGGGCCGAGTTCTCTTATAATAATCAGGAGAGCGAATCCTCCTCCAAATCCCCATTTTTTGTAGTTTTCGGTCAGCATCCTCGGATTCCTTTTCCTGTCTCCACCTCTGTGGACAACCCGGCTGCGGAATCTCTCGTTAGCAAATTTTCCTCCATATGGGAGAGTACCCGGTCCGCACTCCTTCTGTCATCCGAGCGTATGAAAAGACACGCTGACAAAAAACGCCTGGATCCTCCACAATTTCGTCCAGGAGATAAGGTCTGGCTCTCATCTAAATATGTTCGACTCAAGATACCTTCTTACAAGTTAGGGCATCGGTTCATCGGTCCTCTGGAGGTCATCAGTCAGATCAACCCGGTGGCCTATAAATTGAAACTCCCGGCCAACTTACGGATCCCTAACTCCTTCCATGTATCTCTCCTCAAACCCGTGGTGCTTAACTCTTTTTCCAAGTCTACAGGTACGCCTCCTGCTCCGGTTTCCGCTGAGGACGAGTTTGAGGTAGAGAACATTCTTGCTACCAAAAGGGTAAGAGGAAAGACCTTTTTTCTAGTAGATTGGAAGGGGTTTGGTCCTGAGGAGAGAACGTGGGAGCCCCGGGAGAACATCCATGCCCCTCTCATCCTTGCTAAATTTCTGTCTGGCCTAAAAAAGGGGGGGCCTAAAGGGGGGGGTACTGTAGTGCCGGCGTCCCTGCCCTCTGCTAGGCAGGGACGCTGTTCCCCTCACCGCTCTGCTCCGTGCCCGGCGTCCCTCTCCCGCTCTGCTGGCAGCGCGCGCTCCTTCCCGGCCACTGTGCTTAGGGCGCGCGCTCTCCCTCCCTCTTAAAGGGGCCGCGCGTGCCGTCCTAAGGAGTCCCCGGCCAATGGCCGGAGGACTTTACCATATATAAGGCACCTCCTCCAAAATGGAGGTGCCCGAGCAATGTTGTTTGCACCTGTGTCTCACCTGTGCTTCAGCCCTCAGGTCCCGTTGCCAGTTACCTGCCAGATTCCTGCCTGATTACTTGCTACCTGCCTGCTAGTCTGAGGTCCGACGGTCTGCCTTACTAATCCTGTCAGTCTGTCTAAGGACCAGCCTGCCCGCTCACCTGGGAGCGCACATCAGCTACCTGCCTGCTTGCCTGTGGTCCGACGGTCTGCCTTCCAACTCCTGTCAGTCTGTCTATGGACCAGCTTGCCCGCTCACCTGGGAGCGCACATCTGCTACCTGCCTGCTAGCCTACCTGGAGGCTCCGTCGTCACGTGCTGTGACCACCTGTCTGTCCAGTGACTCCTGCCCGCTCACCTGGGAGCGCTCATCTGCTACCTGTCTGCTTGCCTACCCGGAGGCTCTGCCGTCACGTGCTGTGACCACCCGCCTGTCCAGAGACTTCTGCCCGCTCACCTGGGAGCGCTCATCTGTCGCCTGTCCGCTGGTCTTCCTGGAGGCTCCGCCGTCACATGCTGTGACCACCCGTTCATCCAGAGACTCTCGCCTGCTCACCTGGGAGCTCACGTCTATCTTCAGCCGCCACAGGTCGTACCAACCCTATACCTAGAGACAGCCCCGGTCACTTGCCGTGACCTCCAGCCCGTTCACTCAGAGACTGTCCCGTTCACTCAGAGACTGTCCCGTTCACCTGCTGAGACTTCCAGCCCGTCTTCCCTGGTCGCCACCCGCTCCCTTACAAGGACCGCCCCCTTGTATAGTAGCTCAGAGGTTCCGCCTCCCAGACCCGTTACATATCGTACCTTGAACAAACGTACGGTTCCTGACCAGTACACTGTGCCCTGAATCGATGAAGCTCTAGATTGCCTGCAAGGGAGCCAATGGTTTTCTGTGTTAGATCTCCGGAGTGGCTACTATCAGATACCCATGTCAAAGGAAGATCAAGAGAAGACCGCTTTTATCTGCCCCATTGGGTTCTTTGAGTTTCAGAGACTGCCTCAAGGACTGACAGGTGCTCCGGCCACTTTTCAGAGATGTATGGACAAAGTAGTGGGGGACATGCATTTACGTGAGGTCTTGGTTTATCTAGACGATCTTATTGTTTTTGGGAAGACTCTGGAAGAACACAACCAGCGGTTGTTCAAGGTGCTGGATCGGTTGAAGGAGGCTGGGTTGAAGTTGTCCCTTGATAAGTGCCGGATTTGCCAGACGACTGTGAAATATGTGGGGCACATAGTCAGCAGAGAAGGAATTTCCACCGACCCCGCCAAAGTGGAGGCTGTGGTAAACTGGCCTAAGCCCACCAAGCTGAGGGAGCTTAGGTCCTTTTTAGGATTTTGTGGATACTATCGAAGATTTGTACCCCAGTACTCTCGGATTGCAAAGCCGTTAACTGCCCTTACCCAGGGGTATCCCCCTTCCGGCGGGACAGCCCACCCCTCAAGGTCAGGAAAGAGAGACTACTTCCGAGTTAATGAACTTTTTGGGAAAAGATGGACACCCTTATGCGACGAGGCATTCGAGAAACTGAAGTCTTGTTTGACCCAAACTCCAGTGTTGGCCTATGCAGACCCCAGTAAACCATATGTGTTACATATAGATGCTTCTCTCGATGGACTAGGAGGGATTCTCTATCAGGACCATGATGGCTGTCTACGTCCCGTTTACTACTTTAGTCGAGGATTGACTCCCAGTGAACGCAACTACCCAGCTCACAAACTGGAGTTTCTGGCTCTGAAATGGGCTGTAGTGGACACGCTGCATGACTACCTCTATGGGGTACACTTCATGGTTCATACCGACAACAATCCATTAACCTACGTGAAAACCACAGCAAATCTGGATGCCACGGGGTACCGGTGGCTTGCCGCACTCTCTCTGTATGATTTCAGCTTAAAATATCGACCAGGGATCAGTAATATTGATGCAGATACACTCTCTCGCCTGCCTAGTGAACCCTTAAATGTGGAAGAAGAAGGAGGATGGATAGAGGTCCCTGCCCCTGAGGTGAAGACTCTGTGCCATAGACATCAAACTGATGCCCTCCCTATGCAGTGCTGTGCTAAATTCTTAGGAGCATCTAGTGAAGCGCTCCCGTTGTCGTACTGCCGAGTGACAAATGTAACCCCAGACTCTCTCCCTCAACTGACTCGTAATCAAGTCAGAACGGCGCAGCAGGAGGATCAGTCAGTGGGGGTAGTTCGATGGTGGGTGAAGAGGGGCTGGAGGCCCGAAAAGAATGCATTAAGAACAGAGGAGTCTGTCCTGCTGACTCGGCAGCTAGAGTCGCTAGTAGTAAGAAATGGAATACTATACCGGGAGGCAAAGGGCCAGAAGGGAGGAGTCCGCAGACAGCTGGTGTTACCCACCCGATTTCGGAAGATGGTCATGAAGACCCTGCATGATGACCATGGACATCTTGGCATCGAAAAGACCACGAGTCTTGTGGCCGACCGATTTTACTGGCCTCGCATGGAAGCGGATATTGAAGAATACTGCAAATCATGCTCCCGGTGTGTGTTGAGAAAAACCTTGCCTTTGAGAACAGCCCCCCTTGTGAACATTACCAGTGATGGCCCACTTGAACTAGTGTGCATTGATTTCCTCTCCATCGAGCCTGATGAAAGCAAAGTCAGTAATGTGTTAGTGGTCACTGACCATTTCACCCGATATGCCCAGGCCTACCCCACTAAAGATCAAAGGGCAATTACTGTGGCAAAAACATTATGGGAGAAGTTCTTCGTACATTACGGGCTGCCTGCCCGCATCCATACCGATCAAGGAAGAGATTTCGAAAGTAGACTAATCCAGGAGCTATGCGCTCTCTGTGGGATCAAGAAATCCAGAACCACACCATATCACCCCCAAGGGGATCCTCAACCTGAGAGATTCAATCGTACCCTTCTGAACATGTTAGGCACTTTGGATCCCAGGAAGAAGGGACAATGGAGCAGGCATGTGAGCCAGTTGGTTCATGCCTACAATTGCACCACAAATGAGTCAACTGGATACTCTCCTTATTTCCTCATGTTTGGAAGAAAAGCCCGACTACCAGTGGATATTAGTTTTGGGACATCCATTGACCATTCTAATGGGAAGACCTACTTAAAATATGTGTCCCAGTTGAAAGAAGATTTGACAAAAGCTTACAGATTGGCAGAGCAGGCCTCTGGTCGGTCAGGGAAGCGTAATAAGACTCGCTACGACTGTAGGGTTCGAGAGCAAGTTTTACTGCCTGGAGATAGAGTCCTTATCCAACTTCTGGGCCTTCCTGGGAAGCACAAGCTTGCTGATCGGTGGTGTCCCGACCCTTACGTGGTGATGGAGAAGTTGCCCGGTGTCCCGGCCTACAGAGTGAAGCCTGAGAAAGGTTTTAACAGCTCAGCCCCCTATCATCGACACCATCTGTTGCCTGTGGGAAAAAACATCCCTTTACCCCCATTGCCAACTCAAGGAGGTCATACAACTCTTCCGTGCAATAGGAGAAGTCGAAGGTGTAAAAAACCACCCCAGACTGGAGTTGCCTCAGGAGGAAGTGACAGCGAGTCTGGGGATGAATGGGGACCTGACGGTCAATGGAGCTACAGGTGGACCGAGGACCCATGCCCCATGGGCGTAGACCCTGAAAACCAGACTCCTGAAGTAGAAACAAAGAAAAGGGACATTTGTCAGGAGGCGATTGCACCCTGCCCACAATTGGGGGAAAGTTCAGAAGAGGGACATTTATTGAATGAAGAGATCCACCTGGAGGAGCCCGTTCTTGAGAGACAAGTCGGGGGCTGAGGAGGGGGGCCCCTCAGTACACACTCGTCCCAAGCGGGACACTAGGCCACCCATGATGTTGACCTATGATAGAATGGGACATACCACTGAGGTCCCCAGGTTGATACACCCTAATTCAAATTCTGTTTGGCCTTATTTCCCGGTATCTCCCATGTGTCCAGGAGGTGGTTTGTATGCATGTAAATTTGGTGTTAGTCAGGATGTCTTAACCCCCATTCATGTTTCAGGTGGTGAGTCCTCATGTCGTGATGGGACACTTTCGATGACCCACCAGGGGGAGAATGTAACACCTGGACATGGAACTGTCAGAGCAGCTACTGGTATACTGGGACTTACAGACACTAAGAAGAGCTTTGCAGCTGCTGTTAAACAGGGACCTACAGACATTACTCGTTCTTTCCCTGAGCTGCAGTGGACTACAATTCCCATGGACCCTTGTTTCTGTCAGATGACACAGCCTGGAAAGATAGGATGGAGGAGGGACTTGGGGGAGGGAGCTGGAGAGAAAGTGAAAGTAAAACTAGAGAGGAAAGGAAGTGTGGCAGCTTGTTGTTGTGAAAGGCGGAGCGCTGTGGACTTGTATCCCACTACGCTGCGGAACGTTGCCGTCCCCTCTGATATACCTGCGAATCTGGAGAGAGCGCGGCCCTGTCACCCGGTGAAGCAAGTGACATCAAGGACTCGGAGAGTTCTGCCGGCACTCCCACCGTATAAAGGCCTGAATCCTGCCGCCCCCAGCTGGTGTCCAGGGAAACCTACAACCGGTTGAGATGCACCGTGAGTGCCCTTTTGAGACTTGTGGTTCTACCAGCGCCAGTTACAGTGAGTACACTACGCCCCAGACTTTTTACGTTAATGTTCATCTAAGTTCACCAACGGTTATAAATTTGCGCGCCAACATCCGCGGCAACTGGGCCCCAACGTTTGGACTGAGTTAATACAAGAAAAGGGGAACCCTGCTATGTTATATTTGCAGGGGCGGGAAAGAATTAGGTTGTGATGTGTATATGATTTTTATAGAGCACCGTTACCTGTATTGTATGTTGTTTCTTTAAATCCACCTCATTTCTGCTGCATAGCAATAAACCTGTTAACTGTTTTACTCCTGTTCCAGGTGAGTTTGTACTGAGCTAAAGGCAGGGGCTTCCCGAATAAGTCCCTGGCAGAAGATAACAGTCCTTCTGCAGTCCTAGAGAGAGCTCCAATCAAGATTCGGGTGGAGGCACTGCGCCCTAGAGAGGTGAGATCCCCCATAACACCCAGCGTACCGTGGTAGCCCAAAAGGGGTGTTACATTTAAAAATTAAAAAATACTCACTACTTCCCTAGATGAATTCCTTGAGAGGTGTAGTTTACAAAATGGGGTCACTTGTGGGGGTTTCTGCTGTTTCGGCATGTCAGCGACTTTTCAAATGTGACATGGCGTCTGCAACCTATCCCTGCCAACATAGCGCTCCTTTCTCTTCCGAACCCTGCCGTACACCAAAGCAGTGGTTTTCCCCCACATATGGGGTATCAGCGTACTCAGGAGAAATTGCACAACAAATTTCATGGTGCAATTTCTCCTGTTACCCTTATGATAATGCAAAATTAGGGGATGAAAAACATTTTTTGTGGGAAAAATGTGAAAATTGTATCTTTATGGCTCAATATTATAAACTTCTGTGAAGCACCTGGGGGTGCAAGGTGCTCACCACACATCTAGATAAGTTCCCTAAGGGGTCTAGTTTCCAAAATGGTGTCACTTGTGGGGGGGTTCCACTGTTTAGGCACATTAGGGGCCCCCCAAATGCAACATGGCGTCTGCTAATTATTCAAACAAATTTTACATTCAAAAAGTCAAATGGCGCTCCTTCCCTTCCGAACCCTGCAGTGCGCCCAAACAGTGGTTTTCCCTCACATATGGGGTATCAGCGCGCTCAAGAGAAATTGCACAAAAAATTTTGGGGTCCATTTTTTCTTGTTACCCCTGTGAAAATAAAAAAAATTGGGTCTAAAGTAACATTTTTGTGAAAAAAGTTAAATGTTAATTTTTTTCATCCACATTCCAAAAATTCCTGTGAAGCACCTGAAGGGTTAATAAAGTTCTTGAATGTGGTTTTGAGCACCTTGAGGGGTGCAGTTTTTAGAATGGTGTTACTTTTGGGTATTTTCTGTCATAAAGACCCCTCAAAGTGACTTCAAATATGATGTGGTCCCTAAAAAAATGTTTTTGTTAATTTTGTTGGAAAAATGGGAAATCGCTGGTCAATTTTAACCCTTATAGCTCCCTAACAAAAAAAAATTTGGCTTCCAAAATTGTGCTAATGTAAAGTAGACATGTGGGAAATGTTATTTATTAACTATTTTGTGTGACATACCTCTCTGATTTAAGGGCATGAAAATTCAAAGTTTGAAAATTGCTAAATTTTCAAAATTTTCGCCAAATTTCCGATTTTTTCACAAATAAACGCAAGTGATATCGAAGAAATTTTACGACTATCCTGAAGTACAATATGTCACGAAAAAACAGTCTCAGAATCAGGGGAATCCGTTGAAGCGTTCCAGAGTAATTACTTCATAAAATGACAGTGGTCAGAATTGAAAAAATTGGCCCGGTCACGAAGGCAAAAACAGGCTCTGGTGCGAAGTGGTTAAGATATTTCTTGGCCCATCCTTGACGTTTTATCTTATGTTTCTTCTTCAAAGGTGGTCGTTTTTCAGCCTTCCTTACCTTGGCCATGTCCCTGAGTATCACACACCTTGTGCTTTTTGATACTCCAGTAACGTTGAAGCTCTGAAATATGGCAAAACTGGTGGTGAATGGCATCTTGGCAGCTTCACGCTTGATTTTCCTCAATTCATGGGCAGTTATTTTGCACCTTTTTTGGCCAACACGCTTCTTGCAACCCTGTTGACTGACCCTCGTATATATACATACATATATGCAATAACATACATATACGCAATAACAGTACATGAGACCCACTCCTTAATAATGGGAAGGCCAATCCAAATTGATTCTATGTTCTACAATATTATCTCTCTTATCTGAAATTTGTTTACGGGTGAGCTATCGCAGCATGGATAGCATATTACACCAATCCAGCCAGGTATTATTGCTTTATACTGCGTTCTGCTGCAAAAAAAGAAAAGTAAAATGTATTCTATTTACTGTTGATACCACTGTTAGCTGCATTTACAATAGGGACAGGTGCAAGGTATCATCAGCTGGAGATGAATGTTGTTCATTGTCATCGAATACATCTTTTCCACAGTGCATTACTTGATTGATATTTTCCATGCACTCATAGACCGATTCATATTTTTTTAACGGTGATCTTTACTCACAAATTCATGAAAGCAGGCAGGGTTGCTTGCGTCCCTTTACAGTTTTTTGCTGCCATGTTCAAAAAAAACGTTTTGGGGCCGGTTAAAATCTATTTTTTATTGTACAATAATACCTCTCTTTTCTGAGATTTGTGTATGGGTGACCTATAGCAGTAGGGATAGCATTTTACAGGCATGTAGTCAGGGATTATTGTATTATACTTCGTGCTGAGAAAAAAAATCTATTCCCTATTGGTAACGCTGTTAGCTGCTTTTAAAATACGGAAAAGTGCTAGATGGTATTATCAGCTGTAAATAACTGTTCATTCTGGTCACAAACATCCCTATAACAATCCGTAACTTGATAGATTTTTTCCATGCATTTGTTGACTGATTCATAATTTTTAAAAATTGTAAATTGATCTGTAATTAAAAATTGATGAAAGCAGACAGGGTTGTGTAACATCCCAGGCGGCGAGCTGGCATGGCTTACCATCTCTCACCATGCAAGACCGCCAACTTACCTATCAGTCCAGGCTGTGCACTATACTCCTTTTCTTGCTATGTGCATGTCTCTTGTCTGATTGCTTAGGGCGGCGGAGATGTTACTTCCTGATTCCTAAAGCTACAGTGTGCGCAGTCCTAATACCTCCCCAACCTATTGCTATGAATCACTGGATACTTAAACCTCCCCCACCCTGTGGGAGTTGCCTGAGCATCACTTTCTTTCAGTGCGTTCCCTGCAACTGTGTTTCCAGGTCCTGTCTTGTTTCTTGTGTGTTTCTGCCACCCTGGGGGCTGAGTACCCAGGCCAGTTGCCTGTATCTGTGACTTCTAGTCTGTTTCTGTCACCCTGGGGGCTGAGTACCCAGGCTCGTTCCTGTATCTCGTTACAAGTGTCAGTTCCTGTCTGAACTGTGTCCTAGTCTGTTACCTGTTTGTCTCTATGTCCGATCCTTCCATTTTCCTCCTGTGTCTGAACCAGTACCTAACTCCAACTCGTTGTGTCTGTACTTCTGTTTGTGAGTTTTGTGTCCATTCGCTACGTACTACAAGTAGCTTTTGTGTATCTGGTTCTGCTTGTCTCATTTCCCTGCCTCCGTATCTACCTCCTGTGTTCTAGCTATCTTCCTTTGTTTCCCAGTCTGTTCCATGTGAACAGAGCCCTGCTCCGCTTGCCCTCCACACCTTCGGTTCCGCTCTGCTATGCTCCGCTTGCCCTCCGCACCTGCGGTTCTGCTCTGCTCCGCTTGCCCTCCACACCTGCGCTTCCGCTCTGCTCTGCTCCGCTTGTCCTCCACACCTGTGGTTCCACTCTGCTCTACTCCGCTTGCCCTCCACACCTGCAGTTCCGCTCTGCTCTGCTACGCTTGTCCTCCGCACCTGCGGTTCCTCTCTGCTCTGTTCTGTTTGTCCTCCGCACCTGTGGTTCCGCTCTGCTCCGCTCCGCTTGTCCTCCGCACTTGCGGTTCCTCTCTGCTCTGCTCTGCTTGTCCTCCGCGCCTGCGGTTCTGCTCTGCTCTGCTTGTCCTCTGCACCTGCGGCTCTGTTCCTGTATCCCAGTCTGTACTGGTCCCTATCCAGCCTGTTTTCCTACCTGCCAGTACCCGCCTGTTTGCATACCAGCCGTGCCTGCCGGTACCCACCTGCCAAAATACCAGCCGTGCCTGCCAGTACCCACCTGTCTGCATACCAGCTGTGCCTGCCAGTACCCACCTGTCTGCATACCAGGAAAACCTGCCCGTTCCTGCATTCCCCAGTGTGGGTCAACAGCTGTGACTGGGGTGTGACTTGGAGTAGTACCAGGGCAACCTCCCACGTCCCTCCTTGGACCACGGAGTCGATTAAGCCGCTGTGTGTTCGTGGTCGGATCTGGCAAGGCCCCTAGTCACGCCCCTCCAGGCACTCCTCGGTTCGTTGCCCACTGGGACCACTAACCACGCTCACGCCAGTCAGTCCGGGCGTGAGTGTAACAGGTTGCTTGCTTTCCATCACAGTTTGGTGGTCCAACATACCAAAAAAACCTCTTCGGAGCCGGTTAAATACTATTTTCTATTGTACTACAGGTGCATCTCACTAAATTAGAATATCATCAAAAAGTTAATTTATTTCAGTTCTTCAATACAAAAAGAGAAACTGATATATTATATAGAGTCATTACATACAGAGTGATCTATTTCAAGTGTTTGTTTTTGTTAATGTTGATGATTATGGCCTACAGCCAATAAAAACACAAATACTGTTGTTTTTAAACCAGGTATTGGTACTTTTGGTAGTGTGGACAGGGGCCAAGTCCTGCTGGAGAATGAAATCTCCATCTCCAAAAAGGTTGTCGGCAGAGGGAAGCATGAAGTGCTCTAAAATTTCCTGGTAGACGGCTGCGCTGACTTTGGTCTTGATAAAACACAGTGGACCTACACCAACAGATGACATGGCTCCCCAAACCATCACTGATTATGGAAACTTCACACTAGACCTCAAGCAGCTTGGATTGTGGCCTCTCCACTCTTCCTCCAGACTCTGGGACCTTGATTTCCAAATTAAAATTGGAACTCTAGGACCTTGTGGAGTGTGTCAATGACTGCCTTCTGGACATCTGTCAAGTCAGCAGTCTTCCCCATGATTGTGGAGCCTACTGAAACAGACTAAAGGACCTTTTTAAACGCTTAGGAAGCCTTTGCAGGTGTTTTTTGCTAATTATTTTAATTTGCTGAGATAATGACTTTTGTGTTTTCATTGGCTGTAAGCCATAATCATCAACATTAACAGAAATAAACACTTGAAATAGATCACTCTGTGTGTAATGACTCTACATAATATATGAGTTTCACTTTTTGTATTGAAGAACTGAAATAAATTAACTTTTTGATGATATTCTAATTTAGTGAGATGCACTTGTATATTACCTCTCTTATCTGAGATTCGTGTACAGGTGACCTATATCAGTTGGGATAGCGTTTTACAGGCATCTAGTCCGGGATTATTGCATTGTACTCCGTGCTTAAAAAAAACTATTCCCTATTGAGAACGCTGTTAGCTGCTTTTAAAATATGGACAGGTGCTAGATGGTATTATCAGCTGGAAATGAGTGTTCATTCTGGATGTGTTTGATCATGTCTCACACACTACATGGCCAGATAAGGTAGTAAAATGTTAAAATTACATTTGCGGGTGAATGCATTTTTCACCGTTGAAAAAAATGCAAAAGTGAAAAAACACATCAAAAACGATAAGTGTGAACTTAGCCCAAGATCTGTAGGTGCATTTTTGCTTTTGGTTATTTATTTGGCTTTATATACAGTGGGTACAGAAAGTATTCAGACCCCTTTAAATTTTTCACTCTGTGTTTCATTGCATTCTAAAAAGTTCATTTTTTTCTCATTAAAGTACACTCTACACCCCATCTTGACTGAAAAAAAAAACAGAAATGTAGAAATTTTTCCAAATTTATTATAAAAGAAAAACTGAAATGTCACATGGTCTTAAGTATTCAGACCCTTTGCTCAGTATTGAGTAGAAGCCCCCTTTTGAGCTAGTACAGCCATGAATCTTCTTGGGAATGATGCAACAAGTTTTTCACACCTGGATTTGGGGATCCTCTGCCATTCTTCCTTTCAGATCCTCTCCAGTTCCGTCAAGTTGAATGGTGAACGTTGGTGGACAGCCATTTTCTGGTCTCTCCAGAGATGCTTAATTGGGTTTAGGTCAGGGCTCTGGCTGGGCCAGTCAAGAACGGTCACAGAGTTGTTCTGAAGCCACTCCTTTGTTATTTTAGCTGTGTGATTAGGGTCATTGTCTTGTTGAAAGGTGAACCTTCGGCCAAGTCTGAGGTCCAGAGCACTCTGGAAGAGGTTTTCATCCAGGATATCTCTGTACTTGGCAGCATTCATGTTTCCTTCAATTGCAACCAGTCATCCTATCCCTGCAGATGAAAAACACCCCCATAGCATGATGCTGCCACCACCATGTTTCACTGTTGGGATTGTATTGGGCAGGTGATGAGCAGTGCCTGGTTTTCTCCACCCATACCGCTTAGAATTATCACCAAAAAGTTCTATCTTCATCTCATCAGACCAGAGAATCTTATTTCTCATAGTCTGGGAGTCCTTCATGTGTTTTTGAGCAACTTCTATGCGGGTTTTCATATGTCTTGCACTGAGGAGAGGCTTCCATCGGGCTACTCTGTCATAAAGGCCAAACTGGTGGAGGGCTGCAGTGATAGCTGATTTTGTGGAACTTTCTCCCATCTCCCTAGTGCATCTCTGGAGCTCAGACACAGTGATCTTGGGTTTGTTCTTTACCTCTCTCACCAAGGCTCTTCTCCCACGATTGCTCAGTTTGGCTGGACGGCCAAGTCTATGAAGACTTCGGGTGGTCCCAAACTTCTTCCATTTAAGGATTAGGGAGGCCACTGTGCTCTTAGGAACCTTGAGTAATGCAGAAATTATTTTGTAACCTTGGCTAAATCTGTGGCTTGCCACAATTCTGTCTCTGAGCTCCTTGGGCAGTTCCTTTGAGCTCATGATTCTCATTTGGTCTGACATGCACTGTGAGCTGTGAGGTCTTATATAGACAGGTGTGTGCCTTTCCAAATCAAGTCCTATCAGTTTAATTAAACACAGCTGGACACAATAAAGGAGTAGAACCATCTCAAGGAGGATCACAAGGAAATGGACAGCATGAGACTTAAATATGAGTGTCTGAGCAAAGGGTCTGAATACTTATGACCTTGTGATATTTCAGTTTTTTTCTTTTTTAATAAATTTGCAAAAATTTCTATATTTCTGTTTTTTTCAGTCAAGATCAGGTGCAGCGTGTACTTTAATGAGAAAAAAATTAACTTTTTAGAATTTACCAAATGGCTGCAATGAAACAAAGAGTGAAACATTTAAAGGGGTCTGAATACTTTCCGTACCCACTGTATATATTTATTCAGGATGTGGGGGGGGGGCGCGGTCCCGGGCCCATCAGACTATAGTTACCCCACTGTATGTACATATATATACAATATTCATTTTTTAGAGTTAGGCATATAACAATTTTTAACAACTGCATACCAATTCCGTCTTGTTTCAATGGCACTCTCATACATATACAGCGATGGGTGACATTGATGCCTGTTCCCCAGGTAGCACATTTTAATCCCCCAACTGGGGTTATAAAATCCTTGGGGATTAATTTCATAGTGCTTTTATGAATTTTTTTTTATATAGTACTGTCCACACTGAGTATTTAATTCTCCCCTCTTTTCCTTCCTTTTTTTACTGTCCCATTTTACCATTCTTATTTGAATAAAAATTAATGAAAAACTAAAAATAAATACAATTGTTCACGTCCTCCACTCACCAACAGCGCTTCCGGCTGGAACATCACTCCGGACGGGCACAGGAGAGGGGCAGATTCGGGATGTTGCTCCCGCAACATTTCCACCTTGCCAGAGGACCCTACCATAGTCACTACCATGGAGTGGGAGCTGGAGGACTGCTAACAAAATTGTATTCATCTGAATGCTGGAACCAACGGTGCTGTACATACCTAGTACAAATGAACTCAGCTGTCTCCCTGCGGTGGATCAGGGGATACCTTGTGTAATATTAAAGATTTTCCTGCAAAAATTGCTGAATATTCACAATTATTTTCTATTAGTCATTATTATAGGTGGAGATTGTCTTACTGACCCCACAGCCCTGGTGAGAAGGGTGGTCTCTAGAATACAGAAGGTCTTATTATGTCACAGTGGGGATGTGACCCCTGGGCTCCCCAGGACGCCCAGCACCGAATCCAATTGGTTCCTGTGCATAAAACTTAGGTCGAGCCACATTTAGGTAAAAGGGTCCGAGTCTATGGATAAAATCTATGGATCAGAACATGTTTTTCCTACATTGACCGTCATTTTTAGGTGTAACAGAATCACTGGTCCTCTCCTCCACTTTTGGCCGAAGTCTGGAGGATTACTGGGAGACATGGAACAGATGTTCTCCTGTTTGTAGCCCACCCATCAGACATGTATGTCGTAAACAACTGACACCCCATAAATGTCAGGAGGACTCTATTAAATACAAAGGGACATTAATCAATTTAAAAGTTTTATTTTTAAATTAAGAATTGCATGGAAGGACGAGGAGATGTTCTTGGAGGAACCTCCTTCTTCAGCAGATGTTCCTTGCTGGTCAGGAGGCCACATGTAGATGGTGCCAGTCCTTCCATACAGGTACAGCATTGATGGTGGATGTGCTGTACTTTCCTCAGGGTGCTAGACGTGGCGGTTTTCTGCCCTTGCGATGTTTATGGAGCCGCGGTGACAGACACCAAATAAGCAGCTTTCTCGGATGGAGTGAGCAGCCCTGGATAGTCCACGCCGGCAGGATGAGATCACCCGGCGGAAGAGAGAACCTATGAGAAGAGACGTAACACTGATGTCAGTAACAGGACTCCATATCAGAGGACACGGCTGTGCGGTCACTGTGGCCGGACGGCAGAGGAATCATCCATACACAGGTACGGGGGGATTGTCCGCCATCATACATGTGACAATCCCACCACTGACAGATCTGCTCCACGGCCGACACCACACAACATGGGGCTTATTGTCACACTCACCTCTTCTCCTTTCCCCTTCTTCTTCTCTCTCTGGTTTTTGTTGTTTTTTCGGTTTTCTTTTCCCCTGAACTGGAAATTCGAATAAAAAACAAGAAAAAGATGTTGATTATAAACTCCTAAGAGATGAGCTTTGTATGGTTCTATAGGATGGTGTTATTCTCGTGGCTTGTAGCCCTGGTAATCGATTATTTCCCCATAATGGGGGAAATATGTCACACATACATAACATCAGCAGAGGGGTGAGAATTAGATTACCCAGAGAACTGATTAATATGAAACCTGCCATGTGGGGTCTCGACAAGGAGCTATGTCCCTTCTTACCATGACATTACTTGTAATGTGCCGCAGTGTTGCCTTATAATCAGTTACATAAACCTCAGTGTAACAATGAGGCCATAAAGGGGTCAGTATGGGCCATATGGGGCCGTGGGCGCAGGATTTGAGTCAGTTTGGCAGAAGACTGAACGGCCCCTTAGAACTTTTAACGCATAAAAGAATGGAGATTTTTACAGAATGAACTGCTCATCGCTTTATAGGGAGAAAAAAGTAGTAATTTTCTGATCCTTTATGTGCACGTTCACATTACATGTTTTGACCACAAACTGTGATAGGATGTCATATAGACCTGTACACACCTGACAATGGGGAGGACTCGCTGTAATTAGCAGTGAAACACTGCTTGTCTCCATCAGGTTTAGAAGGGGAAGATTCTTGCTGCCTGTTTGGTAGAAGAAAAACATAAATTACAAGCGAAAACAATACAAAATGGACGAACACCCGTCTGCAAGGCCGGTTAGGACATTTGGATAACATGGAGGAGGCACCCTGCTCAGGACCCACTTCTATCACTAAGAATGGAGAATCGCTAGTAATATTGGCCTGTAATGAGCTGGAAATGATTGACTGGTCGTAATGATCGGCTGTTATCGCCAGCGTTATCACAAGCCAGAACCACAGTGATCATCAATCATGGGGTGGTGGCGCTGGATATAGTGCTGAGTTACACTTATCTTACAGTTGATCTTCTGATATATCAGATCCAAACCCGATAATAATAATTTACTCACATGTCTGAGTGTTTTGCACTCTCTGGGGAATACACTGGAGGTGGCTTCAGTTCTTCATCGTTCATCACCCTGGTATTGGTGGAACAGAGCTAAAACATAGAGAAAAATAAAATAAATATATATTTAAACTTTATTTTAATTATAAGTTTTATAGATCTTACCGGTCACACTTACTTTAGAAAGCCTTTGAGACGATGATATAAAGTTCAGGCTTTCTGGCCAGTTATTATCCTCGCTTGTGTCCCCCTCATCTGAATCAATAAGTTCGTAATTGCTACATTGAGCTGAAAAGCACAAGTGTTATTAGAGATTATTAGTATGAGACCCGATCACGGAAAGTCACCATTTTATCACTAAAAATGATTGGGACTGATTGTCACAAAATATGAAAGACAAGACACACAAAAGCTTTCTGCAGATGACGTCTCCTTCTACTTACGGTCAAAGTAGCCAGTGTCCTCTTCTGACTCAAAGTTAGGAATGAAATGTGGCTCTTTACTTAGAAGACTGTCAAAGTCTATGCCACATAGGAATGGATGCATTTTGATCTCTTTCGCTCCTCCTGGGAAAGGAAGACAATAAAAAGTGATCTAGACATTATCAGATAGACAGCTCCATATCTGAACAGTTTATGTTACTCTGAACTAAAGACGTAACAGAGCTGATGTGAAGAAAAGTTGCTGAAAGTAAAGCAGAAAACCTCAGTGCTGATCCTCAGGGGTGTGATCATTTGTCTGCTCACAGATGTGTAATAATTCATTATTAATACTATTATATACATTACCTGTCCCAAGTCTATGTGCCGGATCTTTTCTGAGCAGCTCAGTGATGATGTCCTGAGCATCAGGTGGAGGAGTGCGATTATCAAATGTCCAAGTTATCTCATCTGTTATATTAAAAGAAAATGTTACAGAAAATAAAACCTCTTCATTTACTTTATTAAAACAAAAATCTTTTGGATTAACACAACAAGTAACTAAACCACAGAACCAATCTAAGCAAATAACAATGACACCACACCGAATTCAGATTATTTTACTTACCCCTTAATATACTGCAGTAAGTCTCATATTTGGAATCCCCATGAAATGGTACACGGAATAGAAGGAATTCGTGTAGGATGATCCCTACCGACCACCAGTCCACAGGCCGCCCATAGCCTTCCTGTAAGATGACTTCAGGGGCGATGTATTCAGGGGAGCCAGCAATCTGGAAAGCAACAGAAGAAGGAGATGAGGAGCTGAGAAAATAATTGTGACGAATAACATCAGAGGAAAACGTTTTCTAGATGAGAAGATATCAGAGAAGAAGAAATAGATGAGAAGAGTAAAGAACAAGATCCTGTAAGTAAAGCCGACCTCATCATCACGGAACTCTCTGGTGACGTCCTCGGTTGGAGCCTCGTAGGTTTCTGATGTTGGTCTCATGAGGCCGAGTTTGGAAAGTCCGAAGTCCGTGACTTTAATATGACCAGATGCCGATACCAGGAGGCTGTGAAAAAACAGACGGTGTCAGCCCCAAGTAATAACCCATAGACTTTATGATAATCTCTAACTTTCTTCCTCCTAGAGGGGGCACTTACTTCTCAGGCTTCAGGTCTCGGTGCACCACACCAAAGCTGTGCAGGTATTCCACAGCCAGGACTGTTTCTGCAATGTACTTTCGGGCCAAGGGGACAGGTAAAGGTCCATAGATGTTCATAAGACTGCCACAGTCTCCTCCTACAGGAGAAAGCAAATATGACAGGAGAGGGTTTGTTACAATGTAAATTACACCTGATGCGTGTGAATGAGAAATAAGCGGAGACATTGGGGCAGGATGTCACACATAGAGATATACTGTGTAATAATGCAAAAGAAAAACAATGGAGCGTACCCTAATAGTAACTAGGACTGCGCTGAATGTCTATGAAGCCAAACCACAAATGTGCAAAAGCTGCAGAAATAAGTGCAAGGAAACAACGTCCCATATAAAAATGTGAAGCTATACTATGTATATAGATGTGTATGTGCAGTGTGTGTGTATATAGCTGTGTATGTGCAGTATATGTGTATATAGCTGTGTATGTGCAGTGTGTGTGTATATAGATGTGTATGTGCAGTGTGTGTGTATATAGCTGTGTATGTGCAGTATATGTGTATATAGCTGTGTATGTGCAGTATATGTGTATATAGCTGTGTATGTGCAGTGTGTTTGTATATAGCTGTGTATGTGCAGTATATGTGTATATAGCTGTGCATGTGCAGTGTGTGTGTATATAGCTGTGTATGTGCAGTATATGTGTATATAGATGTGTATGTGCAGTATATGTGTATATAGCTGTGTATGTGCAGTATATGTGTATATAGCTGTGTATGTGCAGTGTGTGTGTATATAGCTGTGTATGTGCAGTGTGTGTGTATATAGCTGTGTATGTGCAGTATATGTGTATATAGCTGTGTATGTGCAGTGTGTGTGTATATAGCTGTGTATGTGCAGTATATGTGTATATAGCTGTGTATGTGCAGTATATGTGTATATAGCTGTGTATGTGCAGTATATGTGTATATAGCTGTGTATGTGCAGTGTGTGTGTATATAGCTGTGTATGTGCAGTGTGTGTGTATATAGCTGTGTATGTGCAGTATATGTGTATATAGCTGTGTATGTGCAGTATATGTGTATATAGCTGTGTATGTGCAGTATATGTGTATATAGATGTGTATGTGCAGTATGTGTGTATATAGCTGTGTATGTGCAGTGTGTGTGTATATAGCTGTGTATGTGCAGTATATGTGTATATAGATGTGTATGTGCAGTATATGTGTATATAGATGTGTATGTGCAGTGTGTATATAGCTGTGTATGTGCAGTATATGTGTATATAGCTGTGTATGTGCAGTGTGTGTGTATATAGCTGTGTATGTGCAGTATATGTGTATATAGCTGTGCATGTGCAGTGTGTGTGTATATAGCTGTGTATGTGCAGTATATGTGTATATAGATGTGTATGTGCAGTATATGTGTATATAGCTGTGTATGTGCAGTATATGTGTATATAGCTGTGTATGTGCAGTGTGTGTGTATATAGCTGTGTATGTGCAGTGTGTGTGTATATAGCTGTGTATGTGCAGTATATGTGTATATAGCTGTGTATGTGCAGTATATGTGTATATAGCTGTGTATGTGCAGTGTGTGTGTATATAGCTGTGTATGTGCAGTATATGTGTATATAGCTGTGTATGTGCAGTATATGTGTATATAGCTGTGTATGTGCAGTATATGTGTATATAGCTGTGTATGTGCAGTATATGTGTATATAGCTGTGTATGTGCAGTATATGTGTATATAGCTGTGTATGTGCAGTGTGTGTGTATATAGCTGTGTATGTGCAGTATATGTGTATATAGCTGTGTATGTGCAGTATATGTGTATATAGCTGTGTATGTGCAGTATATGTGTATATAGATGTGTATGTGCAGTATATGTGTATATAGCTGTGTATGTGCAGTGTGTGTGTATATAGCTGTGTATGTGCAGTATATGTGTATATAGCTGTGTATGTGCAGTGTGTATATAGCTGTGTATGTGCAGTATATGTGTATATAGCTGTGTATGTGCAGTGTGTGTGTATATAGCTGTGTATGTGCAGTATATGTGTATATAGCTGTGTATGTGCAGTATATGTGTATATAGCTGTGTATGTGCAGTATATGTGTATATAGCTGTGTATGTGCAGTGTGTGTGTATATAGCTGTGTATGTGCAGTGTGTATATAGCTGTGTATGTGCAGTATATGTGTATATAGCTGTGTATGTGCAGTGTGTATATAGCTGTGTATGTGCAGTGTGTATATAGCTGTGTATGTGCAGTATATGTGTATATAGGTGTGTATGTGCAGTATATGTGTATATAGCTGTGTATGTGCAGTGTGTGTGTATATAGCTGTGTATGTGCAGTATATGTGTATATAGATGTGTATGTGCAGTGTGTGTGTATATAGCTGTGTATGTGCAGTGTGTGTGTATATAGCTGTGTATGTGCAGTATATGTGTATATAGCTGTGTATGTGCAGTATATGTGTATATAGCTGTGTATGTGCAGTATATGTGTATATAGCTGTGTATGTGCAGTGTGTGTGTATATAGCTGTGTATGTGCAGTATGTGTGTATATAGCTGTGTATGTGCAGTATATGTGTATATAGCTGTGTATGTGCAGTGTGTGTGTATATAGCTGTGTATGTGCAGTATATGTGTATATAGCTGTGTATGTGCAGTATATGTGTATATAGCTGTGTATGTGCAGTATATGTGTATATAGCTGTGTATGTGCAGTGTGTGTGTATATAGCTGTGTATGTGCAGTATGTGTGTATATAGCTGTGTATGTGCAGTGTGTGTGTATATAGCTGTGTATGTGCAGTATATGTGTATATAGCTGTGTATGTGCAGTATATGTGTATATAGATGTGTATGTGCAGTATATGTGTATATAGCTGTGTATGTGCAGTATATGTGTATATAGCTGTGTATGTGCAGTGTGTGTGTATATAGCTGTGTATGTGCAGTGTGTGTGTATATAGCTGTGTATGTGCAGTATATGTGTATATAGCTGTGTATGTGCAGTATATGTGTATATAGCTGTGTATGTGCAGTATATGTGTATATAGCTGTGTATGTGCAGTATATGTGTATATAGCTGTGTATGTGCAGTATATGTGTATATAGCTGTGTATGTGCAGTATATGTGTATATAGCTGTGTATGTGCAGTATATGTGTATATAGCTGTGTATGTGCAGTATGTGTGTATATAGCTGTGTATGTGCAGTGTGTGTGTATATAGATGTGTATGTGCAGTGTGTGTGTATATAGCTGTGTATGTGCAGTATATGTGTATATAGCTGTGTATGTGCAGTATATGTGTATATAGCTGTGTATGTGCAGTGTGTGTGTATATAGCTGTGTATGTGCAGTATATGTGTATATAGCTGTGTATGTGCAGTGTGTGTGTCATGACATGATTATATTTAAATATGTCCTTTTTTTTTTTTAAAATAAATGTGTATTGTTGTTTATGAGAAAACAATAAGGCATCCCCTAAAAATAAGCCCTAACCCATCTTTTGGAGCAAAAAATTGATATAAGACCCTGTCTTATTTTTTGGAAAAACCCTGTACAAACTGTAAAAATTCAGTCAAACCCTCCTTTATCTATAGTGAAAATTTCTGCCACATAATCATTTTTCTGGCCTGTTGTTAACAGATAACTTATAGTAAAAGCAGTGTGGACATGTAACCATCTATGTGGTCACATTCTGCTTATGGAGAAGGTCCTAGAGATGAGCAGACCAGCGCTGGATATAGATACGATGGAGATGTCCTACCTGGTACATACTCCATGACCATGCACAGATGACGTGTAGTTGGAAAGGAGCACAACATGGAGGCCACGAAGGGACAATCTGCGAATGTTAGGATGTCCCTCTCTAGAAAGGCCCGTTCAAGTCTTACTGGATCTTTCAGCTTCTGCTTGTCCAGTTTCTTCATGGCGTATAACTGTTTGGAGTCTTTTTGGCGCACTAAGTGGACGGTTCTGTAGAGGAAGAAAATCGGTGGTTTATAATGTATTCTTACTAACAGTCTGTCTATAGACCTCATCACATCTCCTGTACTAATGGTGAATACTAGATGAGCTGCCGTCGCTACATAGATGATCTCCACTGGGAGGTCCTCATCCATGCCCCATCGTAAATGAATTGAATAATGACAATTAGATGTGCACAGAAGAGATGAGAGAATAAAATACAATGGATTAGAATTCTACTCAAATTTTTACATATATCCGCATTGGCCAAAATGGCGAAATTTTTGTAATTCTCTTCCTCATGGATTCGGCAAAATGGTGACCGTTGGCTACTATTTTCTAAACCTTAAAAGTCCGTCAAAATGTTAAAAAATAAACAAACTCTTACACTTACCTCTCTGGCTCCTCTATCTCAACCTTTTGGTCCTCACTGTACTTTCAAAGCTGCTGCCAGTGCTGAAGAACAAGAAAATGTCTAAGGCTGAGACAGGACTTCTGGCATTGATGACGTCTAGGAAGATTCTGCACAAACGCATAAAAGGTCATGGTGGCATGACATTGCAAATCTTCCTGCGCTTGCATAGAATCCTCCTGGACCTTCTCCAAGCTAGAAGTTCTGGCCCAGCGTGAGCGGCAGCAATCTGAAGACGCGGTGAGGATCGGACAGATGAGGCTGAGAAGCGGAGGGGTCGGAGAGCTGAGCAGTGAGGTCCGTATGAGTATTTTTTCCATTTTGTACATCTTACATTTATTAAGATCTGGGGTCTGGAGAGAACCCAGAGCGTAATAAGAGATATTACATTTGCCGAGTGATAACTTCTACGTCAATCACATTTCCCAGGAAAGTCTGCACGAAAGGCGAATGTGAATTATGCCAGATCCGCTCTTCTCTAGAGAACAGGGATGTGGACTCCAATAATTCCTCTATGGTAACACTGTACGGGCACAGAGACAGAGGGATCATCATAAGGAGCCCTAGAAACCGAATATTATGCCGACATCAAGCTCACCCAAAAGCTCCACAGCTGAACTGTTTGATCTGTTCGTAGTCGCTCTTACAAGGATTTCTCCCTGGGTTCAATGATCCGATCAAGGCCTAGAAATAATAAGAAATGGCATTAAAGCATAAAATCTGCAGAAAGATAACATCTGTGGATGCCGGACCCCCACAGACAACATTATGTATATGGGATATCCCCCATACACAGACATCACTGTACTGCAGGGGAGGAGACAGGAGATCACATAGCGGGGGCAGGAATAATAATGCCGCCATCACACACAATAGATCTGATCTACAAGAAGAATAGGGATATCCCCTCGTCATATGGGGGATAATATTATATGTGTAATTCACCCCCGTTACCTGATCATACACAGACGTCTCCGCTGATACTTACACTGACAGATTCCTGGACCTCGGGGGTCTCACATATTCCACCGTCAGTAATTGCCGGCACAGATATTCCTATAATAATGAGGAAACGTTTTGTATTAGACGATATCAGTACATAATATATAACATCCATATAAAGAAGGAGATGAGACGGGCTCTGTACACGGTGTAATACTGGTATATGGGATTCTGCACACAACGTATATATTTATGGCTCCTCCATAGATGGATATTCTGGACCATAAATGGCCATTGTTCAGGATCTGATTCATCCTAGAACAATTACATGATCGGGGTCCTAGGAGCCTCCTTGTACATGATAAAGAAGAGCACAGAGGAGAGAAGCAGAATTACCTGCGCCCCCTCCATTATAGTCTATAAGGGGCTCCGGAGCCGTCACCGGCCTCATACAGAGGATGGAGAGTAAATCTACATGTTCTCTGCCGTTCTCTATAATATCTCGATATGTGAATGTAAGAATATTAGATGATTGCTCACCTTCCATCAGATCAGTGTTCAGCCCCTGCTGACTGGTATTAGGGTCCGGGATAGTCAGGTTTTCCCCCTCTTCAGAGTCACCTTCTGATGTTTCCTGTTCGTCACAATATGTACAATTAATGTAGCATTTCACAAATACTAAATCACCGTATACAGTCCGTCCTCGACTTAGAAACATCTGACTTACAAACGACTCCAAGATACAAAGGGTTGATGATGAAAAAAAAAGCTAATATTCACCACTCTCCTCTCCGGCCGCCCCGCTGCTCACCACCTATCGTCCAGTCCTCTTCTTTCCAATGTCATGTGCTACTTCTCCGGTCTCTTCACTATAGTGCAGGACTTCTGGCCACATTCAGGACCCAGATTTCACTGCTCATCATAAGGTCATAAGGACGAGACGGGAAGTCCTGCCCCATAGTGAAGAGGCTGGAAATGTGGCACACTATGATGGAATAAGAGGACCGGGTGGCGGACAGTGAGCAAAATATTATTGTTTTTTTTTACTCTTTCCATTTTACATTCAAATTTGGGTTACAAACAAAACTATAGGATATATCTAGTTCATAACCCAAGGACGGCCTGTACATAAGGCAGGAAGGACTAAACCTGGATCTATGGGATAATCTCATTACTGGACGGACTCTACATAAGGCACGAAGTACTAAACCTGGATCTATGGGACAATCTCAGTATTGGACGGACTATACATGGCCGCTCCCTCCAGAAAACATGAATATATAAGGGACTTGTATCTACAACTGTTCTCTAATAACTTCTATTGTCAGAACTGCAGCATTTAGAAGAATGAAGATTGTGATGATGAAGTGAGACAGAGGTGGAAACACAACCTCTGCATCGCTGAGTACAGAATGTCACTACAGAGGGTTGAGCTGCAGAGACAGGCTGCCATAGAACATCCTGCGCCTCTGACATCATAAATCTGCCACTCTGCTATTTGACGGCTAATCTGGAGAAGATTAGACCAGGACGTGTGATATAGAAAGTGATGGATCCTTACCAGACGCTCCAGTGAGCCGGCCGGACGCTCCAGTACATACAGGACATTTTGTGCCAGTTGTATAATAAAGGCCAATTCTCCACTTGTGGATTTTTCTTCAGCCTATAAAGATGGAAATAAATAGAAAAGGAAAATCATGAGAGAACATGGAGGAGGCCGATTATGTCACCACTTTACTCCTGCGATCTGCTCTACAATTACTACATATCTAGTGACTTAGTGCCGGTTATATATTATATTATTATCGGCCTAAAGAACTATTTTATGTGAATAAACTTATATTCTGTTATTATAACTTTTCGATGTTTTATGCAGATTTCTGCCACTTACCTGTTGCACCAATGTCCTGATGTTCTTCTGTAAATGCTCAAGATATGCTGAGCTTATACAACCTTGCTGATATTTGGTCAGGCAGTCTCTCAACAGCTCCATAACCAGCCGGTAAGTGAAGCTGAGGACGCCATCGGGTAGCGGCAGCACAATGTCAGGGGCATAGGTGGTAAGAATCCCCTGCAGCAGTGCCAACACCTGAAAATTGTCTGAAGGAATTTCAGACATTTCAAATAAATCCAAATAAATCCAAATCGCAGTCAGTAAATCACTAGCTATGTAGCTAATCACCAACAACAATGACACCGGAATGTCAAAGTGACACTGGAGCTGTAAACACTGGCACAAGTAATGGTGGTGCATTATGATGTCATAATATCATCACGGAATGTTGAGATGTTACCATATATGGAGCTTCTCTCCATAAAAGGAAGTTGCCTAGCAACACAAGCAGCAACTCTATAGGCTGTCGGCAGTGAGCATTGTCAGAGGTAAAAATAAAGCAAGTGTCAGAGGCAAGCATTAATAAGTTATTAAAAAAAGCCCTGCATCCACTCCTATGTCACTAGGTAAAAAAATAATGACTCTACTTCTTTGGTGAATTATAACCCCCAGAATGCCCTGGAAGCTTCAGAAATTCAAGAAATGCTGTGAGTTGTGGTTCTCTCCAAAGGCAAAAGGATTGTAGTCAACCACATGTGACATAAATGGCCCCTATGGGATCTTCAAGGGTTTGTTCAGCGCCGCTTACTTCCATACTGGGAGGTGACATCACGTCTACAGATACATGATGGGACGGTGTAAGTGTGGCCGCCATCATGCCTGTGACTTGGTAGGTTCCTCAGACGGCAGCTCACTCACCTCCCAATGTGGAAGGAAGCGGCCGGAGAACACTTTTAATCTATAAAAGAAATCAAGATTCCACCAAATCCGTGTAGAATATTTTTTGTTCTTTTCACTACACAAAAAAAAAATGATGAAAAGGTCTCATGTACCGCGCACTGTTACCCATAAATATTGTAGCTCGTTCCATTAAAAAAAGCTCTTGCCTAAATCTAAGCAGAAAAATGAAAGTTATGGGTCAATGATTAAAAAAGCAAAATAAACTGGATATCTGTGTAATTGTATCAACCTGCAGAATAAAGATAATTTGTCTACAGTGAGCGGCAAAAAAGAAGGAAAATAAAAAAGTGATGGAAGATTTATTTATTTATTCATCGTCACTCATATCATACCATTAAAAAAGAAAGAAACTGTAGTGGTGAATTCTGATGTCATAATAGCGGTGATGTCATCATGGAATCTTGTGATGGAATCTTATATGGAGCTTCTCACCTTATAAGGAAGTTGCCTAGCAACAGTGAAGATGGTAAAACCATAGGGTGAGCATCAGTGCTTGTATGTAAGAGGGAGCTGTGGGCACCGGGCTCTTCTCATCAGTGAGGGGATTTATAAATATATTTATTAATATCTGTATACACAATAAAAATCATAATTACGTATTTATAAGAAATCCGGATTCAGGATCTAAAAGAAGTATCTTTATCTGGGGGGTCCAGGGACTGAAAGTCAGAAGCCCACGCCTCACCACCCCCCAATCTCCCAAGATGGGGGTCTCTATTACGAATATGACCCTGCCTGCACTCCTTATTAAAGAAATAGAAGAACTGGGAGGACTATTGAGTTACACCTTAGATATAGACAAAACTGAGACCTTATTATTAAGAAGCCCTTCAAAGCCACTATGGACAAAGAGATTCCAGTTCTGCTGGATTGAAACAGCGCTGAAATATTTGGGGATATACAGTGACATGTTAAAGTTTGGGCACCCCCGGTCAAAATTAATGTTATAGTGAACAGCTAAGCAAGTTGAAGATGAATTGATCTCTAAAAGGCCTAAAGTTAAAGATGACGCATTTCCTTTGTATTTTAGGCAATATATATATATATATATATATATATATATATTGAAGTTGAAAAGAGGATGGCTTCTAAAAATGATAATGATCCTAAGCACATGTCACAATCCACAATAGACTTCAAAAGGAGCAAGCTGAAGGTTTTACAATGGCCCTCACAGTCCTCTGATCTGAACATCATTGAAAATCTTTGGCTCAACCTCAAAATAGCAGTGCATGCAAGACAACCCAGGAATCTCACAGAACTGGAGTAAGGCTATGTGCCCATGATGCAGAAATGCTCCGGATTTTTTCCTGAGCATTTCTGCATCTCCCTGGCAGAAAAAACGCATGCGGATTGTACATGCGGATTGTACATGCGTTTGTTCTGCCAGGGACAAGCGTATGTCCCGCTTTTTTCACATGCGATTTCGCATGCGGAGTAATAAGCGCTTTTCCAACCAATTTTAGCATCACTTGGAAAAGTGCTTGACAACTTGGTCACACTATATAAATCTATGCAACCGGCATGAATTTATATAGTGTGACCAAGTAATAGTTAAAAAGAATGGTAAAAAAGTAAACATTATACTTACCTTCTGATGGCCCCCGGTCTCCTTCTCCGGTGCGTCCAGTGTGTTTGGCAGCTCACAGTGGTCTAAAAGGACCTTTCATGACGTCATTTAGTCATGTGACAGGTCACGCGACCGCCGACGTCAGCGGTCACGTGACCCTTCACATGACTAAATGACGTCATGGAAGGTCCTTTTAGACCATTGCGAGCCGCCGGGGACCCAGGACACACCGCTAAGGAGACAGGGGGCCATCAGAAGGTGAGTATAATGTTTTATTTTTTATTTTAAATTCTTTTTTTTTGCAGGTACCATGGTACCCAGGTCTAGATGAGAGTCTCCTCTTCTCCAGAACAGGGTACCATCCGCACATTGAGTCGCTTAATATCCTCATGTGCACATATAGTCATGTGGATATTATACGATTCAATTCAAGTCAATGGCGGTACGCAAAATTAATGGTAGTGCTGCGGATTTTTACGCAATGATAATCCGCAGCAGAAATTTCCACAGCACGTGCATAGCACATGCGGATTATCATTGGGGAACATTGCAGACCTTCTACCAAGCGTTTTTTAAGCATTTCCGCGGCGGAATTGCAGCTGTGGAAACGCTTAAAAAACGCATCGTGGGCACACAGCCTTATAATCCAAGGAAGAATGGATGAAAATCCCTCAAATAAGAATTGAAAGACTTTTGTCTGGTTACAAAATGCGTTTACAAGCTGTGATACTTGCAAAAGGGGGCGCTACTAGGTACTAACCACACAAGGCGCCCAAATTGACGAAATTATGGCAAAATATCCAAATATAAGCCAGTTATATCACATCTGTCATCATCATTAATCTAACAAAACAAGACTGGGACCCCAAATCATTCAATGGCTTTCCAAAGTGAATATAATGAAAGGACAAGTATCCTTGAATGATACATTTCTCTATGCCCTTATAGACAATACTAAACACAAACTCCAATGACAAAATATGGAATATGGATGATCCAAATCTAACTCATTCAAACATATTGGATTCTTTAGTTCAAGCACAAAAATATCTTCAATCATCCAGGTATCTAGAAAAGAGGCTAAAAGTTTGTCCCAGGTCGTACCGGACCCCCTCAAGGGGATATAGAATGGGACTATACACAACAAATAACTCCAAAAGCAAATCTTTATCATTGCTTATGGGGATGTCCAAGTATCCAAACTTTCATTTGCAATGACACACTTCACTAATTTTGTACCACAAGGTCATCTATGATTCTATCTTTTGTTACATGAACCCAGAAATGTATCAATATAAGAAAGGGGCGAATAAATTGTTACAGGAGTGAAATCTGTTATTCACACCTAGGTCCAGAAACAACCACAGCCCTTCAAACTGTTTCTGTAAAAAATGTCATCATATCTATTCAAAACGGTCTGGGTAGAAGCTTCATTATCATTACATAAGGAAAATAAGCTTAAATATTAGAACAAATTCATAGACTGCACAAATGTTATTCAGTTTGTTTCTGTTGAAAACTGTTTTTGCTCCCACTTACTGCATAGTGCATTGCATGTTTACAATTTATTGACGCTTTTTTTATTTTAATGTTGTATTCCAATAAAAATATTTCAGGTTCTATAAAAAGAGCTTGATTATTGTATCATAATGATGATTAAAAGCCTGATGTTACCATTTAACTGCAGTAAATTTATCACTTAAACATGAGCTATGTATGAGGGAGTTGGACTCTGGGAAATTGAGGAGTCGGACATTTCTCTTCTCGACTCCACAGCCCTGCTATAAACACTGGTATAAGTAATGATGGTAAATTCATGGAATCTTGTAGTAATGTCATCATGGAATCTTGAGATGTTACCTTATATAGAGCACCTCACCTTATAAAGAGGTTGCCTAGCAAGAAATAAGGCAGCAGTACTACAGGCTGAGCATCAGTACCCAGATGCAGACATGGAGGAAAGAGCTGTGGGGGCTTTACTCCTCTGACCAGTGGGGGGATTTTTATGTTCTAAGATAAATCATTTATATCTGTTATACACAGTAAAATGTATATTATTACTAGTGATGATCAAGCACTAAAGTGCATGGGAGCTCGTTGCTCGAGTCAAGAAAATCATAATGCTTGGGTGCTCAACCCAAGTAGCGAGCCCAATGTGAGCCAATGGGAAACTTCAGCATTTTTTCGGCACCCCCCCCCCTCCCCGGGGTCTGGAGGGGGCCTATAAATTGGCCATGATATGGGAACAGCATGGGGAAGACCCCTGGAAGCATCTCTGTCTCCCAGGCCACTGCTGTGAACAATATTGTCAGAGTATTATGCCACTTTTTTACGGACTCACAATAAATCATACAATTACGAAACCAAAATGGATTTTCCTGCAAAAAATGTTAAGGAACATCCTTTCCAGGGTAATGACTTATATATAAGGCAAAATAAATAACCAAAAACAAAAATGGCTCCTCCACACCTTGGGCTATGTTCACAAGTAGCGTTTTTGATGCATTTTTGCACTTTTGCATTGCTTTCAATGGTGAAAAATACATTTACTAGTAAAAGAAATTTTAACATTTTACTACCTTATCTTGTCATGTGGTGTGTGAGACATGATCGGACAAATCCTGTTATATTTATGAAGGAGGGACTGTCAAAAGTCACAAAGCCTATATTTACAAGGTCATTAGGCGGCTCTTGCTATTGATAGAGGGCCAGCAGTCTATCCTCACTATTGTTAGAGAGCCATCAGCCGGCTATGCTTTGTTGTTCCCATTATAAAGGAGTGGGTCTCCTATACTGTTATTGCATATGCAGTGACTGCAATGGCTGCCAAAAATTAGGACACACTTCAATACCCCTTTGAAGAGACGTAGAGGAGGGCCTTATTAAAAAAATGTTCCCATTATAAAGTAGTGGGTCTCCTATACTGTTATTGCATGAGCAGTGACTGCAAGGGCTTACAAAAATTTGGACGCACTCCAATACCCCCTTTGAACAGACGTAGAAGAGGGCCACATTAAAAAAAATGTTCCCATTATTAAGGAGCGGGTCTCCAACACTGGTAATGCCTATGCACTAAGTGCAAAGGCTGTCAAAATTTAGGACGCAACCAAATACCCGTTTGAAGAGACGTAGAGGAAGTCCTCATTAAAAAAATTGTTCCCATTATTAAGGAGTGGGTCTCCTACACTGGTAATGCCCATGCACTAAGCGCATGGGCTGAAAAACATTTACCCATTGGGGGTATACATGACCATACTGTATAACATACAGAATGTTAGAGGTAGGCCTAAAAATATTTCCTACGGGCAACTTAAACACCTTTTAAAAAAATTATGTGGGTGTTGCATGATGGTCACCCTGTTGATATGGTGATGGTGGATGAGGAGAAGGAGAAGGAGGAGGGTGACATAAAACAGACAAAATCAGGAAGCGTATACCCATGTCTGGGTATGAAGAGGTGCATGGGAATAGACCCCCCCAACAAAAAACACTGAATTTGACTTTATGTTCTGCTGCTATCATCCGGTGGTGTTGAGAAGTCTGGGTTAATCCAGCCCTTGTTCATTTTGATAATAGTCAGCCTGTCAGCATTTTCAGTTGACAGGCTGATGCACTTTTCAGTTATAATACCCCCAGTGGCACAATAAACCCGCTCTGACAAAATGCTGGCGGCAGGGTAGGCCAGGACCTCCAAGGCGTAGAGAGACAGTTCATGCCTCATGTCCAGCTTGGATACCCAATAGTTATGAGGCACAGAGGAATCACCGAAGACGTTGGTACACTTGGCAAGGTACTCCTTCAGCATCTTCCAAAACTTTCTCCTTCTTGTCAGAGTACCCCACGCATCAGGGCAGGGGCACTGGGAGGGTCTGAGAAAACTGTCCCAGACCTTTGACAGTGTTCCCCTACCTCTGCCACATCGTATTTGTGTCTCCCTCACCTGTACTCTTTGGTTGTCCAACAAACTGTGACCTTTGCTGCCAGCATTTTCAGATGGGAATTTTTTTAATAATTCTATAACAAGGGCCTTCTGGTACTGCAACATTTTATTAGACCGCTCTGCCCCGAGAAGGAGAGATAGAAAGATGTCCTTGTAGCATGGGTCTAGAAATGTGACAAACCAGTAATTATTGTTGGCCAAAATGCGTGGGTCACGGGAAAGGCAGTGGAACATAAAGTCAGCTATGTGTGCCAGACTGCCAACAGCCAAGACTTCCCTGTCCTGACCCAGAGGACCACTGTCCATGCTCTCCTCGTCCTCCTCCTTGTTCTCCCGCTCCTCAGGCCATCCACATTGAACAAACGGTATGACTGTTGTGTGCGTAGTACCGTCTGTAGTGCAGGAAAACAGCTCCTGTTCCTCCTCCTCTTCCTCATTATCACCCAATCCATGTTGAGATGAGATGAGGCTGGGCTTTGTGACATCACCTTGTATAGTTCCTTGCTCCATCTCATCGTGCTCCGCCTACAATGACTCCTCTTTAATTGTGAGCACAGAGCATTTCAGTAGACAGAGAGGCAGGATGGTGATGCTAATTATGGCGTCATCGCCGCTCATCATCTTGGTGGAGTCCTCAAAGTTTTAGAGGACGGCACAGATGTCAGACATCCATGCCCACTCATCAGCTCTAATTTGCGGAGGCTGACCTGAATACCGATGGGGATGTTGAAGCTAGAACTCAACAACTGCCACCTGCTGCTCACAAATCCTTCCCAACATATGAAAGATTGAGTTCCATCGTGTGGTGACATCGCACACGAGTCAGTGAGTTGGTATGGCTAGGGTGGGGGAAGCTGTAAGTGACTTCCTGAAATGGGCACACACGTGGCGTTCTTTCACAAGCAGGTCATGCAAATCCGTGTAGGTTTTGAGAAACCGCTGAACCACTAGATTTATCACATGGGCCAGGCATGGCATGTGTGCGAGTTTGCCAAGCCTCAGAGTCACAACCATGTTCCGGTCATTGTCAAACATGATCTTGCCTGGCTGTAAGTTCAACAGTGACAGCCACAGATCTGCCTGCTCTATTACAGATGTCAACAACTTTGCAGCGGTGTGCAGTTTGTCACCTAAGCATATCAGCTTCAGCAGTGCCTGTTGACACTTGGCCGAAGCAGTGCTATAGTGCTTCCAGTCTCCGACTGAAGTGGTCATTTCGGAGATGGAGGCTGATGAGGAGGAGTTTCAGAAGCTGTAGAATCTGAGGGCAACCCTGGTTGACCCTGGGCCCGCAATCCGTTCTGGCCACAAGCACTTGTCCACGTGCCCGTGGTTAGGTGGACCTTCCCAGTGACTGTGCTGGTAAGGGCACGTGAAATGTTCTGGGACACGTGCTTGTGTAAGGCAGGGACGGCACACCGGGAGAAATAGTGGTGGCTGAGGACCGAGTACCGAGGGGCACCCGCCGCCATGAATTTGCCGAAAGATTCTGTCTCCCCGAGCCTAAAAGGCAACATTTCAAGTGCAAGCATTTGAAAAATGTGGCAGTTTAGTATTGTGGCCTGTGGGGCGTTAGCTGCATATTTGCCCTTGCATTCAAAGGACTGGGGTAGGGACAACTGAACACTGCGTTGTGACAAGGACGTGGACGTGGTTACTGATGGTGGTTGTTGCAAGTGTGCAAAAAGAGGCATCTTTGCCTGCGCCATGGACAGGGGATTGGTGTGCACGCACAACAGCAGAACAGGCAGTGGTGTCCCCCACAGAAACTGTTTCTGGACCCTAGCATTTGGTCCAATTAGTCAGGTGCTTTGCTGTCATGTGCCTGATCATGCTGGTGGTGGTCAGGCTGGTAGTTTTGCAGCCCCTGCTGATGCTGGCATGGCAGATGTTGCAAATGGCCTGTTTGGAATTAACTTGACAGTCTTTAAAAAAGTGCCAGACTATGGAAGACCTAACAGTTGGACTGGTAACTTCCCTCGTGTTGGTGTTCCGGAGAACTGTTGCCCGCCTTGTGTCTGTGGCCACCCCACTGCTTGTTCCTGCCTGTTGTGGTGCTTACACCTCCCTCCCCCTGTGTGCTGCTGTCCTCGCTATGCATGTCACCTTGCCAGGTTGGTCAGTGACTTCATTGTCCACCACCTTGTCTTCCAAGTACGCACCCTGGGCCTCCTGATGACTTGCTGGCAATTGTGTCTCATCATCATCCACCTCTTGCGACAGTAATTGCATTTTCCCACCATCGCCTTCATGTGACTGTAGCTGCTCAAATACATGGGCATCGCTACATGTGATCTCCTCTTGCCCCGCTTGAAGCGCGCCGGGCGAGAGTCCTGAATCCCTAAATGGAAATGTGAACAGCTCTTCAGAGTGTCCAAGTGTGGGATCAGTTGTCTCCAGGCACTCGGCATGGGGGGAGAAAGGAGGATCAGAGTGAGGAATATGCGGTCCAGGCTCACAGCTACTGAAACTGGACCATATGGAAGACAGGGTGGTGGTGGTGGCAAACTGACTGGAAACATTATCTGCTATCCAACCAACAACCTTTTCACACTGCTTTGGCTTCAATAGTGGTGTTTCGCGGCCCCCTTCAAAGTAGGGCAGGAAGGTAGGTCGACATGATATGGGTGCTTTAGTGCTCCCTCAGCAGGCATAATTTCAGCTTGCCCACGACCTCGGCCTCTGCGTGCACCATCAGCATCATGTCCTCTTTCCAGTCCCTTGCCACGTGCCTTGCCCATTTTAAATGGAGTATAATATTTGTCACGTTCCCAAAAATGTCAGGATTATTACCGCAGTAACATCGTATCACCTGAGATGGACAAGTTTCTCTGCTTCCACAATACAGCAATGCTATTAAAATCAAACAAATCTGTCTGTATGCTGCTAACAAGCAAATGGAGCAGTAAAAGTGGTGTATTATATCGCTTTTCAACCAAATAATTAGGATTAAGCGAAAAAAGAATATTAAACCTGTTATCTAAGGCTGTGGATATGAGTAACAGCAGCAGACAGAACGTTCAATGGATTTATTGTGCTGTATACTCTCTCCACAAACTCTGCCTAACTCCTGCTATCACCAGTAATATATGCATCTGGATTAGTCCTTAGCAGGACTGTTAGTATAGATGTATATTGCTGTGGAATACCTGACTAAATCAACCGCCAATTCTCTCCCTCGCTCAGCAGCAGCTCTCCCTACTCTGCCTGTCTGAAGGGTAGACTGTGACGAGCATAGGGTCCCGGGTCTGATATAGACCTGATGACGCTGTGCGGCCAGCCAATCACTGTAATGCCACAACCAACATGGCTGCAGCATTACAGTGACGAGTGGCGAGTACCGAGCAGTTGCGAGCACGCTCGCTCATCGCTAATTATTACTCACCACCACACCCAGGTCTCTATTATAAATAACCCTGCCTGACATTAGAGAAATTCTACATTTTAAGTTAATTCTTTTTAATTCTTTCTACAAAACAGAAAAAAGAGTCGAAATCAGTGGAGCTCAGGGATGTTTAGATATTTAGCTAATTTTTTCTGAGCAAGTGACAGATCCTCTATAATCTTGGGGAATGAAACACTAGTCCTAATAAATCTCCTCCTACGTTCTCCGATCACCACCATATTTGTATTCCTAGAGCCTCAAAGCACCGGAAAGAGAAAGTAACTGAAGAATCAGGCGCATTCTAATCTGTAACCATGGAGACACATAGGCTGCATAAGAGCTGTATACACTACACAAGATTTACAAATTTGTTTCATTTTTTATTTTAAGGAACCAAATAAAAAAAAATACTGTAAAAGATCTTCTAACAACTAGAAATGATTCCAGGATTGTCTTTCCACTATATATACAGTATACACTCACAACACAAAGGTTAACTAATAGTTTTAATGAATTTTAATAAATATTTGTAAAAATATGAGAAACATTTATATAAAAATACAACAAATGATAATAAATATTTCAATTATAAAACAAGAAATACGTCTTATAATAATATTACTCAGCGATTTATAAAAATAACAAAATTCTTGTCGCTGCTGCTCCTGACGACCAATCAGATTTCTGATGTTTTGCCTCTTGCAGTGCGGAATCGATGGCTGGAATCTGACTGGTTGCTACGGGCAACACTTTCATTATTCTCTACACTGTATAAATAATCCTTGAACTCTCGTTGCCGATAGCAACCGATTAGAATTCAGCTTTTACATTTGTAATTTACCCGAGATAAATAAACGTGATTTCTGATTGGTCGCTAGGGCTAACAAAGACGCTACATGACAGCTGAGGCTCCGTGACAATGGCGTCTGTTACTCCAGGTACTGGATGATGGGCCGGACACAGGTGCAGCCCACCGTCACCAGCTGCTTCTCCAGCCTATAGGTGGGACACATCCTCTCATCTCACCACGCAGGACCAGGATCTCCTGTCTGATGGGGACTGAGTTCATGCTGAGGTCCACATGACCCTCCGGGTCCAAACATCCGCGGTGGAGACATCGGGCCTCGCTGATGACCGCAGGGAATCTGTTATTGTCCACATTAGAGCTGGTGGAAGGAGATGAGAGAAATCAGGACACAGCAGTAACCATGTTTAGTCCCCCATACTCCGGCCTGCTGACCCCCATATATCATTATTATTATTTCTGCCATTACTCCATGTACATTCACCTGTATTCCCATGGAGAGATGGAGCGGCTCCTCACACTGTCCGCCATTACTTGTGCAGAACTCCGACTGCCGACCTTCATATCCACCTTCACACGTGGAGGAAATGTGGTGTCCGGTGTGAAGAGACATCCCCCGCCGGACACTAGAGGGGCCTCCCAGCCATCAGCGCCAGGGACCTGCTCTTCTCCTCCATGGACACAAGAGATGAAGATCAGAAGAAGCAAAGTGGAGAAAACCTGAGGACAGAAGATGTCACACATGTGATAGGGGACATTGTGGAAGTGTCAACATTATGTAGTGATATAAGTAAGGGTTAAATAATGGATCAATAATATACACTAATAATATTCATACTCGTATGGACCTATCCCAAAGATATGCAACAGCGCTCAAGCCAAGAGCAACCAGATATGACTATATAACACATATAAGAAAGTCCAACATTCTAAGTGGAATTCATTCAACAATATATTATATTGTCATTGTATCATAACACAGGATAACAAATAAAATGGTGGTGGCCCCATGCAAGTGCTGCACTCACTATTCTGCTGGTGCAGTCACTATGTACATACATTACATTACTGATCTTGAGTTACATCTTGTATTATACTCCAGAGCTGCGCTCACTATTCTGCTGGTGCAGTCACTGTGTACATACATTACATTACTGATCTTGAGTTACATCCTGTATTATACTCCAGAGCTGCACTCACTATTCTGCTGGTGCAGTCACTGTGTACATACATTACATTACTGATCCTGAGTTACATCCTGTATTATACTCCAGAGCTGCACTCACTATTCTACTGGTGCAGTCACTGTGTACATACATTACATTACTGATCCTGAGTTACCTGCTGTATTATACTACAGAGCTGCACTCACTATTCTGCTGGTGCAGTCACTGTGTACATACATTAAATTACTGATCCTGTGTTGCATCCTGTATTATATTCCAGAGCTGCACTCACTATTCTGCTGGTGTAGTCACTGTGTACATACATTACATTACTGATCCTGTGTTACATCCTTTATTATACTCCAGAGCTGCACTCACTATTCTGCTGGTTCAGTCACTGTGTACATACATTACATTACTGATCCTGAGTTACCTCCTGTATTATACTACAGAGCTGCACTCACTATTCTGCTGGAGCAGTCACTGTGTACATACATTAAATTACTGATCCTGTGTTACATCCTGTATTATACTACAGAGCTGCACTCACTATTCTGCTGGTGCAGTCACTGTGTACATACATTACATTACTGACCCTGAGTTACCTCCTGTATTATACTACAGAGCTGCACTCACTATTCTGCTGGTGCAGTCACTGTGTACATACATTAAATTACTGATCCTGAGTTACATCCTGTATTATACTCCAGAGCTGCACTCACTATTCTGCTGGTGCAGTCACTGTGTACATACATTATATTACTGATCCTGAGTTACATCCTGTATTATACTCCAGAGCTGCACTCACTATTCTGCTGGTGCAGTCACTGTGTACATACATTACATTACTGATCCTGAGTTACCTCCTGTATTATACTACAGAGCTGCACTCACTATTCTGCTGGTGCAGTCACTGTGTACATACATTACATTCCTGATCCTGAGTTACATCCTGTATTATACTCCAGAGCTGCACTCACTATTCTGCTTGTGCAGTCACTGTGTACATACATTACATTACTGATCCTGTACTGATCCTGAGTTACATCTTGTATTATACTCCAGAGCTGCACTCACTATTCTGCTGGTGCAGTCACTGTGTACATACATTACATCACTGATCCTGTACTGATCCTGAGTTACATCTTGTATTATACTGCAGAGCTGCACTCACTATTCTGCTGGTGGAGTCACTGTGTACATACATTACATTGCTGATCCTCAGTTCCATCCTGTATTATACTCCAGAGCTGCACTCACTTTTCTGCAGGTGCAGTCACTGTGTACATGTAGCACCCTGAGGATTCGGCTGCTACAGGGGTATTACACCTCAAGCCAGAGGTGTGGTATTCCACTCCCGGGTGAGGATGGAGTGTGGAACTGAGCTCAGTAGGCTGCATGCACTACATACATCCCATTTCCGGGGGACAGACCAATGGTACTCCCACTAGAGAAATGTGCAGGTACGACAGTGTCTGTCCCTGGCTGGAGTGGGAGGGGGGTGGAACATCCCAGTAGTGTAGGGGCAGATAGGGGGAGCAGTCTGGGTAATGCTAGGAGCTCATTGGGTGCTGGTCACCTGAGCTCACACATAGAGGGAGTATATAAGGTGGGAACCATCTTAGATCAGGGTCAGTCTGTCAGAGTTGAGTCAGAGAAGCAGAGCAGCTCAGCCAGCTCCAAGGCCAAGAGAGAGAGAGAGGAGAAAGAAGGACCCAGAGGGGGAGAAGAGGGAACTCCAAGAACCCAAAATTAGACCAGAGGGTGAAGAGTTGGCACAAGGGTACCGGATCCCAAGCTGGTGGAGGGCCCTAATCCTTAGCCAGAGACCGGAGGTCGTGGGCAGGATCTGCCACGACCACCCACTAAATCCACCCGGAAGGCAAACCGTGAATAGGGTCAGGGAACCCAGAGACAAGGGTTTTACCAACAAGAGGCCCGAGGGAGCCGGACTTAGGTGGATCCCTGGTGGGGAAGGCCAGAGAGAAGGACAAGTCAGAAAGGGAGCTCGGGACCACGCTCCGGAATCGCCTGGGGGTTGGCCGAGTCCAGGACCTGGTGGACGCAGCACGGCTCGGGCGGTCACTCAAGGCCGGAGTGACCAACACAAAAGCAGTAAGTAAAACACTGAACTGCACAGCCCGACTCGGAGTCTTATTACTACTCTCACTGCACCACCACAACCACCACCCTCTACAGCTGACCCCCTGAGGCTATACCCCTCCCGTTGGGGGTTATACTACCTGAGCTGCGCACACACCACCAGCCTCAGCGGACCCTGCTGCAGCGGCGGCCGTACTGACCGCAAATCAACGGGTGGCGTAGTCGACACTAAAGAACATCCAGTAACATCTGTAGGACTGCCACACACTGAGCTTGACACCCTGGGCACGGACCGGGTCACCGCCACTCGGAGACTACAACCCCCACCTGATCCGGCTCCGGGTATCCCCCAAACAACACTGGCCCAGGGGGCGCGTCATACATACATTACATTACTGATCCTGAGTTACATCCTGTAGTATACCCCAGAGCTGCACTCACTATTCTGCTGGTGCAGTCACTGTGTACATATTTTACATTACTGATCCTGTACTCATCCTGAGTTATATCCTGTATTATACTCCAGAGCTGCATTCACTATTCTGCTGGTGCAGTCTCTGTGTACATACATTACATTACTGACCCTGTATTGATTCTGCGTTACATCCTGTATTATACTCCAGAGCTGCACTCACTATTCTGCTGGTGCAGTCACTGTGTACATACATTACATTACTGACCTGAGTTACATCCTGTAAATCTTTTATTATAAAAATGAAAAACATAACAAAATTAATAACAAGAAAATAAACAATGTAATGAACTGGTCCAGCCGCTCCCTCTCTCCTCACACACATATTATACATATATACACAATAATAACTACCTACACCATGACATCTGGTCCGGTTACCAAACAAATAATAACAATATAATAAACAATAACCGACAAATTATATACAAACTAATATATACATTCTTTTTTTTTTTTTTTTTTTTTAAATAAATAAAATAAAATAAATTAAAATAAATACTAACTATACAAATATATACAAGACAAAACAAAACCCCCCACACTCAAGCCCACCAGTCCCTCCCCGGCACTGACCTGAGAGCTGGTCCTGCGCCTCAGTCCATGTCCAACGTCCATAGGCCAGATCAGGCAGTGCCAGTTTTTCACCCAAATAACCAGTGTCCCACAAGATGAACCCACCTCCCCCCTTTTCCCTCCACCCAACCTAACACCTACACCCAAACCCATATATACAATATATACAGAAACAAACAATACAATAACCACAACTGACAAAGCCCAAGTTCGGCGCCTGCAGCCCTACATCACTGTCTACTGATCAATAAAACAAAAATCTATGGTGTCAGCAGCAGCCCACCACCAGGAGAGGAGATGACCAGACTAGGGCACACTAAAAGAAAAGCCCCTCCAGAGGAGAGCGGCCCTCCGTGTACCCAGTCTCTCATACTCCAGAGAACGCACCTTCACCAGGTCACCGAGTATGGTCCTAAACACATCGTCCACTGGGAGGATTTTCCGCTGCGTCGATACTAAGCACCGTGCGTTCCACGTGTGATACCTAACCACTGTGCTAACTAGAAATAAGGTGCAACGGTCCCGACCACCCAGGTCCCCGAATGCTCCATAGGCCCATTCCGCATAAGAGAGACCGGCCAGCCAGGGCCAGCCAATGGAGGTGCCCACCCTGTTGTACACCTCTGTGTTAAAGGGACAGCGAAGCAGGAAGTGGTCCATGCTTTCAAGCATGGTACCACAATGCTCCCGAGGACAGTTCCTGTCCTCAGAGCTCCTACACTTCAGATTGTCCCTCACACACAGTTTCCCATGGAAGCAGCGCCAAGCCAAGTCCCAAACCTTCGAGGGGATCCTGATAGAATTCAAAAGATGCAGACCCACCCCAAGATTCCGACTTGGGCAATCCCTGAGCGCCAGAGGCCTCTGAAAATGGGTCAACAGAACCCTTTTGTCAAGGAGCTTCCTTGGCAGAGTCCTGACCTCCCACATTCCCAGACCCCACCGGCGAATTACCTTCAGAACCACGGTAGCGTAAGCCGGGAGATGTCCATGCGGTGTGCGGAGATCCTTCACTTGCCCTCCTGTCTCCCATTCCTGGAAGAAAAGCTGAAACCATCCCTTACAGGAGAATACCCACAGAGGAGCCCTCTCTTTCCAGAGGTTTGCAATATTGATCTTAATGAAGGTATTCACAAGGAATACCACAGGGTTGACCATACCCAACCCTCCTAGTCTCCTCGTACGGTAAGTAACCTCCCTCTTGACAAGGTTCAGTCTATTCCCCCATAACAGTTGAAAGAACAAACTGTAGACCCGAGTCCAGAGAGGCTCTGGCAAGATGCACACACTGCCCAGATAGATCAGCAAAGGGAGCAGGTAAGTTTTGATCAGGTTTATTCTTTCCCTTAGGGTCAAAGACCAACCCTTCCATTGGTTCACCTTCTGAGTGGCGATCTCTAGCCTGCTGTCCCAATTTTGTTTGGGGTAATCCCCCTGGCCAAATTCGATGCCAAGAACTTTTGCAGAGACTTTGGGTTCTGGAAGGGTGTCCGGGAGATCAAAACCAAGATCTCCTCCTCCCAGCCAGAGACTCTCACACTTATCCCGGTTGATCTTAGACCCGGATGCCTCCGAGTAGCGATTTACCTCTGACATCAGCCATTCTGCCTCCCCATCAGAGGAAACAAAAACGGTGACGTCATCGGCATACGCCACCACTCTCAGAGTGGCTTCCGGTGCTGCCCGGTCGATCCCAATCCCAGCCAACGGTCCACGCTCCACCCTCCTAAGAAGTGGGTGAATCGCAAACACGTACAGTAGCGGGCTCAAGGGACAACCCTGGCGAACACCACACCCAACCTCAAAAGAGCTGCCAATCCAACCGTTCACAAGCGGGAAACTCTCTGCCCCAGAGTACAAGGTCTTAAGCCAATCAACGAACCCCCCCGGCAGGCCATACCTCAGAAGGACAGACCAGAGGTACTCATGATTAACCCGATCAAACGCTTTTGCCTGGTCCAATGACAGCATGTACCCCTTCCAGTGGCCAACCCTCCCCTGCTCCACCGCCTCTCGGACACAGAGTACAGCACTAATTGTACTGCGGCCCGGAACAGAGCAATGCTGGGCTCCCGAAAGGAGCTGGGGTGCAAATTTCACCAGTCGATTAAACAGAACCTTTGCCAAAACCTTCCTGTCTGCATTGAGAAGCGCTATGGGACGCCAATTCTCAATGCAAGATGGGTCCTTACCCTTTGACAAGATGATCAGGGCAGACCTCCTCATTGACTTTGGCAGAGTGCCCGAGGAAAGACACTCATTGAATACCTCAGTCAACAGGGGAACCAAGGCGCCCTTAAAGGTCTTATAGAATTCAGATGTTAAGCCATCCGGACCGGGAGATTTCTTCAGGGCAAGCCCTTCAATCGCCAACTTAACTTCCTCTTCTCTGATCATCTCTGTCAAAACGCCAAGAGAGGGGTCTACCCCTGGTTCGGGGACGGCTTCAGCCAGAAAAGCCGACATCTCATCCCAATCCAGATCCCTCTTCCCCAAGAGGTGCGAGTAGAAGGATCTGACGACCTCCAGGATCCCTGATCTGGATCTTTTCAAGGACCCCGCAGTGTCAACCAGTCCTGTAACAACTTTACTATTCACTGACATCTTGCAGTTTCTATAAGGGTCGGGCGAGCGGTACTTCCCGTAATCCCTCTCAAAAACCAAAGATGCGTGTCTATCATACTGACACCTCATTAGCAAAGATTTCACTCTGGAGATCTCCTCGCGGCTACCTCCAGTTGAGACAAGATGCTCGAGTTTCCTCCTCAGGCCCTGATACAGGCGGTACCTGTCCAGGCTCCTGAGGCTCGAGAGCTGGCGGAAGAATCTCGCCACCCTTTTCTTAAACATCTCCCACCACTCTGACTTACTACTACAAAGATCCAGTAAGGGTACCTGGCTCTGAAGAAAATCCTCAAAGGACTGTCTTATCTCCGCTTCTTCCAAGAGAGACGAATTGAGCCTCCAAAAGCCTCTTCCCATCCGGGGGGTCTCTGTAACATTCAGGGAAAACAAAATCAAACAGTGATCGGAGAACTCCACCTCAACAACAGATACTGCTGAAGAGACGGCTTCCTCCTTTAAATAAAACCTGTCTATCCTGGACCTACAGTTACCTCTATGATAGGTGAACCCCTCGTGGCCTGCGGTGTGCCGGATGTGGACATCCACCAGGCGAGCCTCACTAGCTATACTATTAAGGGCGACGCTATCATAAGTCAGCTTGTCTCTGGAACCTCCTCTATCCCGGGGCCTCGTGACAGTGTTGAAGTCCCCTCCAAAGACGACCTGCCGACTCGTAAAAAGGTAGGGCTTGATCCTCATAAAGAGACACTTCCGGTCCCATTTAGATTGGGGACCATAGATGTTAATGAGCCGAAGCTCTTGTCCCTTCATGAGGACATCTAATATCAGGCACCTCCCCATTTCTAACTCAATAACCCGTCGGCATTCTACCGGTGCGGTAAAAAGGACCGCCACTCCGCTATACGGCTCAGCCGCAAGAGACCAATAGGAGGGCCCGAGTCTCCACTCCCTCTTAGCTATAAACACCTCTGCCATATTTGGCAGCCTGGTCTCTTGCAAAAAGAAAATGTCAGCTTCAACCCGGCTGAGAAAATCAAAGGCCGCAAATCTAGCCATGTTTGACTTAATGCTGGCGACATTAATGGACGCCAGCGTCAACGGAGTGGGTACCGCCATCATTGGTGATTGAGTTAGATGACTTTCTTCTTCCCACTCCCCTTATCCTCTGCCTCAGAGGAGGAATCCTTCCCCCTCTTTAATGACACAGAGGTGTCCATTCCCACATTTTTCCTTCTTTTTTCGTCCTCGTTTCCGGACTCTGGGCCATTCCCTCCCCCCAAGGACCTTGCATCCCCAGGAGAAGGAGACTCGGCGCCCCCTGTAAGCTCCGCTGAAGCCGGATCCTCACCCTCAGCCTCCTCCTCAGAGGAAGAAATGTTATCAAGGGCTTGGAACCGGTTAGAAAGACCAACTAGAGGGGAGTCGGTTTTAACTTCCTTAGGTACCTTGGTCAGAGCGGGAGAAGATGTTTTATCTCCCTTCTTTTTCTTCTTTTTGGTGCCGAGCTTACGCTTGTTCTCTAGCCACCGCTTATTATCCTCATCCATACTTTCATAATGGGAGGATTCTGAAGAAGAGGCAGTTTCCTCCCTGTGGATCCTCCTGACCTCCTCATCCAACTCATCATCCCTCGGGGCCTCAGCAGCAAGACTGGCATCCAGGACAGGGGCTGCCCCGGTAGTCTGGGGCTCGCCCCGCTCCCTCTCCTGTCTGCGCTTGTCTAGACGCCTCAGCTGGGCAGGCGTCTTTTTATTGCTTTTCTTCCCTGGCCCCTCAGCTCCCCCACCCCTGCTAGTCCCCTCCCCAGCAGAATCGGCCTCACGGCTTACTCCCACCGGGGTCTCGACTGCATTAGCAAAGGAGCGAGGACAACGGCTGAATGGGTGACCTAACTCACCACACAGGTGGCACCTAATCTCCACACAAGAGGCGTCAAGATGGCCGACACCCCCACACAACGCGCATTTCTGCACGGTGCAGTTTGCACTGAAGTGTGTGGGGTCGCCGCACCTGTGACAGAGCTTCGATTGCCCCTGGTAGAAGACCAGGACACGATCCCTACCCAGGAAGGCAGACGATGGAATGTGGGCAACCGTACCACCTGAACGCTTAAGTTTTACCATAAACGTCCAGGCCCCTGACCAGATACCAAACTCGTCGCGGTTTTTCTTTGGCATCTCCACCACCTCTCCATACCGACCAAGCGAAGTCATGATGTCATAGCAAGAAAGCGACTCATTACGAGTCATCACGGTCACTTTCTTGATCTGGTTTTGGCGAGACACTGCCTGAACGGCAAAGTCTCGCCAGCCGGGCTCATTTTTTGCCAACTCATAATTCGCCCAGAAGAGCTCAAGCCCCTCCGGCCGAACAAAGCTGACATCAAACTCAGGCGTGGAATAGGGATGTATCAAGACGTAGATGTCAATCGCCTTGAAGCCCATCCTCAGCAGGAGCTCCTCAACTTTAGACCTTGGAGGACATGCATCACTGCCCCTCCACCGAAGACGGACCACATTCCTACGCACACTGCCTGGCCCGGCTGTTGGGAGGGACCACACTGTATCTCCCCCTTTTTGCTCTCGGAAGGCCCCGAGGCCATGCCTCTCTATCCAGAATGATAGATCAACCTCTCGACCCTCTACCATTAGTGATCTCTCCCCCTTCTTTAGAGCCTCCAGAAGGCGACGTTGCAACATGCCGTCCCCAAAGCCCGGAGACGAGGAGGATGCCCTATTTGCCCCGGAGGTGACACTGGCATAACTCCGGACAGGTGTTGCCACCCCCGGGGGGGCAACCGGACCAGTGGCCACGTCAGCCCCAACAGTATCACCATTACCCACCTCCATCTTACCCTCCACCAAACCAGCAACCACACCACCAGACAATGAATTATCCTCATTCACCTCCACCACCACATTCATTCCTGCTGGACCAGTAACAATGGTGGATGACCTTTTGACCTCCGCATCAGGCACAAGGGGCTCAGTCACCTCCATAGAACTGGAGGCGACCTCACCCCCGGTCTTATGTGTGCCCTCCACATCATCGGTCGGTAATTTCCGCTGTTTGGCATTTGGTATAATGTGCCGCTGATCTCTAGCTGCAGTTAGGCGCCGCTGATCTTTAGCATCAGGATCTTCCGGACCAGCAACGCCAACACAAAATAGCACTTTCGTGGGAGGACCGGAGCGCTCAGCCCCAACTGCCCCCTCACACTGCCGCCGCTTCTCAACTAAGTGATCAGCGGCAACAGCATTCAGAGGAGCCGAGGCTACCGGAGCTGCCCCCGACACCGGGCTGCTCCCCCCTCCCACTGAGGAGCGCACCACAGCATCGTGGCCTGATGGAACGCCCGCCGCCGGGCCGCCCTCACTGTCCAGCCTCTCGGCTGATGCACCTCCTGCTACGTCCCCACTACTACCGCGCTCTGTAATCTCCCCGCGCCTTTGCACCGGATCCACAGCAGAACCCGGGCTGGGCTGAGCAACGGGGCTTATACAGCGAGCTGAGCCTGCCGCCGACTCAGGGGGTACAGGGAGGGGGGCATATACGTATCTTACCGCTTCCTGCAGCTTTGGCTTGGTCTTCTTTGCCTTTTTGTGGCCCCCAGGTGCCTCTTCTGGTAGATCGTCACCAAGATGGAAGCTTTGGAGGCACACTGGGGACTCCAGGAGTTTAATCTCCGCCATTAGCGCCCCTCCCTGGCCGCTGCTGTCACTGTCCTCCCCAGAGCCGGCAGAACTGCGACCGGATGTCACTGTCGCCTGTCCTGCAGGGAGCTCGCTGCACGTGGCCTGCGGGTGACTTTGCAGGCTACCAGGTGGGGCTTCCTGCTGGTCATCATCACTCTCATCATCCACCTGGCTCTCAGGCTGCAGCCCCATCTGCCTTTGCTCTCTGGTATCAGCCATTTCTCTAAAGCAGTCTTCATTTATAAGTTTTTCTTTGAAAGGACCACTCTGCTCCCTGATGGTGGCTTTCCTAAGTTCCAGGCGTTGAATTTCACTGCTCAGTCTTTTTACCTTGGCTTGGAGCTTGGCCTTCCTTGGTTTGGAGGCCCCTGCAGCTTTGGCGCTTGTGCAGCGCAGCTCCTCCCGTAGCCTCCTGATGAGCTTACTGGCATCTTCATACTCACGGAGGTGGATCATGACCCGGGAGGCATAGGTGGACACAGACTCCCGGGGTCCCTGCTGCGCCCACCCCCCCTCAGGGAGGTCGGCCTCACCTCCGTGAGCACTCAGCTTTCCTCCGGAAGGAGCGCCATCTTGCACGCCGCTGTCAGGCTTTTCCTCCATGCTGGAAGCCTTGCGGCTTCTGGGGGTCTCCACAATCCCGGGGGGAGTAGGAGCCACATTGCTGTGACTCCTGGTGCAGCGTCTCACCCCCGAGTCCTCTGATGTGCAGGCCGGTTGCTGGTTTCTTCTGCCCCCCGCCGGCCTGGTTCGGGAAGCAGAAGCCTGGGACTTGGCTCCTTCACTCATCCCAGAAACCAGCTCTCCCTCCGGGAAAGAGAGAGAGCAGGTCCCCAGGTGGAGAGGTGTTGGTTCTCAGAGATCAGGAGCTCACAGCAGGATCTGCAGCCACTACACCCGTAATCAGCACACTGACTAGCAGCTGATCAGAGCTGCACCCAGTATGCTGCTGGTGGAGTCACTGTGTACATACATTACATTACTGATCCTGAGTTACATCCTGTATTATACTCCAGAGCTGCACTCACTATTCTGCTGGTGCAGTCAATGTGTACATACATTACATTATTGATCCTGTACTGATCCTGAGTTACGTCCTGTATTATACTCCAGAGCTGCACTCACTATTCTGCTGGTGCAGTCACTGTGTACATACATTACATTACTGATCCTGAGTTACATCTTGTATTATACTCCAGAGCTGCGCTCACTATTCTGCTGGTGCAGTCACTGTGTACATACATTACATTACTGATCCTGTACTGATCCTGAGTTACATCCTGTATTATACTCCAGAGCTGCACTCACTATTCTGCTGGTGCAGTCACTGTGCACATATATTACATTACTGATCCTGTACTGATCCTGACTTACATCCTGTATTATACTCCAGAGCTGCACTCACTATTCTGCTGGTGCAGTCACTGTGCACATACATTACATTACTGATCCTCTACTCATCCTCAGTTACTTCCTTTATTATACTCCAGAGCTGCACTCACTATTCTGCTGGTGGAGTTACTGTGTACATACATTACATTACTGACCATGAGATACATCCTGCATTATACTCCGGAGCTGCACTCACTATTCTGCTGGTGCATTCAATGTGTACATAAATTACATTACTGATCCTGAGTTACATCCTGTATTATAATCCAGAGCTGCACTCACTATTCTGCTGGTGCAGTCACTGTGTACATATATTACATTACTGATCCTGTACTGATCCTGACTTACATCCTGCATTATACTCCAGAGCTGCACTCACTATTCTGCTGGTGCAGTCACTGTGCACATATATTACATTACTGATTCTCTACTCATCCTCAGTTACATCCTTTATTATACTCCAGAGCTGCACTTACTATTCTGCTGGTGGAGTCACTGTGTACATACATAATATTACTGATCCTCAGTTACATCCTGTATTATACTCCAGGGCTGCACTCACTATTCTGCTGGTGGAGTCACTGTCTACATTCATTACATTACTGATCCTGAGTTACATCCTGTATTATAATTCAGAGCTGCACTCACTATTCTGCTGGTGCAGTCACTGTCTACATTCATTACATTACTGATCCTGACTTACATCCTGCATTATACTCCAGAGCTGCACTCACTATTCTGCTGGTGCAGTCACTGTGCACATATATTACATTACTGATTCTCTAGTCATCCTCAGTTACATCCTTTATTATACTCCAGAGCTGCACACACTATTCTGCTGGTGGAGTCACTGTGTACATTCATTACATTACTGATCCTGAGTTACATCCTGTATTATAATCCAGAGCTGCACTCACTATTCTGCTGGTACAGTCACTGTGTACATACATTACATTACTGATCCTGTACTGATCCTTAGTTACATCCTATATTATACTCCAGAGCTGCACTCACTATTCTGCTGGTGCAGTCACTGTGTGCATACATTACATTACTGATCCTGAGTTACATCCTGTATTATAATCCTGAGCTGTACTCACTATTCTGCTGGTGCAGTCACTGTGCACATACATTACATTACTGATCCTCTACTGATCCTCAGTTACATCCTGTATTATACTCCAGAGCTGCACTCACTATTCTGCTGCTGGAGTCACTGTGTACATACATTACATTACTGATCCTGCACTGATCCTGAGTTATATACTGTATTATACTCCAGAGCTGCTCTCACTATTCTGCTGGTGCAGTCACTGTGTACATACATTACATTACTGATCCTGAGTTACATCCTGTATTATACTCCAGAGCTGTACTCACTATTCTGCTGGTGCAGTCACTGTGTACATACATTACATTACTCATCCTGAGTTACATCTTGTATTATAATCCAGAGCTGCACTCACTATTCTGCTGGTGCAGTCACTGTGCACATATATTACATTACTGATTCTCTACTCATCCTCAGTTACATCCTTTATTATACTCCAGAGCTGCACACACTATTCTGCTGGTGGAGTCACTGTGTACATTCATTACATTACTGATCCTCAGTTACATCCTGTATTATACTCCAGGGCTGCACTCACTATTCTGCTGGTGGAGTCACTGTCTACATTCATTACATTACTGATCCTGAGTTACATCCTGTATTATAATTCAGAGCTGCACTCACTATTCTGCTGGTGCAGTCACTGTCTACATTCATTACATTACTGATCCTGACTTACATCCTGCATTATACTCCAGAGCTGCACTCACTATTCTGCTGGTGCAGTCACTGTGCACATATATTACATTACTGATTCTCTAGTCATCCTCAGTTACATCCTTTATTATATTCCAGAGCTGCACACACTATTCTGCTGGTGGAGTCACTGTGTACATTCATTACATTACTGATGCTGAGTTACATCCTGTATTACACTCCAGAGCTGCACTCACTATTCTGCTGGTGCAGTCACTGTGTACATACATTACATTACTGATCCTGAGTTACATCCTGTATTATAATCCAGAGCTGCACTCACTATTCTGCTGGTGTAGTCACTGTGTACATACATTACATTACTGATCCTGTACTGATCCTGAGTTACATCCTGTATTATACTCCAGAGCTGAACTCACTATTGTGCTGGTGCAGTCACTGTGTACATACATTACATTACTGATCCTGTACTGATCATGAGTTACATCCTGTATTATACTCCAGAGCTGCACTCACTTTTCTGCTGGTGCTGTCACTGTGTACATATATTACATTACTGATCCTGTACTGATCCTTAGTTACATCCTGTATTATACTTCAGAGCTGAACTCACTATTGTGCTGGTGCAGTCACTGTGTACATACATTACATTACTGATCCTCTACTCATCCTCAGTTAATTCCTTTATTATACTCCAGAGCTGCACTCACTATTCTGCTGGTGGAGTCACTGTGTACATACATTACATTACTGATCCTGAGTTCCATCCTGTATTATACTCCAGAGCTGCACTCACTATTCTGCTAGTGCAGTCACTGTGTACATACATTACATTACTGATCCTGAGTTCCATCCTGTATTATACTCCAAAGCTGCACTCACTATTCTGCTGGTGCAGTCACTGTGCACATACATTACATTACTGATCCGGTTCTGATCCTGAGTTACATCCTGTATTATACTCCAGAGGTGAACTCACTATTCTGCTGGTGCAGTCACTGTGTACATACATTACATTACTGATCCTGTACTGATCCTGAGTTACATCCTGTATTATACTCCAGAGCTGCACTCACTATTCTGCTTGTGCAGTCTCTGTGTACATACATTACATTACTGATCCTGAGTTCCATCCTGTATTATACTCCAGAGCTGCACTCACTATTCTGCTGGTGCAGTCACTGTGCACATACATTACATTACTGATCCGGTTCTGATCCTGAGTTACATCCTGTATTATACTCCAGAGATGCACTCACTATTCTGCTTGTGCAGTCTCTGTGTACATACATTACATTACTGATCCTCTACTGATCCTGAGTTACATCCTGTACTATACTCCAGAGCTGCACTCACTATTCTGCTGGTGCACTACTGTGTACATATATTACATTACTGATCCTTTACTGATCCTGAGTTACATCCCTTATTATACCCCAGAGCTGCACTCACTATTCTGCTAGTGCAGTCACTGTGTACATACATTACATTACTGATCCTGAGTTCCATCCTGTATTATACTCCAGAGCTGCACTCACTATTCTGCTGGTACAGTCACTGTGTACATACATTACATTACTGATCCTGTACTGATCCTTAATTACATCCTATATTATACTCCAGAGCTGCACTCACTATTCTGCTGGTGCAGTCACTGTGTGCATACATTACATTACTGATCCTGAGTTACATCCTGTATTATAATCCTGAGCTGTACTCACTATTCTGCTGGTGCAGTCACTGTTTACATATATTACATTACTAATCTTGTACTTATCCTGAATGGCATCCTGTATTATACTCCAGAGCTGCACTCACTATTCTGCTTGTGCAGTCACTGTGCACATACATTACATTACTGATCCTCTACTGATCCTCAGTTACATCCTGTATTATACTCCAGAGCTGCACTCACTATTCTGCTGGTGGAGTCACTGTGTACATACATTACATTACTGATCCTGCACTGATCCTGAGTTATATACTGTATTATACTCCAGAGCTGCTCTCACTATTCTGCTGGTGCAGTCACTGTGTACATACATTACATTACTGATCCTGAGTTACATCCTGTATTATACTCCAGAGCTGTACTCACTTTTCTGCTGGTGCAGTCACTGTGTACATACATTACATTACTCATCCTGAGTTACATCTTGTATTATAATCCAGAGCTGCACTCACTATTCTGCTGGTGCAGTCACTGTGTACATACATTACATTATTGATCCTGTACTGATCCTGAGTTACATCCTGTATTATACTCCAGAGCAGCACTCACTATTCTGCTGGTTCAGTCACTGTGTACATACATTACATTACTGATCCTGAGTTACATCTTGTATTATAATCCAGAGCTGCACTCTCTATTCTGCTGGTGCAGTCACTGTGCACATACATTACATTACTGATCCTGTACTGATCCTGACTTACATACTGTATTATATTCCAGAGCTGCACTCACTATTCTGCTGGTGCAGTCACTGTGCACATACATTACATTACTGATCCTCTACTCATCCTCAGTTACTTCCTTTATTATACTCCAGAGCTGCACTCACTATTCTGCTCGTGGGGTCACTGTGTACATACATAAAATTACTGATCCTGAGTTACATCCTCTATTATAATCCAGAGCTGCACACACTATTCTGCTGGTGCAGTCACTGTGTACATACATTACATTACTGATCCTGAGATACATCCTGTATTATACTCCAGAGCTGCACTCACTATTCTGCTGGTGCAGTCACTGTGTACATACATTACTGATCCTGAGTTCCATCCTGTATTATACTCGAGAGCTGAACTCACTATTCTGCTGGTGCAGTCACTGTGTACATACATTACATTACTGATCCTGAGTTCCATCCTGTATTATACTCCAGAGCTGTACTCACTATTCTGCTGGTGCAGTCACTGTGTACATACATTACATTACTGATCCTGTACTGATCCTGAGTTACATCCTATATTATACTCCAGAACTGCACTCACTATTCTGCTGGTGCAGTCACTGTGTACATACATTACATTACTGATCCTGAGTTACATCCTGTTTTATAATCCAGAGCTGCACTCACTATTCTGCTTGTGCAGTCACTGTGTACATATATTACATTACTGATCCTGTACTGATCCTGACTTACATCCTGTATTATACTCCAGAGCTGCACTCACTATTCTGCTGGTGCAGTCACTGTGCACATACATTACATTACTGACCCTCTACTGATCCTCAGATACATCCTGTATTATACTTCAGAGCTGCACTCACTATTCTGCTGGTGGAGTCACTGTGTACAGTCATGGCCAAAAGTATTAAGAATGAGACAAATAGTAATTTTTCCAAAGTTTACTGCTTCATTTTTTGTAATGGCAATTTGCATATACTCCTGAATGTCAAAGAGTGATCAGCTTAACAGCAATTACTGTACTTGCAAAGTCAATATTTGCCCAGAAAATGAACTTTAACCCCAAAAACACATTCCAACATCATTGCAGTCCTGCCTTAAAAGCAGCAGCTAACATCGTTTTAGTGATTGATCCATTAACACAGGTGTGGGTGTTGATGAGGACAGGGCTGGCGATCAATCAGTCATGATTAAGTAAGAATGACATCACTGGACACTTTAAAAGGAGGCTGGTTCTTGGTATCATTGTTACTCTTCAGTTAACCATGGTTATCTCTAAAGAAACACGTGCAGCCATCATTGCACTGCACAAAAATGGCCTAACAGGGAAGAGTATCGCAGCTACAAAGATTGCACCTCAGTCAACAATCTATCGCATCATCAAGAACTTCAAGGAGAGAGCTTCCATTGTTGTCAAAAAGGCTCCAGGGCGCCCAAGAAGGACCAGCAAGCGCCAGGATGGTATCTTAAAATTGTTTTTAGCTGTGGGATCGGACTACCGTCAGTGCCGAGCTTGCTCAGGAATGGCAGCAGGCTGGTGTGAGTGCTTCTGCACGCACTGTGAGGCGGAGACTCTTTGAGCAAGGGCTGGTTTCAAGGAGGGCAGCAAAGAAGCCACTTCTCTCCAGAAAAAACATCAGGGACCGACTGATATTCTGCAAAAGGTACAGGGAGTGGACTGCTGAGGACTGGGGCAAAGTCATTTTCTCTGATGAATCCCCTTTTCAATTGTTTGGGACATCTGGAAAACAGCTTATTCGGAGAAGAAGAGGTGAGCGCTACCACCAGTCTTGTCTCATGCCAACTGTAAAGCATCCTGAAACCATTCATGTGTGGGGTGGCTTCTCAGCCAAGGGAATCGGCTCACTCACAGTCTTGCCTAAAAACACAGCCATGAATAAAGAATGGTACCAGAATGTCCTCCAAGAGCAACTTCTCCCAACCGTCCAAGAGCAGTTTGGCACCCAAAAATGCCTTTTCCAGCATGATGGAGCACCTTGCAATAAAGCAAAGGTGATAAGAAAATGGCTCATGGAACAAAACATAGAGATTTTGGGTCCATGGCCTGGAAACTCCCCAGATCTTAATCCCATTGAGAACTTGTGGTCAATCATCAAGAGAAGGGTGGACAAACAAAAACCAACAAATTCTGGCAAAATGCAAGCATTGATTATGCAAGAATGGACTGCTATCAGTCAGGATTTGGTCCAAAAGTTGATTGAGAGCATGCCAGGGAGAATTACAGAGGTCTTGAAGAAGAAGGGGCAACACTGCAAATATTGACTTGCTGCATTAACTCATTCTAACTGTCAATATAACCTATTGGTACTCATAATATGATTGCAATTATATTTCTGCATGTGATATAAACATCAGACAAACACTAATAAAAACCAGAGGCCAGCATATCATGTGAAAATATAATTTTGGTGTCATTCTCAAAACTTTTGGCCATGACTGTACATACATTACATTACTGATCCTGCACTGATCCTGAGTTATATCCTGTATTATACTCCAGAGCTGCACTCACTATTCTGCTGGTGCAGTCACTGTGCACATACATTACATTACTGATCCGGTTCTGTTCCTGAGTTCCATCCTGTATTATACTCCAGAGCTGCACTCACTATTCTGCTGGTGCAGCCACTGTGTACATATATTACATTACTGATCCTGTACTGATCCTGAGTTACATCCTGTATTATACTCCAGAGCTGCACTCACTATTCTGCTAGTGCAGTCACTGTGTACATACATTACATTACTGATCCTGAGTTCCATCCTGTATTATACTCCAGAGCTGCACTCACTATTCTGCTAGTGCAGTCACTGTGTACATACATTACATTACTGATCCTGAGTTCCATCCTGTATTATACTCCAGACCTGCACTCACTATTCTGCTGGTGCAGTCACTGTGCACATACATTACATTACTGATCCGGTTCTGATCCTGAGTTACATCCTGTATTATATTCCAGAGCTGCACTCACTATTCTGCTGGTGCAGTCACTGTGTACATACATTACATTACTGATCCTGTACTGATCCTGAGTTACATCATGTATTATACTCCAGAGCTGCACTCACTATTCTGCTGGTGCAGCCACTGTGTACATATATTACATTACTGATCCTGTACTGATCCTGAGTTACATCCCTTATTATACCCCAGAGCTGCACTCACTATTCTGCTAGTGCTGTCTCTGTGCACATACATTACACTACTGATCCTGAGTTCCATCCTGTATTATACTCCAGAGCTGCACTCACTATTCTGCTGCTGCAGTCACTGTGTACATACATTACATTACTCATCCTGAGTTACATCTTGTATTATAATCCACAGCTGCACTCACTATTCTGCTGGTGCAGTCACTGTGTACATACATTACATTACTGATCCTGAGTTACATCTTGTATTATAATCCAGAGCTGCACTCTCTATTCTGCTGGTGCAGTCACTGTGCAAATACATTACATTACTAATCCTGTACTGATCCTGACTTACATACTGTATTATACTCCAGAGCTGCACTCAGTATTCTGCTGGTGCAGTCACTGTGTACATACATTACATTACTGATCCTGAGATACATCCTGTATTATACTCCAGAGCTGCACTCACTATTCTGCTGGTGCAGTCACTGTGTACATACATTACTGATCCTGAGTTACATCCTGTATTATACTCGAGAGCTGAACTCACTATTCTGCTGGTGCAGTCACTGTGTACATACATTACATTACTGATCCTGAGTTCCATCCTGTATTATACTCCAGAGCTGTACTCACTATTCTGCTGGTGCAGTCACTGTGTACATACAATTACATTACTGATCCTGTACTGATCCTGAGTTCCATCCTGTATTATACACCAGAGCTGTACTCACTATTCTGCTGGTGCAGTCACTGTGTACATATATTACATTACTGATCCTGTACTGATCCTGACTTACATCCTGTATTATACTCCAGAGCTGCACTCACTATTCTGCTGGTGCAGTCACTGTGCACATACATTACATTACTGACCCTCTACTGATCCTCAGATACATCCTGTATTATACTTCAGAGCTGCACTCACTATTCTGCTGGTGGAGTCACTGTGTACATACATTACATTACTGATCCTGCACTGATCCTGAGTTATATCCTGTATTATACTCCCGAGCTGCACTCACTATTCTGCTGGTGCAGTCACTGTGCACATACATTACATTACTGATCCGGTTCTGTTCCTGAGTTCCATCCTGTATTATACTCCAGAGCTGCACTCACTATTCTGCTGGTGCAGCCACTGTGTACATATATTACATTACTGATCCTGTACTGATCCTGAGTTACATCCTGTATTATACTCCAGAGCTGCACTCACTATTCTGCTAGTGCAGTCACTGTGTACATACATTACATTACTGATCCTGAGTTCCATCCTGTATTATACTCCAGAGCTGCACTCACTATTCTGCTAGTGCAGTCACTGTGTACATACATTACATTACTGATCCTGAGTTCCATCCTGTATTATACTCCAGACCTGCACTCACTATTCTGCTGGTGCAGTCACTGTGCACATACATTACATTACTGATCCGGTTCTGATCCTGAGTTACATCCTGTATTATATTCCAGAGCTGCACTCACTATTCTGCTGGTGCAGTCACTGTGTACATACATTACATTACTGATCCTGTACTGATCCTGAGTTACATCATGTATTATACTCCAGAGCTGCACTCACTATTCTGCTGGTGCAGCCACTGTGTACATATATTACATTACTGATCCTGTACTGATCCTGAGTTACATCCCTTATTATACCCCAGAGCTGCACTCACTATTCTGCTAGTGCTGTCTCTGTGCACATACATTACACTACTGATCCTGAGTTCCATCCTGTATTATACTCCAGAGCTGCACTCACTATTCTGCTGCTGCAGTCACTGTGTACATACATTACATTACTCATCCTGAGTTACATCTTGTATTATAATCCAGAGCTGCACTCACTATTCTGCTGGTGCAGTCACTGTGTACATACATTACATTACTGATCCTGAGTTACATCTTGTATTATAATCCAGAGCTGCACTCTCTATTCTGCTGGTGCAGTCACTGTGCAAATACATTACATTACTAATCCTGTACTGATCCTGACTTACATACTGTATTATACTCCAGAGCTGCACTCAGTATTCTGCTGGTGCAGTCACTGTGTACATACATTACATTACTGATCCTGAGATACATCCTGTATTATACTCCAGAGCTGCACTCACTATTCTGCTGGTGCAGTCACTGTGTACATACATTACTAATCCTGAGTTACATCCTGTATTATACTCGAGAGCTGAACTCACTATTCTGCTGGTGCAGTCACTGTGCACATACATTACATTACTGATCCTGAGTTCCATCCTGTATTATACTCCAGAGCTGTACTCACTATTCTGCTGGTGCAGTCACTGTGTACATACAATTACATTACTGATCCTGTACTGATCCTGAGTTCCATCCTGTATTATACTCCAGAGCTGTACTCACTATTCTGCTGGTGCAGTCACTGTGTACATATATTACATTACTGATCCTGTACTGATCCTGACTTACATCCTGTATTATACTCCAGAGCTGCACTCACTATTCTGCTGGTGCAGTCACTGTGCACATACATTACATTACTGACCCTCTACTGATCCTCAGATACATCCTGTATTATACTTCAGAGCTGCACTCACTATTCTGCTGGTGGAGTCACTGTGTACATACATTACATTACTGATCCTGCACTGATCCTGAGTTATATCCTGTATTATACTCCAGAGCTGCACTCACTATTCTGCTGGTGCAGTCACTGTGCACATGCATTACATTACTGATCCGTTTCTGTTCCTGAGTTACATCCTGTATTATACTCCAGAGCTGCACTCACTATTCTGCTGGTGCAGTCACTGTGTACATACATTACATTACTGATCCTGTACTGATCCTGAGTTACATCCTGTATTATACTCCAGAGCTGCACTCACTGTTCTGCTGGTGCAGCCACTGTGTACATATATTACATTATTGATCCTGTACTGATCCTGAGTTACATCCTGTATTATACTCCAGAGCTGCACTCACTATTCTGCTAGTGCAGTCAATGTGCACATACATTACATTACTGATCCTGAGTTCCATCCTGTATTATACTCCAGAGCTGCACTCACTATACTGCTAGTGCAGTCACTGTGAACATACATTACATTACTGATCCTGAGTTCCATCCTGTATTATACTCCAGAGCTGCACTCACTATTCTGCTGATGCAGTGACTGTGCACATACATTACATTACTGATCCGGTTCTGATCCTGAGTTACATCCTGTATTATACTCCAGAGCTGCACTCACTATTCTGCTGGTGCAGTCACTGTGTACATACATTACATTACTGATCCTGTACTGATCCTGAGTTACATCATGTATTATACTCCAGAGCTGCACTCACTATTCTGTTGGTGCAGCCACTGTGTACATATATTACATTACTGATCCTGTAGTGATCCTGAGTTACATACCTTATTATACCCCAGAGCTGCACTCACTATTCTGCTAGTGCAGTCACTGTGTACATACATTACATTACTGATCCTGAGTTACATCCTATATTATACTCCAGAGCTGCACTCACTATTCTGCTGGTGCAGTCACTGTGTACATATATTACATTACTGATCTTGTACTGATCCTGACTTGCATCCTGTATTATACTCCAGAGCTGCACTCACTATTCTGCTTGTTCAGTCACTGTGCACATACATTACATTACTGATCCTCAGTTATATCCTGTATTATACTCCAGAGCTGCACTCACTATTCTGCTAGTGCAGTCTCTGTGTACATACATTACATTACTGATCCTGAGTTATATACTGTATTATACTCCAGAGCTGCTCTCACTATTCTGCTGGTGCAGTCACTGTGCACATACATTACATTACTGATCCTGTACTGATTCTGAGTTACATCCTGTATTATACTCCAGAGCTGCACTCACTATTCTGCTGGTGCAGTCACTGTGTACATACATTACATTACTAATCCTGTGCTGATCCTGAGTTACATCCTGTATTATACTCCAGAGCTGCACTCACTATTCTGCTGGTGCAGTCACTGTGTACATACATTATATTACTGATCCTGTACTGATCCTGAGTTGCATCCTGTATTATACTCCAGAGCTGCACTCACTATTCTGCTGGTGCAGTCACTGTGTACATACATTACATTACTGATTCTGTACTGATCCTGAGTTACATCCTGTATTATACTCCAGAGCTGCACTCACTATTCTGCTGGTGCAGTCACTGTGTACATACATTACATTATTGATCCTGTACTGATCCTGAGTTACATCCTGTATTATACTCCAGAGCAGCACTCACTATTCTGCTGGTTCAGTCACTGTGTACATACATTACATTACTGATCCTGAGTTACATCTTGTATTATAATCCAGAGCTGCACTCTCTATTCTGCTGGTGCAGTCACTGTGCACATACATTACATTACTGATCCTGTACTGATCCTGACTTACATACTGTATTATACTCCAGAGCTGCACTCACTATTCTGCTGGTGCAGTCACTGTGCACATACATTACATTACTGATCCTCTACTCATCCTCAGTTACTTCCTTTATTATACTCCAGAGCTGCACTCACTATTCTGCTCGTGGGGTCACTGTGTACATACATAATATTACTGATCCTGAGTTACATCCTCTATTATAATCCAGAGCTGCACACACTATTCTGCTTTTGCAGTCACTGTGTACATATATTACATTACTGATCCTGTACTGATCCTGACTTACATCCTGTATTATACTCCAGAGCTGCACTCACTATTCTGCTGGTGCAGTCACTGTGCACATACATTACATTACTGACCCTCTACTGATCCTCAGATACATCTTGTATTATACTTCAGAGCTGCACTCACTATTCTGCTGGTGGAGTCACTGTGTACATACATAACATTAATGATCCTGCACTGATCCTGAGTTATATCCTGTATTATACTCCAGAGCTGCACTCACTATTCTGCTGGTGCAGTCACTGTGCACATACATTACATTACTGATCCGGTTCTGATCCTGAGTTACATCCTGTATTATACTCCAGAGCTGCACTCACTATTCTGCTGGTGCAGTCACTGTGTACATACATTACATTACTGATCCTGTACTGATCCTGAGTTACATCCTGTATTATACTCCAGAGCTGCAATCACTATTCTGCTGGTGCAGCCACTGTGTACATATATTACATTACTGATCCTGTACTGATCCTGAGTTACATCCTGTATTATACTCCAGAGCTGCACTCACTATTCTGCTAGTGCAGTCACTGTGTACATACATTACATTACTGATCCTGAGTTCCATCCTGTATTATACTCCAGAGCTGCACTCACTATTCTGCTAGTGCAGTCACTGTGTACATACATTACATTACTGATCCTGAGTTCCATCCTGTATTATACTCCAGAGCTGCACTCACTATTCTGCTGGTGCAGTCACTCTGCACATACATTACATTACTGATCCGGTTCTGATCCTGAGTTACATCCTGTATTATACTCCAGAGCTGCACTCACTATTCTGCTGGTGCAGTCACTGTGTACATACATTACATTACTGATCCTGTACTGATCCTGAGTTACATCCTGTATTATACTCCAGAGCTGCACTCACTATTCTGCTGGTGCAGCCACTGTGTACATATATTACATTACTGATCCTGTACTGATCCTGAGTTACATCCTGTATTATACTCCAGAGCTGCACTCACTATTCTGCTAGTGCAGTCGCTGTGTACATACATTACATTACTGATCCTGAGTTCCATCCTGTATTATACTCCAGAGCTGCACTCACTATTCTGCTAGTGCAGTCGCTGTGTACATACAATACATTACTGATCCTGAGTTCCATCCTGTATTATACTCCAGAGCTGCACTCACTATTCTGCTGGTGCAGTCACTGTGCACATACATTACATTACTGATCCGATTCTGATCCTGAGTTACATCCTGTATTATACTCCAGAGATGCACTCACTATTCTGCTTGTGCAGTCTCTGTGTACATACATTACATTACTGATCCTCTACTGATCCTGATTTACATCCTGTATTATACTCCAGAGCTGCACTCACTATTCTGCTGGTGCACCACTGTGTACATATATTACATTACTGATCCTGTACTGATCCTGAGTTACATCCCTTATTATACCCCAGAGCTGCACTCACTATTCTGCTAGTGCAGTCACTGTGTACATACATTACATTACTGATCCTGAGTTCCATCCTGTATTATACTCCAGAGCTGCACTCACTATTCTGCTGGTGCAGTCACTGTGTACATACATTACATTACTGATCCTGTACTGATCCTGAGTTACATCCTATATTATACTCCAGAGCTGCACTCACTATTCTGCTGGTGCAGTCACTGTGTGCATACATTACATTACTGATCCTGAGTTACATCCTGTATTATAATCCTGAGCTGTACTCACTATTCTGCTGGTGCAGTCACTGTGTACATATATTAGATTACTAATCTTGTACTTATCCTGACTTGCATCCTGTATTATACTCCAGAGCTGCACTCACTATTCTGCTTGTGCAGTCACTGTGCACATACATTACATTACTGATCCTCTACTGATCCTCAGTTACATCCTGTATTATACTCCAGAGCTGCACTCACTATTCTGCTGGTGGAGTCACTGTGTACATACATTACATTACTGATCCTGCACTGATCCTGAGTTATATACTGTATTATACTCCAGAGCTGCTCTCACTATTCTGCTGGTGCAGTCACTGTGTACATACATTACATTACTGATCCTGAGTTACATCCTGTATTATACTCCAGAGCTGTACTCACTATTCTGCTGGTGCAGTCACTGTGTACATACATTACATTACTCATCCTGAGTTACATCTTGTATTATAATCCAGAGCTGCACTCACTATTCTGCTGGTGCAGTCACTGTGCACATACATTACATTATTGATCCTGTACTGATCCTGAGTTACATCCTGTATTATACTCCAGAGCAGCACTCACTATTCTGCTGGTTCAGTCACTGTGTACATACATTACATTACTGATCCTGAGTTACATCTTGTATTATAATCCAGAGCTGCACTCTCTATTCTGCTGGTGCAGTCACTGTGCACATACATTACATTACTGATCCTGTACTGATCCTGACTTACATACTGTATTATACTCCAGAGCTGCACTCACTATTCTGCTGGTGCAGTCACTGTGCACATACATTACATTACTGATCCTCTACTCATCCTCAGTTACTTCCTTTATTATACTCCAGAGCTCCACTCACTATTCTGCTCGTGGGGTCACTGTGTACATACATAATATTACTGATCCTGAGTTACATCCTCTATTATAATCCAGAGCTGCACACACTATTCTGCTGGTGCAGTCACTGTGTACATACATTACATTACTGATCCTGAGATACATCCTGTATTATACTCCAGAGCTGCACTCACTATTCTGCTGGTGCAGTCACTGTGTACATACATTACTGATCCTGAGTTACATCCTGTATTATACTCGAGAGCTGAACTCACTATTCTGCTGGTGCAGTCACTGTGTACATACATTACATTACTGATCCTGAGTTCCATCCTGTATTATACTCCAGAGCAGTACTCACTATTCTGCTGGTGCAGTCACTGTGTACATACATTACATTACTGATCCTGTACTGATCCTGAGTTACATCCTATATTATACTCCAGAGCTGCACTCACTATTCTGCTGGTGCAGTCACTGTGTACATACATTACATTACTGATCCTGAGTTACATCCTGTTTTATAATCCAGAGCTGCACTCACTATTCTGCTTGTGCAGTCACTGTGTACATATATTACATTACTGATCCTGTACTGATCCTGACTTACATCCTGTATTATACTCCAGAGCTGCACTCACTATTCTGCTGGTGCAGTCACTGTGCACATACATTACATTACTGACCCTCTACTGATCCTCAGATACATCCTGTATTATACTTCAGAGCTGCACTCACTATTCTGCTGGTGGAGTCACTGTGTACATACATTACATTACTGATCCTGCACTGATCCTGAGTGATATCCTGTATTATACTCCAGAGCTGCACTCACTATTCTGCTGGTGCAGTCACTGTGCACATACATTACATTACTGATCCGGTTCTGTTCCTGAGTTCCATCCTGTATTATACTCCAGAGCTGCACTCACTATTCTGCTGGTGCAGCCACTGTGTACATATATTACATTACTGATCCTGTACTGATCCTGAGTTACATCCTGTATTATACTCCAGAGCTGCACTCACTATTCTGCTAGTGCAGTCACTGTGTACATACATTACATTACTGATCCTGAGTTCCATCCTGTATTATACTCCAGAGCTGCACTCACTATTCTGCTAGTGCAGTCACTGTGTACATACATTACATTACTGATCCTGAGTTCCATCCTGTATTATACTCCAGAGCTGCACTCACTATTCTGCTGGTGCAGTCACTGTGTACATATATTACATTACTCATCCTGAGTTACATCTTGTATTATAATCCAGAGCTGCACTCACTATTCTGCTGGTGCAGTCACTGTGTACATACATTACATTACTGATCCTGAGTTACATCTTGTATTATAATCCAGAGCTGCACTCTCTATTCTGCTGGTGCAGTCACTGTGCACATACATTACATTACTGATCCTGTACTGATCCTGACTTACATACTGTATTATACTCCAGAGCTGCACTCACTATTCTGCTGGTGCAGTCACTGTGCACATACATTACATTACTGATCCTCTACTCATCCTCAGTTACTTCCTTTATTATACTCCAGAGCTGCGCTCACTATTCTGCTCGTGGGGTCACTGTGTACATACATAATATTACTGATCCTGAGTTACATCCTCTATTATAATCCAGAGCTGCTCACACTATTCTGCTGGTGGAGTCACTGTGTACATACATTACATTACTGATCCTGAGATACATCCTGTATTATACTCCAGAGCTGCACTCACTATTCTGCTGGTGCAGTCACTGTGTACATACATTACTGATCCTGAGTTACATCCTGTATTATACTCGAGAGCTGAACTCACTATTCTGCTTGTGCAGTCACTGTGTACATACATTACATTACCGATCCTGAGTTCCATCCTATATTATACTCCAGAGCTGTACTCACTATTCTGCTGGTGCAGTCACTGTGTACATACAATTACATTACTGATCCTGTACTGATCCTGAGTTACATCCTGTATTATACTCCAGAGCTGCACTCACTATTCTGCTTGTGCAGTCACTGTGTACATATATTACATTACTGATCCTGTACTGATCCTGACTTACATCCTGTATTATACTCCAGAGCTGCCCTCACTATTCTGCTGGTGCAGTCACTGTGCACATACATTACATTACTGACCCTCTACTGATCCTCAGATACATCCTGTATTATACTTCAGAGCTGCACTCACTATTCTGCTGGTGGAGTCACTGTGTACATACATTACATTACTGATCCTGCACTGATCCTGAGTTATATCCTGTATTATACTCCAGAGCTGCACTCACTGTTCTGCTGGTGCAGCCACTGTGTACATATATTACATTATTGATCCTGTACTGATCCTGAGTTACATCCTGTATTATACTCCAGAGCTGCACTCACTATTCTGCTAGTGCAGTCACTGTGTACATACATTACATTACTGATCCTGAGTTCCATCCTGTATTATACTCCAGAGCTGCACTCACTATTCTGCTAGTGCAGTCACTGTGAACATACATTACATTACTGATCCTGAGTTCCATCCTGTATTATACTCCAGAGCTGCACTCACTATTCTGCTGGTGCAGTCACTGTGCACATACATTACATTACTGATCCGGTTCTGATCCTGAGTTACATCCTGTATTATACTCCAGAGCTGCACTCACTATTCTGCTGGTGCAGTCACTGTGTACATACATTACATTACTGATCCTGTACTGATCCTGAGTTACATCATGTATTATACTCCAGAGCTGCACTCACTATTCTGCTGGTGCAGTCACTGTGCACATGCATTACATTACTGATCCGTTTCTGATCCTGAGTTCCATCCTGTATTATACTCCAGAGCTGCACTCACTATTCTGCTGGTGCAGTCACTGTGTACATACATTACATTACTGATCCTGTACTGATCCTGAGTTACATCCTGTATTATACTCCAGAGCTGCACTCACTGTTCTGCTGGTGCAGCCACTGTGTACATATATTACATTATTGATCCTGTACTGATCCTGAGTTACATCCTGTATTATACTCCAGAGCTGCACTCACTATTCTGCTAGTGCAGTCACTGTGTACATACATTACATGACTGATCCTGAGTTCCATCCTGTATTATACTCCAGAGCTGCACTCACTATTCTGCTAGTGCAGTCACTGTGAACATACATTACATTACTGATCCTGAGTTCCATCCTGTATTATACTCCAGAGCTGCACTCACTATTCTGCTGGTGCAGTCACTGTGCACATACATTACATTACTGATCCGGTTCTGATCCTGAGTTACATCCTGTATTATACTCCAGAGCTGCACTCACTATTCTGCTGGTGCAGTCACTGTGTACATACATTACATTACTGATCCTGTACTGATCCTGAGTTACATCATGTATTATACTCCAGAGCTGCACTCACTATTCTGCTAGTGCAGTCACTGTGTACATACATTATACTAATGATCCTGAGTTCCATCCTGTATTATACTCCAGAGCTGCACTCACTATTCTGCTGGTGCAGTCACTGTGTACATACATTACATTACTGATCCTGTACTGATCCTGAGTTACATCCTGTATTATACTCCAGAGCTGCACTCACTATTCTGCTGGTGCAGCCACTGTGTACATATATTACATTACTGATCCTGTACTGATCCTGAGTTACATCCCTTATTATACCCCAGAGCTGCACTCACTATTCTGCTAGTGCAGTCACTGTGTACATACATTATACTACTGATCCTGAGTTCCATCCTGTATTATACTCCAGAGCTGCACTCACTATTCTGCTGGTGCAGTCACTGTGTACATACATTACATTACTGATCCTGAGTTACATCCTATATTATACTCCAGAGCTGCACTCACTATTCTGCTGGTGCAGTCACTGTGTACATACATTACATTTCTGATCCTGAGTTACATCCTGTATTATAATCATGAGCTGTACTCACTATTCTGCTGGTGCAGTCACTGTGTACATATATTACATTACTGATCTTGTACTGATCCTGACTTGCATCCTGTATTATACTCCAGAGCTGCACTCACTATTCTGCTTGTTCAGTCACTGTGCACATACATTACATTACTGATCCTCAGTTATATCCTGTATTATACTCCAGAGCTGCACTCACTATTCTGCTAGTGCATTCTCTGTGTACATAGATTACATTATTGATCCTGAGTTATATACTGTATTATACTCCAGAGCTGCTCTCACTATTCTGTTGGTGCAGTCACTGTGCACATACATTACATTACTGATCCTGTACTGATCCTGAGTTACATCCTGTATTATACTCCAGAGCTGCACTCACTATTCTGCTGGTGCAGTCACTGTGTACATACATTACATTACTAATCCTGTGCTGATCCTGAGTTACATCCTGTTTTATACTCCAGAGCTGCACTCACTATTCTGCTGGTGCAGTCACTGTGTACATACATTATATTACTGATCCTGTACTGATCCTGAGTTACATCCTGTATTATACTCCAGAGCTGCACTCACTATTCTGCTGGTGCAGTCACTGTATACATACATTACATTACTGATTCTGTACTGATCCTGAGTTACATCCTGTATTATACTCCAGAGCTGCACTCACTATTCTGCTGGTGCAGTCACTGTGTACATACATTACATTATTGATCCTGTACTGATCCTGAGTTACATCCTGTATTATACTCCAGAGCAGCACTCACTATTCTGCTGGTTCAGTCACTGTGTACATACATTACATTACTGATCCTGAGTTACATCTTGTATTATAATCCAGAGCTGCACTCTCTATTCTGCTGGTGCAGTCACTGTGCACATACATTACATTACTGATCCTGTACTGATCCTGACTTACATATTGTATTATACTCCAGAGCTGCACTCACTATTCTGCTGGTGCAGTCACTGTGCACATACATTACATTACTGATCCTCTACTCATCCTCAGTTACTTCCTTTATTATACTCCAGAGCTGCACTCACTATTCTGCTGGTGCAGTCACTGTGTACATACATTACATTACTGATCCTGAGATACATCCTGTATTATACTCCAGAGCTGCACTCACTATTCTGCTGCTGCAGTCACTGTGTACATACATTACTGATCCTGAGTTACATCCTGTATTATACTCGAGAGCTGAACTCACTATTCTGCTGGTGCAGTCACTGTGTACATACATTACATTACTGATCCTGAATTCCATCCTGTATTATACTCCAGAGCTGTACTCACTATTCTGCTGGTGCAGTCACTGTGTACATACATTACATTACTGATCCTGTACTGATCCTGAGTTACATCCTATATTATACTCCAGAGCTGCACTCACTATTCTGCTGGTGCAGTCACTGTGTACATACATTACATTACTGATCCTGAGTTACATCCTGTTTTATAATCCAGAGCTGCACTCACTATTCTGCTTGTGCAGTCACTGTGTACATATATTACATTACTGATCCTGTACTGATCCTGACTTACATCCTGTATTATACTCCAGAGCTGCACTCACTATTCTGCTGGTGCAGTCACTGTGCACATACATTACATTACTGACCCTCTACTGATCCTCAGATACATCCTGTATTATACTTCAGAGCTGCACTCACTATTCTGCTGGTGGAGTCACTGTGTACATACATTACATTACTGATCCTGCACTGATCCTGAGTTACATCCTGTATTATACTCCAGAGCTGCACTCACTATTCTGCTGGTGCAGTCACTGTGCACATACATTACATTACTGATCCGGTTCTGTTCCTGAGTTCCATCCTGTATTATACTCCAGAGCTGCACTCACTATTCTGCTGGTGCAGCCACTGTGTACATATATTACATTACTGATCCTGTACTGATCCTGAGTTACATCCTGTATTATACTCCAGAGCTGCACTCACTATTCTGCTAGTGCAGTCACTGTGTACATACATTACATTACTGATCCTGAGTTCCATCCTGTATTATACTCCAGAGCTGCACTTACTATTCTGCTAGTGCAGTCACTGTGTACATACATTACATTACTGATCCTGAGTTCCATCCTGTATTATACTCCAGAGCTGCACTCACTATTCTGCTGGTGCAGTCACTGTGTACATACATTACATTACTGATCCGGTTCTGATCCTGAGTTACATCCTGTATTATATTCCAGAGCTGCACTCACTATTCTGCTGGTGCAGTCACTGTGTACATACATTACATTACTGATCCTGTACTGATCCTGAGTTACATCATGTATTATACTCCAGAGCTGCACTCACTATTCTGCTGGTGCAGCCACTGTGTACATATATTACATTACTGATCCTGTACTGATCCTGAGTTACATCCCTTATTATACCCCAGAGCTGCACTCACTATTCTGCTAGTGCTGTCACTGTGCACATACATTACATTACTGATCCTGAGTTCCATCCTGTATTATACTCCAGAGCTGCACTCACTATTCTGCTGCTGCAGTCACTATGTACATACATTACATTACTCATCCTGAGTTACATCTTGTATTATAATCCAGAGCTGCACTCACTATTCTGCTGGTGCATTCACTGTGTACATACATTACATTATTGATCCTGTACTGATCCTGAGTTACATCCTGTATTATACTCCAGAGCAGCACTCACTATTCTGCTGGTGCAGTCACTGTGTACATACATTACATTACTGATCCTGAGTTACATCTTGTATTATAATCCAGAGCTGCACTCTCTATTCTGCTGGTGCAGTCACTGTGCACATACATTACATTACTGATCCTGTACTGATCCTGACTTACATACTGTATTATACTCCAGAGCTGCACTCACTATTCTGCTGGTGCAGTCACTGTGCACATACATTACATTACTGATCCTCTACTCATCCTCAGTTACTTCCTTTATTATACTCCAGAGCTGCGCTCACTATTCTGCTCGTGGGGTCGCTGTGTACATACATAATATTACTGATGCTGAGTTACATCCTCTATTATAATCCAAAGCTGCTCACACTATTCTGCTGGTGCAGTCACTGTGTACATACATTACATTACTGATCCTGAGATACATCCTGTATTATACTCGAGAGCTGCACTCACTATTCTGCTGGTGCAGTCACTGTGTACATACATTACTGATCCTGAGTTACATCCTGTATTATACTCGAGAGCTGAACTCACTATTCTGCTGGTGCAGTCACTGTGTACATACATTACATTACTGATCCTGAGTTCCATCCTGTATTATACTCCAGAGCTGTACTCACTATTCTGCTGGTGCAGTCACTGTGTACATACAATTACATTACTGATCCTGTACTGATCCTGATTTACATCCTGTATTATACTCCAGAGCTGCACTCACTATTCTGCTTGTGCAGTCACTGTGTACATATATTACATTACTGATCCTGTACTGATCCTGACTTACATCCTGTATTATACTCCAGAGCTGCACTCACTATTCTGCTGGTGCAGTCACTGTGCACATACATTACATTACTGATCCTGAGTTACATCCTGTATTATACTCCAGAGCTGCACTCACTATTCTGCTAGTGCAGTCACTGTGCACATACATTACATTACTGACCCTCTACTGATCCTCAGATACATCCTGTATTATACTTCAGAGCTGCACTCACTATTCTGCTGGTGGAGTCACTGTGTACATACATTACATTACTGATCCTGCACTGATCCTGAGTTATATCCTGTATTATACTCCAGAGCTGCACTCACTATTGTGCTGGTGCAGTCACTGTGCACATGCATTACATTACTGATCCGTTTCTGATCCTGAGTTACATCCTGTATTATACTCCAGAGCTGCACTCACTATTCTGCTGGTGCAGTCACTGTGTACATACATTACATTACTGATCCTGTACTGATCCTGAGTTACATCCTGTATTATACTCCAGAGATGCACTCACTATTCTGCTAGTGCAGTCACTGTGTACATACATTACATTACTGATCCTGAGTTCCATCCTGTATTATACTCCAGAGCTGCACTCACTATTCTGCTAGTGCAGTCACTGTGAACATACATTACATTACTGATCCTGAGTTCCATCCTGTATTATACTCCAGAGCTGCACTCACTATTCTGCTGGTGCAGTCACTGTGCACATATATTACATTACTGATCCGGTTCTGATCCTGAGTTACATCCTGTATTATACTCCAGAGCTGCACTCACTATTCTGCTGGTGCAGTCACTGTGTACATACATTACATTATTGATCCTGTACTGATCCTGAGTTACATCATGTATTATACTCCAGAGCTGCACTCACTATTCTGCTGGTGCAGCCACTGTGTACATATATTACATTACTGATCCTGTACTGATCCTGAGTTACATCCCTTATTATACCCCAGAGCTGCACTCACTATTCTGCTGGTGCAGCCACTGTGTACATATATTACATTACTGATCCTGTACTGATCCTGAGTTACATCCCTTATTATACCCCAGAGCTGCACTCACTATTCTGCTGGTGCAGCCACTGTGTACATATATTACATTATTGATCCTGTACTGATCCTGAGTTACATCCTGTATTATACTCCAGAGCTGCACTCACTATTCTGCTAGTGCAGTCACTGTGTACATACATTACATTACTGATCCTGAGTTCCATCCTGTATTATACTCCAGAGCTGCACTCACTATTCTGCTAGTGCAGTCACTGTGAACATACATTACATTACTGATCCTGAGATCCATCCTGTATTATACTCCAGAGCTGCACTCACTATTCTGCTGGTGCAGTCACTGTGCACATATATTACATTACTGATCCGGTTCTTATCCTGAGTTACATCCTGTATTATACTCCAGAGCTGCACTCACTATTCTGCTGGTGCAGTCACTGTGTACATACATTACATTACTGATCCTGTACTGATCCTGAGTTACATCATGTATTATACTCCAGAGCTGCACTCACTATTCTGCTGGTGCAGCCACTGTGTACATATATTACATTACTGATCCTGTACTGATCCTGAGTTACATCCCTTATTATACCCCAGAGCTGCACTCACTATTCTGCTAGTGCAGTCACTGTGTACATACATTATACTACTGATCCTGAGTTCCATCCTGTATTATACTCCAGAGCTGCACTCACTATTCTGCTGGTGCAGTCACTGTGTACATACATTACATTACTGATCCTGAGTTACATCCTATATTATACTCCAGAGCTTCACTCACTATTCTGCTGGTGCAGTCACTGTGTACATACATTACATTTCTGATCCTGAGTTACATCCTGTATTATAATCATGAGCTGTACTCACTATTCTGCTGGTGCAGTCACTGTGTACATATATTACATTACTGATCTTGTACTGATCCTGACTTGCATCCTGTATTATACTCCAGAGCTGCACTCACTATTCTGCTTGTTCAGTCACTGTGCACATACATTACATTACTGATCCTCAGTTATATCCTGTATTATACTCCAGAGCTGCACTCACTATTCTGCTGGTGCAGTCACTGTGCACATACATTACATTACTGATCCTGTACTGATCCTGAGTTACATCCTGTATTATACTCCAGAGCTGCACTCACTATTCTGCTTGTTCAGTCTCTGTGTACATACATTACATTACTGATCCTGAGTTATATACTGTATTATACTCCAGAGCTGCTCTCACTATTCTGCTGGTGCAGTCACTGTGTACATACATTACATTACTAATCCTGTGCTGATCCTGAGTTACATCCTGTATTATACTCCAGAGCTGCACTCACTATTCTGCTGGTGCAGTCACTGTGTACATACATTATATTACTGATCCTGTACTGATCCTGAGTTACATCCTGTATTATACTCCAGAGCTGCACTCACTATTCTGCTGGTGCAGTCACTGTGTATATACATTACATTACTGATTCTGTACTGATCCTGAGTTACATCCTGTATTATACTCCAGAGCTGCACTCACTATTCTGCTAGTGCAGTCACTGTGTACATACATTACATTACTTATCCTGAGCTACATCCTGTATTATAATCCAGAGCTGCACTCACTATTCTGCTGGTGCAGTCACTGTGTAAATACATTCCATTACTGATCCTGTACTGATCCTGAGTTAAATCCTGTATTATACTCCAGAGCTGCACTCACTATTCTGCTGGTGCAGTCACTGTGTACATACATTACATTACTGATCCTGTACTGATCCTGAGTTACATCCTGTATTATACTCCAGAGCTGCACTCACTATTCTGCTGGTGCAGTCACTGTGTACATACATTACATTACTGATCCTGTACTGATCCTGAGTTACATCCTGTATTATACTCCAGAGCTGCACTCACTATTCTGCTGGTGCAGTCACTGTGTACATACATTACATTACTGATCCTGTACTGATCGTGAGTTACATCCTGTATTATACTCCAGAGCTGCACTCACTGTTCTGCTGGTGCAGCCACTGTGTACATATATTACATTACTGATCCTGTACTGATCCTGAGTTACATCCTGTATTATACTCCAGAGCTGCACTCACTATTCTGCTAGTGCAGTCACTGTGTACATACATTACATTACTGATACTGAGTTCCATCCTGTATTATACTCCAGAGCTGCACTCACTATTCTGCTAGTGCAGTCACTGTGTACAAACATTACATTACTGATCCTGAGTTCCATCCTATATTATACTCCAGAGCTGCACTCACTATTCTGCTGGTGCAGTCACTGTGCACATACATTACATTACTAATCCGGTTCTGATCCTTAGTTACATCCTTTATTATACTCCAGAGCTGCACTCACAATTCTGCTGGTGCAGTCACTGTGTACATACATTACATTACTGATCCTGTACTGATCCTGAGTTACATCCTGTATTATACTCCAGAGCTGCACTCACTATTCTGCTGGTGCACCACTGTGTACATATATTACATTACTGATCCTGTACTGATCCTGAGTTACATCCCTTATTATACCCCAGAGCTGCACTCACTATTCTGCTAGTGCAGTCACTGTGTACATACATTACATTACTGATCCTGAGTTCCATCCTGTATTATACTCCAGAGCTGCACTCACTATTTTGCTGGTGCAGTCACTGTGTACATACATTACATTACTGATCCTGTACTGATCCTGAGTTACATCCTATATTATACTCCTGAGCTGCACTCACTATTCTGCTGGTGCAGTCACTGTGTGCATACATTACATTACTGATCCTGAGTTACATCCTGTATTATAATGCTGAGCTGTACTCACTATTCTGCTGGTGCAGTCACTGTGTACATATATTACATTACTGATCTTGTACTTATCCTGACTTGCATCCTGTATTATACTCCAGAGCTGCACTCACTATTCTGCTTGTGCACTCACTGTGCACATACATTACATTACTGATCCTCTACTGATCCTCAGTTACATCCTGTATTATACTCCAGAGCTGCACTCACTATTTTGCTTGGTGCAGTCACTGTGTACATACATTACATTACTGATCCTGTACTGATCCTGAGTTACATCCTGTATTATACTCCAGAGCAGCACTCACTATTCTGCTGGTGCAGTCACTGTGTACATACATTACATTATTGATCCTGTACTGATCCTGAGTTACATCCTGTATTATACTCCAGAGCAGCACTCACTATTCTGCTGGTGCAGTCACTGTGTACATACATTACATTACTGATCCTGAGTTACATCTTGTATTATAATCCAGAGCTGCACTCTCTATTCTGCTGGTGCAGTCACTGTGCACATACATTACATTACTGATCCTGTACTGATCCTGACTTACATACTGTATTATACTCCAGAGCTGCACTCACTATTCTGCTGGTGCAGTCACTGTGCACATCCATTACATTACTGATCCTCTACTCATCCTCAGTTACTTCCTTTATTATACTCCAGAGCTGCACTCACTATTCTGCTCGTGGGGTCACTGTGTACATACATAATATTACTGATCCTGAGTTACATCCTCTATTATAATCCAGAGCTGCTCACACTATTCTGCTGGTGCAGTCACTGTGTACATACATTACATTACTGATCCTGAGATACATCCTGTATTATACTCCAGAGCTGCACTCACTATTCTGCTGGTGCAGTCACTGTGTACATACATTACTGATCCTGAGTTACATCCTGTATTATACTCGAGAGCTGAACTCACTATTCTGCTGGTGCAGTCACTGTGTACATACATTACATTACTGATCCTGAGTACCATCCTGTATTATACTCCAGAGCTGTACTCACTATTCTGCTGGTGCAGTCACTGTGTACATACATTACATTACTGATCCTGTACTGATCCTGAGTTACATCCTATATTATACTCCAGAGCTACACTCACTATTCTGCTGGTGCAGTCACTGTGTACATACATTACATTACTGATCCTGAGTTACATCCTGTTTTATAATCCAGAGCTGCACTCACTATTCTGCTTGTGCAGTCACTGTGTACATATATTACATTACTGGTCCTGTACTGATCCTGACTTACATCCTGTATTATACTCCAGAGCTGCACTCATTATTCTGCTGGTGCAGTCACTGTGTACATACATTACATTACTGATCCTGAGTTACATCCTGTATTATACTCCAGAGCTGTACTCACTATTCTGCTGGTGCAGTCACTGTGTACATACAATTACATTACTGATCCTGTACTGATCCTGAGTTACATCCTGTATTATACTCCAGAGCTGCACTCACTATTCTGCTTGTGCAGTCACTGTGTACATATATTACATTACTGATCCTGTACTGATCCTGAGTTACATCCTGTATTATACTCCAGAGCTGCACTCACTGTTCTGCTGGTGCAGCCACTGTGTACATATATTACATTACTGATCCTGTACTGATCCTGAGTTACATCCTGTATTATACTCCAGAGCTGCACTCACTATTCTGCTAGTGCAGTCACTGTGTACATACATTACATTACTGATACTGAGTTCCATCCTGTATTATACTCCAGAGCTGCACTCACTATTCTGCTAGTGCAGTCACTGTGTACATACATTACATTACTGATCCTGAGTTCCATCCTGTATTATACTCCAGAGCTGCACTCACTATTCTGCTGGTGCAGTCACTGTGCACATACATTACATTACTGATCCGGTTCTGATCCTTAGTTACATCCTGTATTATACTCCAGAGCTGCACTCACAATTCTGCTGGTGCAGTCACTGTGTACATACATTACATTACTGATCCTGAGTTACATCCTGTATTATACTCCAGAGCTGCACTCACTATTCTGCTGGTGCACCACTGTGTACATATATTTCATTACTGATCCTGTACTGATCCTGAGTTACATCCCTTATTATACCCCAGAGCTGCACTCACTATTCTGCTAGTGCAGTCACTGTGTACATACATTACATTACTGATCCTGAGTTCCATCCTGTATTATACTCCAGAGCTGCACTCACTATTCTGCTGGTGCAGTCACTGTGTACATACATTACATTACTGATCCTGTACTGATCCTGAGTTACATCCTATATTATACTCCTGAGCTGCACTCACTATTCTGCTGGTGCAGTCACTGTGTGCATACTTTACATTACTGATCCTGAGTTACATCTTGTATTATAATCCAGAGCTGCACTCACTATTCTGCTTGTGCACTCACTGTGCACATACATTACATTACTGATCCTCTACTGATCCTCAGTTACATCCTGTATTATACTCCAGAGCTGCTCTCACTATTCTGCTGGTGCAGTCACTGTGTACATACATTACATTACTCATCCTGAGTTACATCTTGTATTATAATCCAGAGCTGCACTCACTATTTTGCTTGGTGCAGTCACTGTGTACATACATTACATTACTGATCCTGTACTGATCCTCAGTTACATCCTGTATTATACTCCAGAGCAGCACTCACTATTCTGCTGGTGCAGTCACTGTGTACATACATTACATTATTGATCCTGTACTGATCCTGAGTTACATCCTGTATTATACTCCAGAGCAGCACTCACTATTCTGCTGGTGCAGTCACTGTGTACATACATTACATTACTGATCCTGAGTTACATCTTGTATTATAATCCAGAGCTGCACTCTCTATTCTGCTGGTGCAGTCACTGTGCACATAGATTACATTACTGATCCTGACTTACATACTGTATTATACTCCAGAGCTGCACTCACTATTCTGCTGGTGCAGTCACTGTGCACATCCATTACATTACTGATCCTCTACTCATCCTCAGTTACTTCCTTTATTATACTCCAGAGCTGCACTCACTATTCTGCTCATGGGGTCACTGTGTACATACATAATATTACTGATCCTGAGTTACATCCTCTATTATAATCCAGAGCTGCTCACACTATTCTGCTGGTGCAGTCACTGTGTACATACATTACATTACTGATCCTGAGATACATCCTGTATTATACTCCAGAGCTGCACTCACTATTCTGCTGGTGCAGTCACTGTGTACATACATTACTGATCCTGAGTTACATCCTGTATTATACTCGAGAGCTGAACTCACTATTCTGCTGGTGCAGTCACTGTGTACATACATTACATTACTGATCCTGAGTACCATCCTGTATTATACTCCAGAGCTGTACTCACTATTCTGCTGGTGCAGTCACTGTGTACATACATTACATTACTGATCCTGTACTGATCCTGAGTTACATCCTATATTATACTCCAGAGCTACACTCACTATTCTGCTGGTGCAGTCACTGTGTACATACATTACATTACTGATCCTGAGTTACATCCTGTTTTATAATCCAGAGCTGCACTCACTATTCTGCTTGTGCAGTCACTGTGTACATATATTACATTACTGGTCCTGTACTGATCCTGACTTACATCCTGTATTATACTCCAGAGCTGCACTCACTATTCTGCTGGTGCAGTCACTGTGCACATACATTACATTACTGACCCTCTACTGATCCTCAGATACATCCTGTATTATACTTCAGAGCTGCACTCACTACTCTGCTGGTGGAGTCACTGTGTACATACATTACATTACTGATCCTGCACTGATCCTGAGTTACATCCTGTATTATACTCCAGAGCTGCACTCACTATTCTGCTGGTGCAGTCACTGTGTACATACATTACATTACTGATCCTGTACTGATCCTGAGTTACATCCTGTATTATACTCCAGAGCTGCAATCACTATTCTGCTGGTGCAGCCACTGTGTACATATATTACATTACTGATCCTGTACTGATCCTGAGTTACATCCTGTATTATACTCCAGAGCTGCACTCACTATTCTGCTAGTGCAGTCACTATGTACATACATTACATTACTGATCCTGAGTTCCATCCTGTATTATACTCCAGAGCTGCACTCACTATTCTGCTAGTGTAGTCACTGTGTACATACATTACATTACTGATCCTGAGTTCCATCCTGTATTATACTCCAGAGCTGCACTCACTATTCTGCTGGTGCAGTCACTTTGCACATACATTACATTACTGATCCGGTTCTGATCCTGAGTTACATCCTGTATTATACTCCAGAGCTGCACTCACTATTCTGCTGGTGCAGTCACTGTGTACATACATTACATTACTGATCCTGTACTGATCCTGAGTTACATCCTGTATTATACTCCAGAGCTGCACTCACTATTCTGCTGGTGCGGCCACTGTGTACATATATTACATTACTGATCCTGTACTGATTCTGAGTTACATCCTGTATTATACTCCAGAGCTGCACTCACTATTCTGCTAGTGCAGTCACTGTGTACATACATTACATTACTGATCCTGAGTTCCATCCTGTATTATACTCCAGAGCTGCACTCACTATTCTGCTAGTGCAGTGGCTGTGTACATACATTACATTACTGATCCTGAGTTCCATCCTGTATTATACTCCAGAGCTGCACTCACTGTTCTGCTGGTGCAGTCACTGTGCACATACATTACATTACTGATCCGGTACTGATCCTGAGTTACATCCTGTATTATACTCCAGAGCTGCACTCACTATTCTGCTGGTGCACCACTGTGTACATATATTACATTACTGATCCTGTACTGATCCTGAGTTACATCCCTTATTATACCCCAGAGCTGCACTCACTATTCTGCTAGTGCAGTCACTGTGTACATACATTACATTACTGATCCTGAGTTCCATCCTGTATTATACTCCAGAGCTGCACTCACTATTCTGCTGGTGCAGTCACTGTGTACATACATTACATTACTGATCCTGTACTGATCCTGAGTTACATCCTATATTATACTCCAGAGCTGCACTCACTATTCTGCTGGTACAGTCACTGTGTGCATACATTACATTACTGATCCTGAGTTACATCCTGCATTATAATCCTGAGCTGTACTCACTATTCTGCTGGTGCAGTCACTGTGTACATATATTACATTACTCATCTTGTACTTATCCTGACTTGCATCCTGTATTATACTCCAGAGCTGCACTCACTACTCTGCTTGTGCAGTCACTGTGCACATACATTACATTACTGATCCTCTACTGATCTTCAGTTACATCCTGTATTATACTCCAGAGCTGCACTCACTAGTCTGCTGCTGCAGTCACTGTGTACATACATTACATTACTCATCCTGAGTTACATCTTGTATTATAATCCAGAGCTGCACTCTCTATTCTGCTGGTGCAGTCACTGTGCACATACATTACATTACTGATCCTGTACTGATCCTGACTTACATACTGTATTATACTCCAGAGCTGCACTCACTATTCTGCTGGTGCAGTCACTGTGCACATACATTACATTACTGATCCTCTACTCATCCTCAGTTACTTCCTTTATTATACTCCAGAGCTGCACTCACTATTCTGCTGGTGGAGTCACTGTGTACATACATTACATTACTGATCCTGTACTGATCCTGAGTTACATCCTGTATTATACTTCAGAGCTGCACTCACTATTCTGCTGGTGCAGTCACTGTGTACATACATTACATTACTGATCCTGTACTGATCCTGAGTTACATCCTGTATTATACTCCAGAGCTGCACTCACTGTTCTGCTGGTGCAGCCACTGTGTACATATATTACACTATTGATCCTGTACTGATCCTGAGTTACATCCTGTATTATACTCCAGAGCTGCACTCACTATTCTGCTAGTGCAGTCACTGTGTACATACATTACATTACTGATCCTGAGTTCCATCCTGTATTATACTCCAGAGCTGCACTCACTATTCTGCTAGTGCAGTCACTGTGAACATACATTACATTACTGATCCTGAGTTCCATCCTGTATTATACTCCAGAGCTGCACTCACTATTCTGCTGGTGCAGTCACTGTGTACATACATTACTGATCCTGAGTTACATCCTGTATTATACTCGAGAGCTGAACTCACTATTCTGCTGGTGCAGTCACTGTGTACATACATTACATTACTGATCCTGAGTTCCATCCTGTATTATACTCCAGAGCTGCACTCACTATTCTGCTTGTGCAGTCACTGTGTACATATATTACATTACTGATCCTGTACTGATCCTGACTTACATCCTGTATTATACTCCAGAGCTGCACTCACTATTCTGCTGGTGCAGTCACTGTGCACATACATTACATTACTGACCCTCTACTGATCCTCAGATACATCCTGTATTATACTTCAGAGCTGCACTCACTATTCTGCTGGTGGAGTCACTGTGTACATACATTACATTACTGATCCTGCACTGATCCTGAGTTATATCCTGTATTATACTCCACAGCTGCACTCACTATTCTGCTGGTGCAGTCACTGTGCACATGCATTACATTACTGATCCGGTTCTGATCCTGAGTTACATCCTGTATTATACTCCAGAGCTGCACTCACTATTCTGCTGGTGCAGTCACTGTGTACATACATTACATTACTGATCCTGTACTGATCCTGAGTTACATCCTGTATTATACTCCAGAGCTGCACTCACTGTTCTGCTGGTGCAGCCACTGTGTACATATATTACATTATTGATCCTGTACTGATCCTGAGTTACATCCTGTATTATACTCCAGAGCTGCACTCACTATTCTGCTAGTGCAGTCACTGTGTACATACATTACATTACTGATCCTGAGTTCCATCCTGTATTATACTCCAGAGCTGCACTCACTATTCTGCTAGTGCAGTCACTGTGAACATACTTTACATTACTGATCCTGAGTTCCATCCTGTATTATACTCCAGAGCTGCACTCACTATTCTGCTGGTGCAGTCACTGTGCACATACATTACATTACTGATCCGGTTCTGATCCTGAGTTACATCCTGTATTATACTCCAGAGCTGCACTCACTATTCTGCTGGTGCAGTCACTGTGTACATACATTACATTACTGATCCTGTACTGATCCTGAGTTACATCTTGTATTATACTCCAGAGCTGCACTCACTATTCTGCTGGTGCAGCCACTGTGTACATATATTACATTACTGATCCTGTACTGATCCTGAGTTACATCCCTTATTATACCCCAGAGCTGCACTCACTATTCTGGTAGTGCAGTCACTGTGTACATACATTATACTACTGATCCTGAGTTCCATCCTGTATTATACTCCAGAGCTGCACTCACTATTCTGCTGGTGCAGTCACTGTGTACATACATTACATTACTGATTCTGAGTTACATCCTATATTATACTCCAGAGCTGCACTCACTATTCTGCTGGTGCAGTCACTGTGTACATATATTACATTACTGATCTTGTACTGATCCTGACTTGCATCCTGTATTATACTCCAGAGCTGCACTCACTATTCTGCTTGTTCAGTCACTGTGCACATACATTACATTACTGATCCTCAGTTATATCCTGTATTATACTCCAGAGCTGCACTCACTATTCTGCTAGTGCATTCTCTGTGTACATACATTACATTACTGATCCTGAGTTATATACTGTATTATATTCCAGAGCTGCTCTCACTATTCTGCTGGTGCAGTCACTGTGCACATACATTACATTACTGATCCTGTACTGATCCTGAGTTACATCCTGTATTATACTCCAGAGCTGCACTCACTATTCTGCTGGTGCAGTCACTGTGTACATACATTACATTACTAATCCTGTGCTGATCCTGAGTTACATCCTGTATTATACTCCAGAGCTGCACTCACTATTCTGCTGGTGCAGTCACTGTGTACATACATTATATTACTGATCCTGTACTGATCCTGAGTTACATCCTGTATTATACTCCAGAGCTGCACTCACTATTCTGCTGGTGCAGTCACTGTGTACATACATTATATTACTGATCCTGTACTGATCCTGAGTTACATCCTGTATTATACTCCAGAGCTGCACTCACTATTCTGCTGGTGCAGTCACTGTGTACATACATTACATTACTGATTCTGTACTGATCCTGAGTTACATCCTGTATTATACTCCAGAGCTGCACTCACTATTCTGCTGGTGCAGTCACTGTGTACATACATTACATTACTGATCCTGTGCTGATCCTGAGTTACATCCTGTATTATACTCCAGAGCTGCACTCACTATTCTGCTGGTGCAGTCACTGTGTACATACATTACTGATCCTGTGCTGATCCTGAGTTACATCATGTATTATACTCCAGAGCTGCACTCACTATTCTGCTGGTGCAGTCACTGTGTACATACATTACATTACTTATCCTGAGTTACATCCTGTATTATAATCCAGAGCTGCACTCACTATTCTGCTGGTGCAGTCACTGTGTAAATACATTCCATTACTGATTCTATACTGATCCTGACTTACATCCTGTATTATACTCCAGAGCAGCACTCACTATTCTGCTGGTGCAGTCACTATGTACATACATTACATTACTGATCCTGTACTGATCCTGAGTTACATCCTGTATTATACTCCAGAGCTGCACTCACTATTCTGCTGGTGCAGTCACTGTGTACATACATTACATTACTGATCCTGAGTTACATCCTGTAGATCTTTTTATTATAAAAATGAAAAACATAACAATAATAATAACAGAAACATAACAAAATTATCAACCACAAAATAAACAATGTAATGAACTGGTCCAGTCTCTCCCTCTCTCCTCACACACATATTATACATATATACACAATAATAACTACTCATATTGCAGACTTCTGGTCCGGTTACCAAACAAAATAATAACAATATAATAAGTAAAATAAACAATAACCGACAAAAATATATAGAAACTAATATATACATTTTTTTTATATATATTAATATAAAATAAATACTAACTATACAAATGTAAACATTACTAAACAAAACCCCCCACACTCAAGCCCACCAGTCCCTCCCCGGCACTGACCTGAGAGCTGGTCCTGCACCTCATGCCTCAGTCCAACGTCCATAGGCCAGATCAGGCAGTGCCAGTTTTTCACCCAAATAACCAGTGTCCCACAAGATGAACCCACCTCCCCCCTTTTCCCTCCACCCAACCTAATACCTACACCCAAACCCATATATACAATATATACAGAAACAAACAATACAATAACCACAACTGACAAAGCCCAAGTTCGGCGCCTGCAGCCCTACATCACTGTCTACTGATCAAAACAAAACAAAAATCTATGGTGTCAGCAGCAGCCCACCACCAGGAGAGGAGACAACCAGACTAGGGCACACTAAAAGAAAAGCCCCTCCAGAGGAGAGCGGCCCTCCGTGTACCCAGTCTCTCATACTCCAGAGAACACACCTTCACCAGGTCACCGAGTATGGTCCTAAACACATCGTCCACTGTGAGGATTTTCCGCTGCGTCGATACTAAGCACCGTGCGTTCCACGTGTGATACCTAACCACTGCGCTAACTAGAAATAAGGTGCAGCGGTCCTGACCACCCAGGTCCCCGAATGCTCCATAGGCCAATTCCGCATAAGAGAGCCCGGCCAGCTGGGGCCAGCCAATGGAGGCGCCCACCCTGTTGTACACCTCTGTGTTAAAGGGACAACGAAGCAGGAAGTGGTCCATGCTTTCAAGCATGGTAACACAATGCTCCCGAGGACAGTTCCTGTCCTCAGAGCTCCTACTCTTCAGATTGTCCCTCACACACAGCTTCCCATGGAAGCAGCGCCAAGCCAAGTACCAAAACTTTGAGGGGATCCTGAAAGAATTCAAAAGATGCAGACCCACCCCAAGATCCCGACTTGGGCAATCCCTGCGCGCCAGAGGCCTCTGAAAATGGGTCAAGAGAACCCTTTTGTCAAGGAGCTTCCTTGGCAGAGTCCTGAACTCCCACATTCCCAGACCCCACCTGCGAATTACCTTCAGAACCACAGTAGCGTAAGCCGGTAGATGTCCATGTGGTGTGCGTAGATCTTTCACTTGCCCTCCTGTCTCCCATTCCTGGAAGAAAGGCTGAAACCATCGCTTACAGGAGAATACCCACAGAGGAGCCCTCTCTTTCCAGAGGTTTGCAATATTGATCTTAATGAAGGTATTCACAAGGAATACCACAGGGTTCACCATACCCTACCCTCCTAGTCTCCTCGTATGGTAAGTAACCTCCTTCTTGACCAGGTTCAGTCTATTCCCCCATAACAGTTGGAAGAACAAACTGTAGACCCGAGTCCAGAGAGGCTCCAGCAAGATGCACACACTGCCCAGATAGATCAGCACAGGGAGCAGGTAAGTTTTGATCAGGTTTATCCTTTCCCTTAGGGTCAAAGACCAACCCTTCCATTGGTACACCTTCTGAATGGCGATCTGTAGCCTGCTGTCCCAATTTTGTTTGGGGCAATCCCCCTGGCCAAATTTGATGCCAAGAACTTTTGCAGAGACTTTGGGTTCTGGAAGGGTGTCCGGGAGATCAAAACCAGAATCTCCTCCTCCCAGCCAGAGACTCTCACACTTATCCCGGTTGATCTTGGACCCGGATGCCTCCGAGTAGCGATTTACCTCTGACATCAGCCATTCTGCCTCCCCATCAGAGGAAACAAAAACGGTGACATCATCGGCATACGCCACCACTCTCAGAGTGGCTTCCGGTGCTGCCCGGTCCATCACGATCCCAGCCAATGGTCCACGCTCCACCCTCCTAAGAAGTGGGTCAATCGCAAACACGTACAGCAGCGGGCTCAAGGAACAACCCTGGCGAACACCACACCCAACCTCAAAAGAGCTGCCAATCCAACCGTTCACAAGCGGGAAACTCTCTGCCCCAGCGTACAAGGTCTTAAGCCAATCAACAAACCCCCCCGGCCGGCCATACCTCAGAAGGACAGACCAGAGGTACTCATGATTAACCCGATCAAACGCTTTTGCCTGGTCCAATGACAGCATGTACCCCTTCCAGTGACCAGCCCTACTCTGCTCCACCGCCTCTCGGACACAGAGTACAGCACTAATTGTACTGCGGCCCGGAACAGAGCAATGCTGGGCTCCCGAGAGGAGCCGGGGCGCAAATTTCACCAGCCGATTAAACAGCACCTTTGCCAAAACCTTCCTGTCTGCATTGAGAAGCGCTATGGGACGCCAATTCTCAATGCAAGATGAGTCCTTACCCTTTGACAAGATAATCAGGGCAGACCTCCTCATTGACTTTGGCAGAGTGCCCGAGGAAAGACATTCATTGAATACCTCAGTCAAGAGGGGAACCAAGGCGTCCTTAAAGGTCTTATAGAATTCAGATGTTAAGTCATCTGGACCGGGAGATTTCTTTAGGGCAAGCCCTTCAATCGCCAACTTAACTTCCTCTTCCCTGATCATCTCTGTCAAAACGCCAAGAGAGGGGTCTACCCCTGGTTCGGGGACGGCTTCAGCCAGAAAAACCGACATCTCATCCCAATACAGATCCCTCTTCCCCAAGAGGTGTGAGTAGAAGGATCTGACAACCTCCAGGATCCCTGATCTGGATCTTTTCAGGGACCCCGCAGTGTCAACCAGTCCTGTAATAACTTTACTATTCACTGACATCTTGCAGTTTCTGTAAGGGTCGGGTGAGCGGTACTTCCCATAATCCCTCTCAAAAACCAAAGATGGTCTACAGGATCAATAGATACATCACCTGTACTACTAGATATGTTATATACTTTGCCACGTGTCCATGTGGACTTATATATGTGGGCATGACTACCCGTCAATTTAAAGTGCGTGTCCGCGAGCACGTTTTGGACATTATTGCTGCGGCTGACCACACGGACACATCCACCCTCAAAACCTTACCTCGCCATTTTAAGATCCACCACAATTGTGATGCGTCGATGCTCAATATAAGGGGCATCGACTGCATAATACCCAGTATACGGGGGGGTAAGGTGGGTCAGCGACTGGCCCAAATGGAATCCTGTTGGATTTGGTCCCTCAACACATTGCACCCAAAGGGACTCAATGAGAGCATTAGCTATTCCCCCTTTCTCTAATCCCTAGTATCTACCACAAAGTTCTATCTAAGGTGGCCACAGTTAATTGAGGCTAGATTTTATAATCTTAACATCCAATATACATGGTTTTAATGATTTTAACTCACTGTTTTTCTTGCAATAATTAGTTCTTACCTTTTGTCTGGTCGTTTCTTTTCTTCACTATCTGGGGGTGGTTTCTCGATCCGGCCGTGAGAATGGGCCCTCTACCGGACATGGTGTTCCATTCAGTCCATGTGAATCTGCGGGGGATCATGGACGACAATCTGCATGGTGGAGATATTAAATTATTAAAGCTGTAAGATTATAATCTGTACTCATAGATACATCTATTATACTACATGTAAATATCAATTCATGCTATAATGTTGTATAAAACGAAAAAGTGGACTGATATTTTCTTCAATGACATTTTTCGATATTATGTATCTTAATGTTGTGTATCTTGCATATGAACATATGTTTTGTAGTATGTTGGGTGTCTATTGCACAATGGGTGTGCAGGGTACTGTTATATCTCCGTCATGTATGTTATGTACACACATACATATGGGCGCACACGGCGCAATTTTGTTTATTTATGTGTGTATATACACTGATGGACATCATCGCACACATGTATGTATTTGGGCGAATTATGGGGTATATATCTGATGACACAGCCAAATGTTGGCCCCCTAAAAAATTAAAAATTATGTTGATATAACAAATAACATCATTTGTGTGTGTGCCTGTGATCTGATATGTATATACAATCAGGGATGCCAAATATATCCGGATGGGTATCATCTGTTCTTTATTTTATTTTTTTATTTTTTTACCTCACATGTCGCACTTGGGTCTTCCCCCCCCCCGGATCATGTTTTCTTTCCCTTCTTTCTTTATTTTATCTTTTAGACAATCTTTGATATGTGGCATCATGGCCTTATAGAACTGACTCTTGTTATTTCAGTGAGAGGGCTGCGATGATACCTGGTCTAGTGAAGGAGACAGTCAGGCAAATGTGCTGACTATGTGGGTCTGTGCGCCGGCCGGCTTTCCGTGTCCCAGTGACATGAGGTGTTGTGGCTATTCTGTAGCCCCCGCTTCTGTCACATGACGCGGATGCTGGCCGGCGTCCGGATCCCCATGGTGACGCACACGTCACTTCCGGTCCCGCGGTCTTTGTGTTCTAGCGGTGTGTGGCGTCAGGGATTATGCCCCGCCCCTCTGCTGTCACATGATGCGGATGCCGGCCGGCGTTCTACCTCCGCAATGACACTGTGTGTTTCAGCGGTGTGTTGCGTTAGGGCTTAAGCCCCGCCCCTCCGCTGTCACATGATGCGGATGTCGGCTGGCGTCCTGGTCTCCGCAGTGACGCTGATATCACTTCCGGTCTTTAAATGTGCCTGGCGCCAATATAAGCAAGTGACAGCGAGGCAGCAAACATGCCCCCTGACGAAGGGAACCACCAAAACGCGCGTCGCGGCTTCTCTGCTCCGCATGTGCCGACCTTAGACGGACCTCTAAATCTTTGACTATTCCCTGACTGTCTTCTGCTGAAGCTTGATATCTCTGGTATGTATATATAGTGACTTAGCAGGTCACTTATGGTTATATCTGGCATATGATAGGGAACGTACACTCAGCAGTATAGAACAGCATGGGTATTCTAGTCCAGTATAGGTGCTGTACTTGAAAATATGTATTGACATATCATCTATGTATGGTGTTACTCCTCAAATACTTAGATAGTCTATATCCGACTTAAAATGTACTGTTTGGTCCTGCATGTGTCCGCCATGTGGAGAGGGTTGTTGCGGGTTTCTATTCCTCATGTGTTTTCCACACTGATTCCTGCTTTTGTCTGATCATCTATGTACTAATAAATTTTGATGCATATCTTTAAAACCATTGGCTCCTTTTTCGTTGCTTTGTTTTGGTTGGATTTGTAATTTATGGCGATGGAGCCTAATATGTCCGTAATAGGGTAGTATTGAATAGAGTAACAATTCTATGGTTATTTATATTTGACACGATATATACTATCTACTCATGATTAGCGTGTATTATATTATTTTATATACATTGGGTACAGAAAGTATTCAGACCCCTTTAAATTTTTCACTCTTTGTTTCATTGCATTCTAAAAAGTTCATTTTTTTTCTCATTAAAGTACACTCTACACCCCATCTTGACTGAAAAAAAAAACAGAAATGTAGAAATTTTTCCAAATTTATTAAAAAAGAAAAACTGAAATATCACATGGTCATAAGTATTCAGACCCTTTGCTCAGTATTGAGTAGAAGCCCCCTTTTGAGCTAGTACAGCCATGAATCTTCTTGGGAATGATGCAACAAGTTTTTCACACCTGGATTTGGGGATCCTCTGCCATTCTTCCTTTCAGATCCTCTCCAGTTCCGTCAAGTTGGATGGTGAACGTTGGTGGACAGCCATTTTCTGGTCTCTCCAGAGATGCTCAATTGGGTTTAGGTCAGGGCTCTGGCTGGGCCAGTCAAGAACGGTCACAGAGTTGTTCTGAAGCCACTCCTTTGTTATTTTAGCTGTGTGATTAGGGTCATTGTCTTGTTGAAAGGTGAACCTTCGGCCAAGTCTGAGGTCCAGAGCACTCTGGAAGAGGTTTTCATCCAGGATATCTCTGTACTTGGCCGCATTCATGTTTCCTTCAATTGCAACCAGTCATCCTATCCCTGCAACTGACAAACACCCCCATAGCATGATGCTGCCACCACCATGTTTCACTGTTGGGATTGTATTGGGCAGGTGATGAGCAGTGCCTGGTTTTCTCCACCCATACCGCTTAGAATTATCACCAAAAAGTTCTATCTTCATCTCATCAGACCAGAGAATCTTATTTCTCATAGTCTGGGAGTCCTTCATGTGTTTTTGAGCAACTTCTAGGCGGGTTTTCATATGTCTTACACTGAGGAGAGGCTTCCATCGGGCTACTCTGTCATGAAGGGCAAACTGGTGGAGGGCTGCAGTGATAGTTGACTTTGTAAAACTTTCTCCCATCTCCCTACTGCATCTCTGGAGCTCAGACACAGAGATTGGGTTTGTTCTTTACCTCTCTCACCAAGGCTCTTCTCCCACGATTGCTCAGTTTGGCTGGATGGCCAGGTCTATGAAGACTTCTGGTGGTCCCAAACTTCTTCCATTTAAGGATTATGGAGGCCACTGTGCTCTTAGGAACCTTGAGTAATTCAGAAATTATTTTGTAACCCTGGCTAAATCTTTGCCTTGCCACAATTCTGTCTCTGAGCTCCTTGGACAGTTCCTTTGAGCTCATGATTCTCATTTGGTCTGACATGCACTGTGAGCTGTGAGGTCTTATATAGACAGGTGTGTGCCTTTCCAAATCAAGTCCTATCAGTTTAATTAAACACAGCTGGACACAATGAAGAAGTAGAACCATCTCAAGGAGGATCACAAGGAAATGGACAGCGTGAGACTTAAATATGAGTGTCTGAGCAAAGGGTCTGAATTCTTATGACCTTATGATATTTCAGTTTTTTTCTTTTTTAATAAATTTGCAAAAATTTCTATATTTCTGTTTTTTTCAGTCAAGATGGGGTGCAGAGTGTACTTTAATGAGAAAAAAATGAACTTTTTAGAATTTACCAAATGGCTGCAATGAAACAAAGAGTGAAAAATGTAAAGGGGTCTGAATACTTTCCGTACCCACTGTATACATTTATTCAGGATGTGGGGGGGGCGCAATCCCGGGCCCATCAGACTATAGTTACCCCACTGTATGTACATATATATACAATATTCATTTTTTAGAGTTAGGCATATAACAATTTTTAACAACTGCATACCAATTCCGTCTTGTTTCAATGGCACTCTCATACATATACAGCGATGGGTGACATTGATGCCTGTTCCCCAGGTAGCACATTCTAATCCCACAACTGGGGTTATAAAATCCTTGGGGATTAATTTTATAGTGTTTTTATGAATTTTTTTTTATATAGTACTGTCCACACTGAGTATTTAATTCTCCCCTCTTTTCCTTCCTTCTTTTACTGTCCCATTTTACCATTCTTATTTGAATAAAAATGAATGAAAAACTAAAAATAAATACAATTGTTCACGTCCCCCACTCAGCAACAGCGCTTCCGGCTGGAACATCACTCCGGACGGGCACAGGAGAGGGGCAGATTCGGGATGTTGCTCCCGCAACATTTCCACCTTGCCAGAGGACCCTACCATAGTCACTACCATGGAGTGGGAGCTGGAGGACTGCTAACAAAATTGTATTCATCTGAATGCTGGAACCAACGGTGCTGTACATACCTAGTACAAATGAACTCAGCTGTCTCCCTGCGGTGGATCAGGGGATACCTTGTGTAATATTAAAGATTTTCCTGCAAAAATTGCTGTATATTCACAATTATTTGCTATTAGTCATTATTATATGTGGAGATTGTCTTACTGACCCCACAGCCCTGGTGAGAAGGGTGGTCTCTAGAATACAGAAGGTCTTATTATGTCACAGTGGGGATGTGACCCCTGGGCTCCCCAGGACGCCCAGCACCGAATCCAATTGGTTCCTGTGCATAAAACTTAGGTCGAGCCACATTTAGGTAAAAGGGTCCGAGTCTATGGATAAAATCTATGGATCAGAACATGTTTTTCCTAGATTGACCATCATTTTCAGGTTTAACAGAATCACTGGTCCTCTCCTCCACTTTTGGCCGAGGTCTGGAGGATTACTGGGAGACATGGAACAGATGTTCTCCTGTTTGTAGCCCACCCATCAGACATGTATGTCGTAAACAACTGACACCCCATAAATGTCAGGAGGACTCTATTAAATACAAAGGGACATTAATCAATTTAAAAGTTTTATTTTTAAATTAAGAATTGCATGGAAGGACGAGGAGATGTTCTTGGAGGAGCCTCCTTCTTCAGCAGATGTTCTTTGCTGGTCAGGAGGCCACATGTAGATGGTGCCAGTCCTTCCATACAGGTACAGCATTGATGGTGGACGCGCTGTACTTTCCTCAGGGCGCTAGACGTGGCGGTTTTCTGCCCTTGCGATGTTTATGAAGCCGCGGTGACAGACACCAAATAAGCAGCTTTCTCGGATGGAGTGAGCAGCCCTGGATAGTCCACGCCGGCAGGATGAGATCACCCGGCGGAAGAGAGAACCTATGAGAAGAGACGTAACACTGATGTCAGTAACAGGACTCCATATCAGAGGACACGGCTGTGCGGTCACTGTGGCCGGACGGCAGAGGAATCATCCATACACAGGTACGGGGGGATTGTCCGCCATCATACATGTGACAATCCCACCACTGACTGATCTGCTCCACGGCCGACACCACACAACATGGGGCTTATTGTCACACTCACCTCTTCTCCTTTCCCCTTCTTCTTCTCTCTCTGGTTTTTGTTGTTTTTTCGGTTTTCTTTTCCCCTGAACTGGAAATTCGAATAAAAAACAAGAAAAAGATGTTGATTATAAACTCCTAAGAGATGAGCTTTGTATGGTTCTATAGGATGGTGTTATTCTCGTGGCTTGTAGCCCTGGTAATCGATTATTGCCCCATAATGGGGGAAATATGTCACACATACATAACATCAGCAGAGGGGTGAGAATTAGATTACCCAGAGAACTGATTAATATGAAACCTGCCATGTGGGGTCTCGACAAGGAGCTATGTCCCTTCTTACCATGACATTACTTGTAATGTGCCGCAGTGTTGCCTTATAATCAGTTACATAAACCTCAGTGTAACATTGAGGCCATAAAGGGGTCAGTATGGGCCATATGGGGCCGTGGGCGCAGGATTTGAGTCAGTTTGGCAGAAGACTGAACGGCCCCTTAGAACTTTTAATGCATAAAAGAATGAAGATTTTTACAGAATGAACTGCTCATCGCTTTATAGGGAGAAAAAAGTAGTAATTTTCTGATCCTTTATGTGCACGTTCACATTACACGTTTTGATCATAGACTGTGATAGGATGTCATATAGACCTGTACACACCTGACAATGGGGAGGACTCGCTGTAATTAGCAGTGAAACACTGCTTGTCTACATCAGGTTTAGAAGGGGAAGATTCTTGCTGCCTGTTTGGTAGAAGAAAAACATAAATTACAAGCGAAAACAATACAAAATGGACGAACACCCGTCTGCAAGGCCGGTTAGGACATTTGGATAACATGGAGGAGGCACCCTGCTCAGGACCCACTTCTATCACTAAGAATGGAGAATCGCTAGTAATATTGGCCTGTAATGAGCTGGAAATGATTGACTGGTCGTAATGATCGGCTGTTATCGCCAGCGTTATCACAAGCCAGAACCACAGTGATCATCAATCATGGGGAGGTGGCGCTGGATATAGTGCTGAGTTACACTTATCTTACAGTTTATCTTCTGATATATCAGATCCAAACCCGATAATAATAATTTACTCACATGTCTGAGTGTTTTGCACTCTCTGGGGAATACACTGGAGGTGGCTTCAGTTCTTCATCGTTCATCACCCTGGTATTGGTGGAACAGAGCTAAAACATAGAGAAAAATAAAATAAATACATATTTAAACTTTATTTTAATTATAAGTTTTATAGATCTTACCGGTCACACTTACTTTAGAAAGCCTTTGAGACGATGATATAAAGTTCAGGCTTTCTGGCCAGTCATTATCCTCGCTTGTGTCCCCCTCATCTGAATCAATAAGTTCGTAATTGCTACATTGAGCTGAAAAGCACAAGTGTTATTAGACATTATTAGTATGAGACCCGATCACGGAAAGTCACCATTTTATCACTAATAATGATTGGGACTGATTGTCACAAAATATGAAAGACAAGACACACAAAAGCTTTCTGCAGATGACGTCTCCTTCTACTTACGGTCAAAGTAGCCAGTGTCCTCTTCTGACTCAAAGTCAGGAATGAAATGTGGCTCTTTACTTAGAAGACTGTCAAAGTCTATGCCACATAGGAATGGATGCATTTTGATCTCTTTCGCTCCTCCTGGGAAAGGAAGACAATAAAAAGTGATCTAGACATTATCATATAGACAGCTCCATATCTGAACAGTTTTTGTTACTCTGAACTAAAGACGTAACAGAGCTGATGTGAAGAAAAGTTGCTGAAAGTAAAGCAGAGAACCTCAGTGCTGATCCTGAGGGGTGTGATCATTTGTCTGGTCACAGATGTGTAATAATTCATTATTAATACTATTATATACATTACCTGTCCCAAGTCTATGTGCTGGATCTTTTCTGAGCAGCTCAGTGATGATGTCCTGAGCATCAGGTGGAGGAGTGCGATTATCAAATGTCCAAGTTATCTCATCTGTTATATTAAAAGAAAATGTTACAGAAAATAAAACCTCCTCATTTACTTTATTAACACAAAAATCTTTTGTATTAACACAACAAGTAACTAAACCACAGAACCAATCTAAGCAAATAACAATGACACCACACCGCATTCAGATTATTTTACTTACCCCTTAATATACTGCAGTAAGTGTCATATTTGGAATCCCCATGAAATGGTACACGGAATAGAAGGAATTCGTGTAGGATGATCCCTACCGACCACCAGTCCACAGGCCGCCCATAGCCTTCCTGTAAGATGACTTCAGGGGCGATGTATTCAGGGGAGCCAGCAATCTGGAAAGCAACAGAAGAAGGAGATGAGGAGCTGAGAAAATAATTGTGACGAATAACATCAGAGGAAAACGTTTTCTAGATGAGAAGATATCAGAGAAGAAGAAATAGATGAGAAGAGTAAAGAACAAGATCCTGTAAGTAAAGCCGACCTCATCATCACGGAACTCTCTGGTGACGTCCTCGGTTGGAGCCTTGTAGGTTTCTGATGTTGGTCTCATGAGGCCGAGTTTGGAAAGTCCGAAGTCCGTGACTTTAATATGACCAGATGCCGATACCAGGAGGCTGTGAAAAAACAGACGGTGTCAGCCCCAAGTAATAACCCATAGACTTTATGACAATCTCTAACTTTCTTCCTCCTAGAGGGGGCACTTACTTCTCAGGCTTCAGGTCTCGGTGCACCACACCAAAGCTGTGCAGGTATTCCACAGCCAGGACTGTTTCTGCAATGTACTTTCGGGCCAAGGGGACAGGTAAAGGTCCATAGATGTTCATAAGACTGCCACAGTCTCCTCCTACAGGAGAAAGCAAATATGACAGGAGAGGGTTTGTTACAATGTAAATGACACATGATGCGTGTGAAGGAGAAATAAGCGGAGACATTGGGGCAGGATGTCACACATAGAGATATACTGTGTAATAATGCAAAAGAAAAACAATGGAGCATACCCTAATAGTAACTAGGACTGCGCTGAATGTCTATGAAGCAAAACTACAAATGTGCAAAAGCTGCAGAAATAAGTGCAAGGAAACAACGTCCCATATAAAAATGTGAAGCTATACTATGTATATTACAATAAATAACCTAAATAAATCTATAATTGATAGAAGGTGTCAGCCGTCTCATAGTATGGTGTAATATAACCTGACGGAGTATGAAACGCTTGTTGCAGCGCGGTACTCATACTTTTTTTCTTAAATATAGCTATCCACTCTCCTTCATGGTTGGATATTACCATCAACAAGAATATATTATATATACTACCCCATGCTATGAGATTGCTGACATCTTCTATGATTTATAGATTTATCTCGCTTATTTATTGTAAGACACTATACTTTTTTGGCCGTATTAGTATCCCTTTTTTCTATGAGTCACCTTGTTAGTTTAAGTTATTTATTCCATGGGACTAATAAAGATTCATTATTTTATATAGGGGGTTGTTTTATTGCATTTATTTGTACAGCTTTTGCTCATTTGTGGCTTTGCTTTATGTACTCTACAATGTAGAGCGTATACTATATACTGCAGAGCGACCCTATACATAAAGACAGAGCTGGGCTTCATCTACGAGCCTCTGGTTCATTTCTCTATGAAATGCTCATCTACCGTGGTTCCCCGAAAATAAAAACTACCCCGAAAATAAGCTCTAGCAAGGTTTTACAGGATGTTTGGAGTATGCTTGAAATATAAGTCCTATTCCAAAAGTAAGCCCTAGTTACAGTCAGGGCCAGCATTAGGAGGGGGGGGGGACACTTGGCAGTTGCCCAGGGCCCGCACTCTTTTAGGGGCTCCCAGCATTTCTATTCCGAGGTTAAGACTGCTTAAGGACCTTTGGTGACATCATGGTCATGTGACCATGATGTGTCCATAGGTCCTTTAACTACAAGAGAGTCTAGATGAACTGAAGGGGAGGCCGGCAACTGTGTATCATTTATGCTGTGTGTGTATAGGCATGTGTATGTATGTGCTGTGTGCATGTACGTATCTATGTATGTGCTGTGTGTGTATAGGCATGTGTATGTATGTGCTGTGTGTGCATGTACATATCTATGTATGTGCTGTGTGTGTATATACATCTGTATGTGCAGTATATGTGTGTATAAACATGTGTATGTATGTGCTGTGTGTGCATGTACATATATATCTATATATTTGCTGTGTGTGTATATACATGTGTATGCATGTGATGTGTGTGTATAGGCATGTGTATGTATGTGCTGTGTGTGCATGTACATATCTATGTATGTGCTGTGTGTGTATACATCTGTATGTGCAGTATATGTTAGAACTCTCCTGTTAGGTTTTTTCTAATTTGCTGGTCACAAGACCTTTTTTGCCTATTTAATCCTGCTCCGCACTCCTGGCCTTGCTGGACTTCATTGTAATTTCTAATCTTGAGCTAGCTTGGTGCTCTGTTGCCTTTCTCAGTCAGTTTTGCTGGGTCTTCGGAACCTCTATGTTCTATGTTGTTTGTTTGTCTTATTTCTGCTTCAATTTCTGCTAGGAGGTGTCCATCTTTCTCCCAGACCCTAGTTCTTGTAGGGATCCCTCCCTCACATCTATAGGTCTTCGTTCAGACTAGCCGAGGACTTTAGTGGGTCTGATCGCAGGATCAGGTTCCCCGTTACATCATAGGGATCCAGCTTAGTTCTATTGTAGGGACAGATCTCCTGTCTTTCCTTAGTGCTTGTAGCAGATCATAACAGTATATGTGTGTATAAACATGTGTATGTATGTGCTGTGTGCATGTACATATATATCTATGTATTTGCTGTGTGTGTATATACATGTGTATGTATGTGATGTGTGTATGTGCAGTGTTTCTGTGTATACAGTTGTGCTCAAAAGTTTACATACCCCAGCAGAATTTTTCTTTCTTGGTTTTGTTTCAGTGAGTATGAATGATAACAAAAAAAAATTTCTCCACTCATGGTTATTGGTTGGGCGAAGCCATTTATTGTCAAACTCAGCAAATACTGGAGGCAAATTTGCACTCATCAGCCCAGAAGCTGCACATGGGACGTACTTGGACGTTCCAACATGACAACGATCCAAAACACAAGGCCAAGTCGACCTGTCATTGGCTACAGCAGAACAAAGGGAAGGTTCTGGAGTGGCCATCTCAGTCTCCTGACCTCAATATCATTGAGCCACTCGGGGGAGATCTCAAGAAAGTATTTCATGCTAGACCACCCAGGAATTTACAGGAACTGGAGGCTTTTTGCCAAGAAGAATGGGCAGCTTTACCATCTGAGAAAATAGAGAACCTCATCCACAACTACCACAAAAGACTTCAAGCTGTCATTGATGTTAGAGGGGGCAATACACGGTATTAAGAACTGGGGTTTGTGAAGTTTTGATCAGGGTCATTTGGATGTTTTTGGTTGTCATTAAGATTTAAAAAGAGAAAACACAGTAGTTTGACAATAAATGGCTTCACCCAACCAATAACCGTGAGTGGAGAAAAAGTTATCATTCATATTCTCTGAAACAAGGCCAAGAAAGGAAAAATTCTGCCGGGGTATGTAAACTTTTGAGCACAACTGTACATGTGAATATGTAGTGTGTGTATGTGCAGTGTGAGTGTTTGATGACATAGTTATATTTGAAAAAATGTTTCTTTTTTTCAAGAATAAATGTGGATTGTTCTGCATGAGGAAAACAATAAGACATCCCCTGAAAAACAACGAACCCATCTCTCACAGCAAAAAACTATAGACCCTGTGTTATTTTTGAGGAAACATGGTGCAAACTGTTAAAATTCAGTCAAATCCTCCTTTCTCCATAGTGGAGATTTCTGCCATGCTCAGTGAGGACATACCCTGAAGACTTTCACAGACAAATTCATTTTTCTGGCATGTTGCTAACAGATAACTTATAGTAAAAGCAGTGTGGACATGTAACCATCTATGTGGTCACATTCTGCTTATGGAGAAGGTCCTAGAGATGAGCAGACCAGCGCTGGATATAGATACGATGGATATGTCCTACCTGGTACATACTCCATGACCATGCACAGATGACGTGTAGTTGGAAAGGAGCACAACATGGAGGCCACGAAGGGACAATCTGCAAATGTTAGGATGTCCCTCTCTAGAAAGGCCCGTTCAAGTCTTACTGGATCTTTCAGCTTCTGCTTGTCCAGTTTCTTCATGGCGTATAACTGTTTGGAGTCTTTTTGGCGCACTAAGTGGACGGTTCTGAAGAGGAAGAAAATCGGTGGTTTATAATGTATTCTTACTAACAGTCTGTCTATAGACCTCATCACATCTCCTGTACTAATGGTGAATACTAGATATGCTGCCATCGCTATATAGATGATCTCCACTGGGAGGTCCTCATCCATGCCCCATCGTAAATGAACTGAATAATGACAATTAGATGTGCACAGAAGAGATGAGAGAATTAATTACAATGAAATAGAATTCTACTCATATTTTACAAAGATCTGTATTCACCAACATGGCGATTTTATTTTGTAATTTGCTTCCTCATGGATTCAGCAAAATGATGAGCAAGTGGACACTATTTTCTAAACCTTAAAAGGCCTTCAAAATGTTAAAAAAAAAACACATTCTTATCCTCACCTCTCCGGCCCCTCTGCCTCAACTGCCTGGTCCGCACTTTCAAATCTCTGCTGCCAGTGCAGAAGTCCAAACATGTCTAAGGCTGAGACAGGACTTCTGGCATTGAGGAGGTCTAGGAGGATTCTGCACAAACGCATAAAAGGTCACGGTGTCGTGGCGTTGGGAACCTTCATGAGCTTGCATAGAATCCTCCTGAAGCTCCTCAAAACTAGAAGTTCTGGCCCAGCATGAGCAGCGGCAATCTGAAGATGTGGTAAGGACTGGACGGATGTTGGTAAAAAGCAGAGGGGTCGGAGAGGTGATCAGTGAGGTCAGTATAAGTCTATTTTCCACTTTTTATATCTTACATTTATTAGGCTCTGGGGTCTGGAGAGAACCCAGAGCATAACAAAAGACATTCAATTCGTGAATCACATTTCCCAGGAAAGTCTGCATGAACAGGCGAATGTGAATTATGCCAGATCCGCTCTTCTCTAGAGAACAGGGATGTGGCCCTAGAAAACATAAATTATGCCGACATCAAGCTCACCCAAAAGCTCCACAGCTGAACTGTTTGATCTGTTTGTAGTCGCTCTTACAAGGATTTCTCCCTGGGTTCAATGATCCGATCAAGGCCTAGAAATAATAAGAAACGGCATTAAAGCATAAAATCTGCAGAAAGATAACATCTGTGGATGCCGGACCCCCACAGACAACATTATGTATATGGGATATCCCCCATACACAGACATCACTGTACTGCAGGGGAGGAGACGGGAGATCACATAGCGGGGGCAGGAATAATAATGCCGCCATCACACACAATAGATCTGATCTACAAGAAGAATAGGGATATCCCCTCGTCATATGGGGGATAATATTATATGTGTAATTCACCCCCGTTACCTGATCATACACAGACGTCTCCGCTGATACTTACACTGGCAGGTTCCTGGATCTCGGGGGTCTCACGTATTCCACCGTCAGTAATTGCCGGCACAGATATTCCTATAATAATGAGGAAACGTTTTGTATTAGACGATATCAGTACATAATATATAACATCCATATAAAGAAGGAGATGAGACGGGCTCTGTACACGGTGTAATACTGGTATATGGGATTCTGCACACAACATATATATTTATGGCTCCTCCATAGATGGATATTCTGGACCATAAATGGCCATTGTTCAGGATCTGATTCATCCTAGAACAATTACATGATCGGGGACCTAGGAGCCTCCTTGTACATGATGGAGAAGAGCACAGAGGAGAGAAGCGGAATTACCTGCGCCCCCTCCATTATAGTCTATAAGGGGCTCCGGAGCCGTCACCGGCCTCATACAGAGGATGGAGAGTAAATCTACATGTTCTCTGCCGTTCTCTATAATATCCAGATATGTGAATGTAAGAATATTAGATGATTGCTCACCTTCCATCAGATCAGTGTTCAGCCCCTGCTGACTGGTATTAGGGTCCGGGATAGTCAGGTTTTCCCCCTCTTCGGAGTCACCTTCTGATGTTTCCTGATGGGTTTAATATGTGCAATTAATATAACATTTCACAAATACTAAATTACCGTATACAGTCCGTCCTCGACTTATGAACTTCTGACTTACAAACGACTCCAAGATACAAAGGGTTGATGTTGAAAAAAAAGCTAATATTCACCCTCCAGTCCTTTCCACTGTCATGTGCCATTTCTCTGGTCTCTTTACTATAGTCTAGGACTTCCGGCCGCATTCAGAACCCAGAGGTCACTGCTCATCATAAGGTCATAAGGATGAGGCTGGAAGTCCTGCCCCATAGTGAAGAGGCTGGAAATGTGGTGCACTATGATGGAAAAAGGAGGACCAGGTGGCGGGCAGCGAGCAAAAAGTTATTGTTTTTTTTTACCCTGTTTTAACTTATATACAAATTTGGGTTACAAACAAACCTATAGGATTTATCTAGTTTGTGACAAGGGGACGACCTGTACATAAGTCAGGAAGTACTAAACCAGGACCTAGGGAATAAGCTCAGTATTGGACGGACTATGCATAAGGCAGGAAGTACTAAACCTGGATCTACGGGACAATCTCAGTATTGGATGTACCATACACGGCCGCTCCCTCCAGAAAATCCACATGAATTTGTAAGGGACTTGTATCTACAGCTGTTTTCTAATAACTTCTATTATCAGAACTGCAGCATTTACAAGATGGAAGATTGTGATGATGGAGTGAGACAGAGACGGAAACACAACCTCTGCAGCCGTAGAGACAGGCGGCCATAGAATATCCTGCACCTCTGACATCATAAATCTGCCCCTCTGCTGTATGACGGCTAATCTGGAGAAGATCAGACCAGGACGTGTGATATAGAAGGTGATGGATCCTTACCAGACGCTCCAGTGAGCCGGCCGGACGCTCCAGTACATACAGGACATTTTGGGCCAGTTGTATAATAAAGGCCAATTCTCCACTTGAGGATTTTTCTTCAGACTATAAAGATGGAAAGAAATAGAAAGGGAAAATCATGAGAGAACATGGAGGAGGCCAGTTATGCCACTTTACTCCTGCGATCTACTCTACAATTACTACATATCTGGTGACTTGGTGCCAGTTGTCTATAATATAATCAGGGATGTGTCCGTCTGTCCGAAGCCTCTATAGACTGCGCCTGCACAGTCTGGCCCCAGACAGAAGAATGCATCCAGCCATTACAGGTGACAGATAAGATGAGTATATTGTACTGGAGATCGCAGTATGCGTAGGCACTGAAGGCATACGCATACCTAGGCCGGGGGAGGAATGCAACGTCGGAATCGGCGCTTGTGCATAGCGCACTATCTGGCGCCATTTTAGTGAAAGCAGATTTGCAGTGCGTCTTCAATAAAATGACACTGGACAGCGCTGTATGCGCACGCGAGTACTCTGGCGCCTTTTTGTTGAATACATGCAGTAAATGTGTCTTCACTAAAATGGAGCCAGATTCCGATTGTCATTTCAGTAAAATAACACAGGTGAAGCGCTTCCGGGGAGCGATGGAAAGGTGAGTAGGATGGGTAGCACATAACAGGATGGGGGAGCAAGATGGGGGAGCACAAAACAGGATGGGGGAGCACATAACAGGATCGTGGAGCACATAACAGGATGGGGTGCACATAATAGGATGGAAGAGCACATAACAGGATGGGGGAGCACATAACAGGATGGGGGCAGCACATAGTATAAGGGCAGCACATAACAGGATGGGGAGCACATAACAGGATGGGGGAGCACATAACAGGATGGGGAGCACATAACAGGATGGGGGCAGCACATAGGATAGGGGCAGCACATAACAGGATGGGGAGCACTTAACAGGATGGGGGCAGCACATAGTATAAGGGCAGCACATAACAGGATGGGGAGCACATAACAGGATGGGGGAGCACATAACAGGATGGCAGAGCACATAACAGGATGGGGGCAGCACATAGGATAGGGGCAGCACATAACAGGATGGGGAGCACATAACAGGATGGGGGAGCACATAACAGGAGGGGGGCAGCACATAACAGGATGGGGGAGCACATAACAGGATGGGGAGCACATAACAGGATGGGGGGGCAGGATGGTGGAGCACATAACAGGATGGCAGAGCACATAACAGGATGGGGAGCACATAACAGGATGGGGGAGCACATAACAGGATGGGGGAGCATGGACCAGAATGGGGGCAGCACATAACAGGATAGAGGAGCACATAACAGGATGGGGTAGCACATAACCGGATAGGGAAGCATATACCAGGATGGGGGAGCATATACCAGGATGGGGAAGCATATACCAGGAAGGGGGAAGCACATAACAGGATGAGGAAGCAGGATGGGGGAGCATGGACCAGGATGGGGGAGCATGGACCAGGATGGGGGAGCATGGACCAGGATGGGGGATCATGAACCAGGATAGGGGACCATATACCAGTAAAAATGCTCCCCACCCGGGCGTAGAATGGGTTCAATAGCTAGTATACTATATTACTGTCGGCCTAAAGAACAATTTTATTTGAATAAACTTATATTCCATCATTATTACTTTTATATGTTTTGTGCAGATTTCTGCTACTTACTTGTTGCACCAATGTCCTGATGTTCTTCTGTAAATGCTCAAGATATGCTGAGCTCATACGACCTTGCTGGTATTTGGTCAGGCAGTCTCTCACTAGCTCCATAACCAGCCGGTAAGTGAAGCTGAGGACGCCATCGGGTAGTGGTAGCACAATGTCAGGGGCATAGGTGGTAAGAATCCCCTGCAGCAGTGCTAACACCTGAAAATTGTCTGAAGGAATTTCAGACATTTCAAATAAATCCAAATCGCAGTCAGTAAATCACTAGCTATGTAGTTAATCACCAACAACAATGACACCGGAATGTCAAAGTGACACTGTAGCTGTAAACACTGGCACAAGTATTGGTGGTGCATTATGATGTCATAATAGCAGTGATATCATCACGGAATGTTGAGATGTTACCTTATATGGAGCTTCTCTCCATAAAAGTAAGTTGCCTAGCAACACAAGCAGCATCATCACAGGCTGAGCATCAGTACCAGGTGCAGGCATGGAGGAAAGACCTGTGGGGGCTTTACTCCTCTGACCAGCAGGGGTGATTTTTATGTTTTAAATTCAATCATTTACATCTGTTCTACATAATAAAAAATATATAATTTCTATAAGAAATCCAGATTCAGATGCTAAAAGAAGTATATTTACTGGTGGATCAGAGACTGCAGCTCAGAGGCCCACACCTCCCCCCACATCCGCTTCCCAAGATAGGGGTCTGTGCACAGCTCTCCGCAGCAGCCAGGCAGCATTATGTGGTGAGTATGGCAGCGCTGCAGTGCTGAAATCAGCAGGTCTGCGGCAGCACGGTATGGCATAGTGCACCTGGGACCTACGGGATCTTCAAGGGTTTGTTCAGCGCCGCGTACTTCCATACTGGGAAGTGAACAGCGCTGATGACATCACATCTACAGATACATGATGGGACGGTGTAAGTGTGGCCGCCATCATGCCTGTGACTCGGTAGGTTTCCTCAGACGGCAGCTCACTCACCTCCCAATGTGGAAGGAAGCGGCCGGAAAATCCTTTTAGTCTATAAAAAAAATTAAGATTCCACCAATTCTTGCAGACAATTTTTTTTGTTCTTCTCACCTCACAAAAAAAACCAAATGATGAAAACATCTCATGTACCGCGCACTGTTACCCATAAATATTGTAGCTCGTTCCATTGAGCTCCTGGTCAAATCTAAACAGAAAAATCAAAGTTATTGGTCAATGATTTAAAAAGCAAAATAAACTGGATATCTGTGTAATTGTATCAACCTGCAGAATAAAGATAATTTGTCTACAGTGAGCGGCAAAAAAAAGGAAAATAAAAAAGTGATGGAAGATTTATTTATTTATTCATCATCACTCATATCATACCATTAAAAAAGAAAGAAACTGTAGTGGTGGTGAATTCTGATGTCATAATAGCGGTGATGTCATCATGGAATCTTGTGATGGAATCTTATATGGAGCTTCTCACCTTATAAGGAAGTTGCCTAGCAACAGTGAAGATGGTAAAACCATAGGGTGAGCATCAGTGCTTGTATGTAAGAGGGAGCTGTGGGCACCGGGCTCTTCTCATTGTAGCACCCTGAGGATTCGGCTGCTACAGGGGTATTACACCTCAAGCCAGAGGTGTGGTATTCCACTCCCGGGTAAGGATGGAGTGTGGGACTGAGCTCAGTAGGCTGCATGCACTACATACATCCCATTTCCGGGGGACAGAACTACGGTACTCCCACCAGTATATGTGCAGGTACGACAGCGTCTGTCCCTGGCTGGAGTGGGAGGGGGGTGGAACATCCCAGTAGTGTAGGGGCAGATAGGGGGAGTAGTCTGGGTAAAGCTAGGAGCTCATTGGGTGCTAGTCACCTGGGCTCACACATAGAGGGAGTATATATGGTGGGCACCATCTTAGGACAGGGTCTTTTTAGCCTGAGGAGCAGAGCAGAGGAGCTCAGCCAGGAGGGCTGACAGGGAGCTGTGGCTCCGGCTGGGCCCAGCTCCAGAGCCAAGCCTGCAGAGGGAGAGAGGAGAAAAGAAGGACCCAGAGAGAAAGACAAGAAGGGAACCCCAAGACCCCAGAATAAAGACAAAAGGGTGAAGGGTTGGCGGACAAGGGTACCGGATCCCAAGCTGACAGAGGCCAAAACAAACCTTAGCCAGGAATCGGAGGTCGTGGGCAGGATCTGCCACGACCCTCACCAAATCCACCAGAATGGCACACCGAGCATACGGTCAGGGAAGCCAGGGAAGGTTCAACCAACAAGAGACCCGAGGGAGCCGGACACAGGTGGATCCCTGGTGGGAACGGCCAGAGAGAGAGAGTCAGAAGGGAGCTCAGGACCACGCTCCGGAATCGCCTGGGGGTTGGCCGAGTCCAGGACCTGGTGGACGCAGCACAGCTCGGGTGGTCACTCAAGGCCAGAGTGACCAAAAGAACACCAGTAAGTAAAAACCCTGAACTGCATCTCCTGACTCTGAGTCTTCTTTCTGCATCATCACAACCCCCATCATCCACACCTGCTGCCCTGAGGCCATACCCCTCCCGTTGGGGGTTATACCATCACTGCTGCACATATACCACCGGCCTCAGCGGACTGCTCTGCAGCGGCGGCGTCAAAGCCGCACTCAACGGGTGGCGTAGTCGACAATCAAGTTAACATCTACTGCCATAGACTGCCACTTAGTTTGACACCCTGGGCACGGACCGGGTCACCGCCACAAGGACTACTACCCCTATCCAGATCCGGCTCCGGGTATCCCTTGCACATGGCCCAGGGGGTGCGTCATCATCAGTGAGGGGATTTATAAATATATTTATTAATATATGTATACACAATAAAAATCATAATTACGTATTTATAAGAAATCTGGATTCAGGATCTAAAAAAGTATCTTTATCTGGGGGGTTGAGGGACTGAAAGTCAGAAGCCCACGCCTCACCACCCCCCAACTTCCCAAGATGGGGGTCTCTATTACAAATATAACCCTGCCTGACATTTGAGAAAATCTAAATTTTGTTAATTATTACTAATTTTTATTACGAAACAGAAAAAAAGAGTCAGAATCAGGAGAATTCAGGGATGTTTAGATATTTAGCTCAAATTTTGAGTAGGTGACAGATCCTCTATAATCTTGGGGAATGAAACACTTGTCCTAATAAATCTCCTCCTACGTTCTCCGATCACCACCATATTTGTATTCCAAGAGCCTCAAAGCACCGGAAAGACAAAGTAAGTGAAGAATCAGGCGCATTCTAATCTGTAACCATGGAGACACATAGGCTGCATAAGAGCTGTATACACTACACAAGATTTACAAATTTGTTTCATTTTTTATTTTAAGGAACCAAGTAAAAAAAAATACTGTAAAAGATCTTCTAACAACTAGAAATGATTGCAGGATTGTCTTTCCACTATATATACTGTATACACTCACAACACAAAGGTTAACTAATAGTTTTAATGATTTTCTGTAATAAATATTTGTATAAATATGAGAAACATTTATATAAAAATACAACAAATGATAATAAATATTTCAATTATAAAACAAGAAATACGTCTTATAATAATATTACTCAGCGATTTATAAAAATAACAAAGTTCTTGTCGCTGCTGCTCCTGACGACCAATCAGATTTCTGCCGTTTTGCCTCTTGCAGTGCGGAATCGATGGCTGGAATCTGACTGGTTGCTACGGGCAACACTTTCATTATTCTCTACACTGTTTGTATAAATAATCCTTGAACTCTCGTTGCCGATAGCAACCGATTAGAATTCAGCTTTTACATTTGTAATTTACACAAGAAAAATAAACGTGATTTCTGATTGGTCGCTAGGGGTAACAAAGACGCTACATGACAGCTGAGGCTCCGTGACAATGGCGTCTGTTACTCCAGGTACTGGATGATGGGCCGGACACAGGTGCAGCCCACCGTCACCAGCTGCTTCTCCAGCCTATAGGTGGGACACATCCTCTCATCTCACCACGCAGGACCAGGATCTCCTGTCTGATGGGGACTGAGTTCATGCTGAGGTCCACATGACCCTCCGGGTCCAAACATCCGCGGTGGAGACATCGGGCCTCGCTGATGACCGCAGGGAATCTGTTATTGTCCACATTAGAGCTGGTGGAAGGAGATGAGAGAAATCAGGACACAGCAGTAACCATGTTTAGTCCCCCATACTCCGGTCTGCTGACCCCTATATATCATTATTATTATTTCTGCCATTACTCCATGTACATTTACCTGTATTCCCATGGAGAGATGGAGCGGCTCCTCACACTGTCCGCCATTACTTGTGCAGAACTCCGACTGCCGACCTTCATATCCACCTTCACACGTGGAGGAAATGTGGTGTCCGGTGTGAAGAGACATCCCCCGCCGGACACTAGAGGGGCCTCCCAGCCATCAGCGCCAGGGACCTGCTCTTCTCCTCCATGGACACAAGAGATGAAGATCAGAAGAAGCAAAGTGGAGAAAACCTGAGGACAGAAGATGTCACACATGTGATAGGGGACATTGTGGAAGTGTCAACATTATGTAGTGATATAAGTAAGGGTTAAATAATGGATCAATAATATACACTAATAATATTCATACTCGTATGGACCTATCCCAAAGATATGCAACAGCGCTCAAGCCAAGAGCAACCAGATATGACTATATAACACATATAAGAAATTCCAACATTTTAAGTGGAATTCATTCAACTATCTATTATACTAGCTATTGAACCCGTTCTACGCCCAGGTGGCGAGCATTTTTATTGATATATGGTCTCCCATATATCGTATGAGTATGTGTTCCCTCCTCCTGGTATTTGTGCTGCCCCCATCCTGTCCCCACGATCCTATCCTGGTAAGCATGGCACACCTCAACCCCAATCCTGGTATGCATGGCACCCCTCATCCCCAATCCTGGTATGCATGGCACTCCTCACCCCCAATCCTGGTATGCATGACACAGCTTACCCCAATCCTGGTATGCGTGGCTCTCCTCATCCCCCATTCTGGTATGCATGGCACCCCTCATCCCCAATCCTGGCATGCATGGCCCCCTCATCCCCAATCCTGTTATAACCTACAAAAGACAAAAGACAAAAATATATCTCATACCCTACCATCATTATATATAAATGTAAAGCAAAGTTGCATAATAAATATAGGGTACTTAGTGAACTATTTTTGATCAAAAAAAGTATACAAGCCGTCCCACCAGCGGCAAGGTGACCCTAAATTGGGACGGTACCTATACTGCCTATATTAAAAACCTTACTGTATATCAAAGTTGAAGTAATGCATATAAAAGGGTAGACAAATAGGACCGGGTCCCAACTCCAGACCACTCAGGCCCGTGGTAAGCTACATATGCTCCTAATTCTTGCATGTCTACCATCTTAGACCTCAGTTCACATTGCTTGGTTTTTTATCTTGTTTGCATTCTGTGCAATTTAAGGGTGTGGCATCCCCTTTGTTGAGCTGACTGGTACATATGTAGCTTACCACGGGCCTGAGTGGTCTGGAGTTGGGACCCGGTCCTATTTGTCTACCCTTTTATATGCATTACTTCAACTTTGATATACAGTAAGGTTTTTAATATAGGCAGTATAGGTACCGTCCCAATTTAGGGTCACCTTGCCGCTGGTGGGACGGCTTGTATACTTTTTTTGATCAAAAATAGTTCACTAAGTACCCTATATTTATTATGCAACTTTGCTTTACATTTATATATAATGATGGTAGGGTATGAGATATATTTTTGTCTTTTGTCTTTTGTAGGTTTTGCTTCTTTTTGCTAGTGTGAACATGCTCCTAATTCTTGCATGTCTACCATCTTAGACCTCAGCTCACATTGCTTGGTTTTTTATCTTGTTTGCATTCTGTGCAATTTAAGGGTGTGGCATCCCCTTTGTTGAGCTGACTGGTACATATGTAGCTTACCACGGGCCTGAGTGGTCTGGAGTTGGGACCCGGTCCTATTTGTCTACCCTTTTATATGCATTACTTCAACTTTGATATACAGTAAGGTTTTTAATATAGGCAGTATAGGTACCGTCCCAATTTAGGGTCACCTTGCCGCTGGTGGGACGGCTTGTATACTTTTTTTGATCAAAAATAGTTCACTAAGTACCCTATATTTATTATGCAACTTTGCTTTACATTTATATATAATGATGGTAGGGTATGAGATATATTTTTGTCTTTTGTCTTTTGTAGGTTTTGCTTCTTTTTGCTAGTGTGAACATGCTCCTAATTCTTGCATGTCTACCATCTTAGACCTCAGTTCACATTGCTTGGTTTTTTATCTTGTTTGCATTCTGTGCAATTTAAGGGTGTGGCATCCCCTTTGTTGAGCTGACTGGTACATATGTAGCTTACCACGGGCCTGAGTGGTCTGGAGTTGGGACCCGGTCCTATTTGTCTACCCTTTTATATGCATTACTTCAACTTTGATATACAGTAAGGTTTTTAATATAGGCAGTATAGGTACCGTCCCAATTTAGGGTCACCTTGCCGCTGGTGGGACGGCTTGTATACTTTTTTTGATCAAAAATAGTTCACTAAGTACCCTATATTTATTATGCAACTTTGCTTTACATTTATATATAATGATGGTAGGGTATGAGATATATTTTTGTCTTTTTTAGGTTTTGCTTCTTTTTGCTAGTGTGAACATGCTCCTAATTCTTGCATGTCTACCATCTTAGACCTCAGTTCACATTGCTTGGTTTTTTATCTTGTTTGCATTCTGTGCAATTTAAGGGTGTGGCATCCCCTTTGTTGAGCTGACTGGTACATATGTAGCTTACCATGGGCCTGAGTGGTCTGGAGTTGGGACCCGGTCCTATTTGTCTACCCTTTTATATGCATTACTTCAACTTTGATATACAGTAAGGTTTTTAATATAGGCAGTATAGGTACCGTCCCAATTTAGGGTCACCTTGCCGCTGGTGGGACGGCTTGTATACTTTTTTTGATCAAAAATAGTTCACTAAGTACCCTATATTTATTATGCAACTTTGCTTTACATTTATATATAATGATGGTAGGGTATGAGATATATTTTTGTCTTTTGTCTTTTGTAGGTTTTGCTTCTTTTTGCTAGTGTGAACATGCTCCTAATTCTTGCATGTCTACCATCTTAGACCTCAGTTCACATTGCTTGGTTTCCAATCCTGGTATGCATGGCCCCCCTCATCCCCAATCCTGGTGTGCATGGCACCCCTCATCCCCAATCCTGCTATGCATGGCCCCCCTCATACCCCAATACTGGTATGCATGGCAACCCTCATCCCCCAATCCTGGTATGCATGGTACCCCTCATCCAGCTATCCTGGTATGCATGGCACCCCTCAACCCCAATCCTGGTATGCATAGTACCCCTCACCCCCCAATCATGGTATGCATGGCACCCATCACCCCAATCCTGGTATGCATGGCACCCCTCAACCCCAATCCCGGTATGCATCGCACCCCTCATGCCCAATCCTGGTATGCATGGCACCCCTCATGCCCAATCCTGGTATGCATGGCCCCCCTCATCCCCAATCCTGGTATGCCTGGCCCCCCTCTTCCCCAATCCTGGTATGCATGGCACCCCTCATCCCCAATCCTGGTATGCATGGCCCCCCTCATCCCCCAATCCTGGTATGCATGGCAACCCTCATCCCCCAATCCTGGTATGCATGGTACCCCTCATCCCCCTATCCTGGTATGCATGGCACCCCTCAACCCCAATCCTGGTATGCATAGTACCCCTCACCCCCAATCCTGGTATGCATGGCACCCCTCAACCCCAATCCCGGTATGCATCGCACCCCTCATGCCCAATCCTGGTATGCATGGCACCCCTCATGCCCAATCCTGGTATGCATGGCACCCCTCATGTCCAATCCTGGTATGCATGGCACCCCTCATCCCCAATCCCGATATGCATGGCACCCCTCATCCCCAATCCCGGTATGCATGGCACCCCTCATCCCCAATCCCGGTATGTATGGCACCCCTCATTCCCAATCCTGGTATGAATGCCACTCTTCATCCCAATCCTGGTATGCATGGGCCCCTCATCCCCAATAATGTTATACATGGTACACCTTATCCCTATCCTGGCATACATGGTACCCCTCATCCCTCTCCTGGTATGTATGGTACCCCTCATCCTGGTGTGCTTGGTACCCCTCATCCCAATTCAGGTATGTATGGCATCCTCATCCCAGAAACCTGGTATGCATGGCACCCAATCCCTCATCCTAGAATGCATGGTACCCCTCATCCTTATCCTGGTATGCAAGATACCCCTCATCCTGGTACGCATGGCACCCCATACCTCATCCTGGTATGCATGGTACCCCGCATTCCTATCCTAGCATGCTTGGTACCCCTCATCCCTATTCTGGTATGCATGGCACCCCTCACCCCCCCAATCCTGGTATGCATGGTCCCCTCACCCCCCAATCCTGGTTTGCATGGTCCCCTCACCCCCCAATCCTAGTATGCATGGTCCCCTCAACCCCCAATCCTGGCATGCATGGTCCCCTCACCTCCCAATCCTGGTATGCATGGGCCACTCATCCCCCAATAATGGTATGTGTGGTAGCCCTCATCCTGGTATGCATAGTCCCCTCACCCCCCAATCCTGGTATGTGTGGTACCCCTCACCTCCCAATACTGGTATGTATGGTTTCCTCACCCACCAATCCTGGCATGCATGGCACCCTCACCCCCCAATCCTGGTATGTGTGGTACCCATCACCCCCCAATCCTGGTATGCATGGTCCCCTCACCCCCCAATCCTGGTATGTGTGGTACCCCTCACCCCCCAATCATGGTATGCATGGTCCCCTCACCACCCAATTCTGGTATGTGTGGTACCCCTCATCCTGGTATGCATGATCCCCTCGCCCCACAATCCTGGAATGCATGGTCCCCTCACCACCAATCCTGGTATGTGTGGCCCCCTCATCCCTTTCACTCTGTACACACATACAAAAAAAATAAACAGTTATACTCATCTTTCTTCTCTGTGCTCCAGCGCTGCTGCGTCCTGTTTTGCCGGGGGCCTGGGGAGGAGTGCGGCGCTGGAGCACCGCGCTGTCCGGCGCCATTTTGCTGAAGACACACTGCAAATGTGTCTTCAGTAAAATGGCGCCAGATAGCGCTATGCGCATGAGCCGATCCGATGCCTCACTCCTGCCCCGGACTTCGGCGAAAAGAGGCGCCGTGGCAACGCTTCCCCCAGTCAGGTAAGTATGTATGTATGGAGATCGCGGGATGCGTTCAGTTTCTACGCATACCGCGATCTCCGGAGCCATATACTCCTCTTATCTGTAACGGCTGGATGTATGATTCTGTTTGGAGTCAGACTGCGCATCGCGCATGCACAGTCTATCGAGGCTTTAGACAGAGACACGCATCGCAGGTTATATTATAGACTAGATATAGAACCCGTTCTACTCCCGGGTGGCGAGCATTTTTATTGGTATATGGTCTCCCAGGCTGGTATGTGCTGCACCCCTCCTGGTATTTGTGCTGCCCCAATCCTGTCCCCGCCTTTCTATCCTGGTATGCATGGCACCCCTCATCCCTATCTTGGTATGCATGGCACCCCTCATCCCTATCCTGTAATGCATGGCACCCCTCATCCCTATCCTGGTATGCATGGCACCCCTCACCCCTATCATGGTATGCATGGCACCCCTCATCCCTATCCTGGTATGCATGGCACCCTTCATCCCTATCCTGTAATAGATGGCACCCTTCACCCCCCATCCTGTAATGTATGGCATCCTTCACCCCCAATCCTGGAAGGCATGGCACCCCTCATCCCCAATAGTGGTATGCCTGGCACCCCTCATCCCCACTCCTGGTATGTGTGGTACTCCTCATCTCTATCCTGGTATGTATGGTATCCCTCATCCTGGTATGCATGGCACCCCTCACCCCCAATCCTGGTATGCATAGCACCGCTCACCCCCAATCCTGGTATGCATGGCACCCCTCAACTCCAATCCTGGAAATCATGGCATCCCTCATCCCCAATCCTGGTATGCGTGGCACCCCTCATCCCCAATCCTAGTATGTGTGGTACTCCTCATCCCAATCCTGGTATGCAGGGTACCCCATCGCTCATCCTTATCCTGGTACGTATGGTATCCCTCATCCTTGCATGCATGGGCCCCTCACCCACATCCTGGTATGCATGGCACTCCTCACCCACATCCTGGTATGCATGGCATCCCTCACTCCCATCCTGGTATGCATGGCACTCCTCATCCCTATGCTGGTATGCATGGCCCCTCATCCGAATCCTGGTATGCATGGCACCCCTCATCCCCAATCCTGGTATGCATGGCATCCCTCATCCCCAATCCTGCTATGCATGGCACCCTTCATCCCCAATCCTGGTATGCATGGCACCCCTCACCCCCCAATCCTGGTATGCATGGCTCCCTCATCCCCAATCCTGGTATGCATGGCCCCCTCTTCCCCAATCCTGGTATGCATGGCAACCCTCATGCCCAATCCTGGTATGCATGGCTCTCACATCCCCAGTCCTGGGTATGCATGGCTCACTCATCCCCAATCCTGGTATGCATGGCTCCCTCATCCCCAATCCTGGTATGCATGGCATCCCTCATCCCCAATCCTGGGAAGCATGGCACCCCTCATCCCCAATCCTGTTATGCATGGCACCACTCATCCCCAATCCTGTTATGCATGGCACCGCTCGTCCCCAATTTGGTATGCATGGCTCCCTCATCCTCAATCCTGGAATGCATGTCATCCCTCATCCCCAATCCTGGTATGCATGGCACCCCTAATCCCCAATCCTGTTATGCATGGCACCACTCATACTCAATCCTGGTATGCATGGCTCCCTCACCCCCATCCTGGTATGCATGCCATCCCTCATCCCTAATCCTGGTATGCATGGCACCTCTCTTCCCCAATCCTGGTATGCATGGCACCCTTCATCCCCAATCCTGGTATGCATGGCATCCCTCACCCCCCAATTCTGGTATGCATGGCTCCCTCATCCCCAATCCTGGTATGCATGGCCCCCTCTTCCCCAATCCTGGTATGCATGGCACCCCTCAACCCCAATCCTGGTATGCATGGCTCCCTCATCCCCAATTCTGGTATTCATGGTACCCCTCATCCCCAATCCTGGTATGCATGGCTCCGTCATCCACAATCCTGATATGCAAGGCACTCCTCATCCCTATCTTGGTATGCATGGCACTCCTCATCCCTATCCTGGTAAGCATGGGCCCCTCATTCCCAATCCTGGTATACATGGTACCCCTCATCACTATCCTGGTATGTATTGCACCCCTCATCCTCGTATGCATGGCACTCCATCACTCATCCTGGTATGCATGGTACCCCTCATCCCTATTCTGGTATGCATGGTACCCCTCATCCTGGTGTGCATGGCACCCCTCATCCCAATTCTGCTATGTATGGCCTCCTCATCCCAGAAACCTGGTATGCATGACAACCAATCCCTCATCCTAGTATGCATGGCACCCCTCATCCTTATCCTGGTATGCATGGTACCCCTCATCCCTATTCTGGTATGCATGGTACCCCTCATCCTGGTATGCATGGCACCCCATCCCTCATCCTGGTATGCATGGCACCCCGCATTCCTATTCTGGTATGCATGGCACCCCTCATCCCCTAATCCTGGCATGCATGGTCCCCTCAACCCCAAATCCTGGTATGTATGGTCCTCTCACCCCCCAATGCTGGTATACATGGTCCCCTCACCCCCAATCCTGATATGCATAGTCCCTTCACCCCCAAATCCTGGTATGTATGGTCCCCTCACCTCGCAATCCTGATATGCATTTTCCCTCACCCCCCAATCCTGGTATGCATGGCACCCCTCATCCCCAATCCTGTTTTGCATGGCACCCCTCAACCCCAATCCTGTTATGCATGGCAACACTCATCCCCAATTTGGTATGCATGGCTCCCTCATCCTCAATCCTGGTATGCATGGCACCCCTAATCCCCAATCCTGTTATGCATGGCACCAATCATCCTCAATCCTGGTATGCATGGCTCCCTCACCCCCATCCTGGTATGCATGGCACTCCTCATCCCTATCCTGGTATGCATGGCCCCTCATCCGAATCCTGGTATGCATAGCATCCTTCATCCTCAATCCTGGTAAGCATGGCATCCCTCATCCCCAATCCTGGTCTGCATGGCCCCCTCTTCCCCAATCCTGGTATGCATGGCTCCCCTCAACCCCAATCGTGGTTTGCATGGCTCCCACATCCCCAGTCCTGGTATGCATGGCTCCCTCATCCCTAATCCTGGTATGTGTGGCACCCCTCATCCCCAATCCTGTTATGCATGGCACCACTCATCCCGAGTCCTGGTATGCATGGCTCCCTCATCCCCAATCCTGGTATGCATGGCTCCCCTCATCCCCAATCCTGGTATGCATGGCACCACTCATCCCGAGTCCTGGTATGCATGGCTCCCTCATCCCCAATCCTGGTATGCATGGCTCCCCTCAACCCCAATCCTGGTATGCATGGCTCCCTCATCCCCAATCCTGGTATGCATGGCACCCCTCATCCCCAATAATGTTATGCATGGCACCACTCATCCCCAATCCTGGTATACATGGCTCCCTTATCCCCAATCCTGGTATGCAAGGCACCCATCATCCCCAATCCTTGAATGCATGGCACCCCTCATCCCCAATCCTATTATGCATAGCACCTCTCATCCTCAATTCTGGTATGCGTGGCTCCCTCATCCCCAATCCTGGTATGCATGGCACCCCTCGTCCCCAATCCTGGTATGCATGGTTTCCTCATCCCCAATCCTGGTATTCATGTTACGCCTCATCCCCAATCCTGGTATGCATGGCTCCGTCATCCACAATCCTGATATGCAAGGCACTCCTCATCCCTATCCTGGTATGCATGGCACTCCTCATCCCTATCCTGGTAAGCATGGGCCCCTCATCCCCAATCCTGGTATACATGGTACCCCTCATCACTATCCTGGTATGTATGGTACCCCTCGTCCTCGTATGCATGGCACTCCATCCCTCATCCTGTTATGCATGGTACCCCTCATCTCTTTTCTGGTATCGATGGTACCCCTCATCCTGGTGTGCATGGCACCCCTCATCCCAATTCTGCTATGTATGGCCTCCTTATCCCAGAAACCTGGTATGCATGACAACCAATCCCTCCTTCTAGTAGGCATTGCACCCCTCATCCTTATCCTGGTACACATGGTACCCCTCATCCCTATTCTGGTATGCATGGCACCCCTCATCCCCTAATCCTGGTATGCATGGTCCTCTCACCCCCCAATGCTGGTATACATGGTCCCCTCACCTCCCAATCCTGATATGCATAGTCCCTTCACCCCCCAATCCGGGTATGTATGGTTCCCTCACCTCGCAATCCTGATATGCATTTTCCCCTCACCTCCCAATCCTGGTATGCATGGTCCACTCTCCCCACAATCCTGGTATGCTTGGTACCCCTCATTCCCCAAATCCTGGTATATGTGGACCCCTCACCCCCAATCCTGGTATGTGTGGTGCCCTCACCCCCCAATCCTGGTATACATGGCACCCCATCCCTCATTCTGGTATGCATGGCACCCCTCATTCCCCAATCCTTTTTTGTGTAGTACCCCTTTATCCTGGTATACATGGTCCCCTCACCTCCCAATCCTGGTATGTATGGTCCCCTCACCCCACAATCCTGGTAAGCTTGGTACCCCTCATCCCCCAAATCCTGGTATGTGTGGCCCCCTCACCCCCAATCCTGGTATGTGTGGCCCCCTCACCCCCCAATCCTGGTATGTGTGGCCCCCTCACCCCCCAGTCATGGTATGTTTGGCCACCTCATCCCTTTCACGCTGTACACACATGCAAAAAAATAATCACTTATACTCACCTTTCTTCCCTGTGCTCCAGCGCTGCTGTGCCCTGTTCTGCCGGAAGCCGGGGGAGGAGTGTGGCGCCGGGGTACGTGCATGCCCATACCGCACTGTCCAGTGCCATTTTGCTGAAGACAAACTGCAAATGTGTCTTCAGTAAAATGGCGCCGGACAGCACTATGCACATGCGCCTATCCGACGCCTCACTCCTGTCCCGGTCTCTGGCGAAGAGCAACGCTCCTCCTGGTCAGGTAAGTATGTAAGTATGGCACCAGAGATCGCGGTATGCATTCAGTGTCTACGCATACCGCGATCTCCGGCGCCATACACACTCCTCTTACCTGTAACAGCTGGATGCGGCCTTCTGTCTGAAGCCAGACTGTGCGTCGCGCATGCGCAGTCTATAAAGGCATCAGACAGAGACACGCATCTCCCATTATTTTATAGATTGTCATGTCATTGACCAAGAACCCAAGCTCAGGACAACAGTATCTATAATATAACGGCAGAGGCGTGTCTCTGTCCGAAGCCTCGATAGACTGCGCATGCGTGACGCGCCTGCTGAGTCTATACCCCCCACAGAGGCACGCATCCCCATCCTAAACGAGGATGTGGATTGTGGCGCCAGAAATCGCGGTACGCATAAGCACTGAACGCATACCGCGATTTCCGGCACCATAACAACTTACCAATCCGGGAGGTCAGTTGCCACGGCATCTCTTCAGGCAGAAGGCCGGGATCCACCGTCGGTACCGGCGCATGCGCATAGCGCACTTCCAGCGCCGTTTTATTGAAGACACATTGCAAGGGTGTCTTCAACAAGATGGCGCCGGAAACCGCGGTCTGCGCAGGTGCTGATCCGGCGTCAGTGCTCTCCCCCGCCCTCTTCTGACATCACTAATCATTTAAATATCTAACGCACCCCCACACTTCGCCGCCATTTTAAAAACAGAAGATTTCTGCGTCACACAGCGCCTCCAGTCTCTAGCTTAAAAAAACAAAAACATTTTGTAGTATATATAGATATATATATTACACATATATCTATATATATATAAAGAAGATACTATATACAAATATATATATCTATATATACTATATAGAATAGTTATCAGAGTACTCCAACACAGTCAGCGGAGCAATCCCGCACAAAATACGTCAGCGGAGCAATCCCGCACAAAATACGTCAGCGGAGCAATCCTGCACAAAAAACCTCAGCGGAGCAATCCCGCACAAAATACGTCAGTGGAGCAATCCCGCACAAAATACGTCAGCGGAGCAATCCCGCACAAAAAAACCTCAGCGGAGCAATCCCGCACAAAATACGTCAGCGGACCAATCCCGCACAAAACACGTCAGCGGAGCAATACCGCACAAAATACGTCAGCGGAGCAATCCCGCACAAAAAACTTCAGCGGAGCAATCCCACACAAAATACGTCAGTGGAGTAATCCCGCACAAAATACGTCAGTGGAGCAATCCCGCACAAAATAAGTCAGCGGAGCAATCCCGCACAAAAAACTTCAGCGGAGCAATCCCACACAAAATACGTCAGTGGAGCAATCCCGCACAAAATACATCAGCGGAGCAATCCCCCACAAAATACGTCAGCGGAGCAATCCCCCACAAAATACGTCAGTGGAGCAATCCCGCACAAAAAACTTCAGCGGAGCAATACCGCACAAAAAACCTCAGCGGAGCAATCCCGCATAAAATACGTCAGCGGAGCAATCCCGCACAAAATACGTCAGCGGAGCAATCCCACACAAAATATTTCAGCGGAGCAATCCCGCACAAAATAAGTCAGTGGAGCAATCCCGCACAAAATACGTCAGCGGAGCAATCCCGCACAAAATACGTCAGCGGAGCAATCCCACACAAAATACGTCAGCGGAGCAATCCCGCACCAAATACGTCAGCGGACCAATCCCGCACAGAAAAACGTCAGCGGAGCAATACCGCACAAAATACGTCAGCGGAGCAATCCCGCACAGAATACATCAGCGGAGCAATCCCGCACAGAATACATCAGCGGAGCAATCCCGCACAAAATACGTCAGCGGAGCAATCCCGCACAAAAAAACGTCAGCGGAGCAATCCCGCACAAAATACGTCAGCGGAGCAATCCCGCACAAAAAATGTCAGTGGAGCAATCCCACACAAAATACGTCAGCGGACCAATCCCGCACAGAAAAACGTCAGCGGAGCAATCCCGCACAAAATACGTCAGCGGAGCAATCCCGCGCAGAATACATCAGCGGAGCAATCCCGCACAGAATACATCAGCGGAGCAATCACGCACAAAATACGTCAGCGGAGCAATCCCGCACAAAAAAACGTCAGCGGAGCAATCCCGCACAAAAAAACGTCAGCGGAGCAATCCCGCACAAAAAACATCAGTGGAGCAATCCCGCACAAAAAACGCCAGCGGAGAAATCCCGCACAAAAACCGTCAGCGGAGAAATCCCGCACAAAAAACCTCAGCGGAGCAATCCCGCACAAAATACGTCAGCGGAGCAATCCCGCACAAAATACGTCAGCGGACCAATCCCGCACAGAAAAACATCAGCGGAGCAATCCCGCACAGAAAAACATCAGCGGAGCAATCCCGCACAGAAAAACATCAGCGGAGCAATCCCGCACAAAATACGTCAGCGGAGCAATCCCGCATAAAATACGTCAGTGGAGCAATCCCGCACAAAATACGTCAGCGGACCAATCCCGCACAGAAAAACATCAGCGGAGCAATCCCGCACAGAAAAACATCAGCGGAGCAATCCCGCACAAAATACGTCAGCGGAGCAATCCCGCACAAAATACGTCAGCGGAGCAATCCCGCACAAAAAACATCAGCGGAGCAATCCCGCACAAAATACGTCAGCGGAGCAATCCCGCACAAAATACGTCAGCGGAGCAATCCCGCACAAAATACGTCAGTGGAGCAATCCCGCACAAAAAACGTCAGCGGAGCAATCCCGCACAAAATACGTCAGCGGACCAATCCCGCACAGAAAAACGTCAGCGGAGCAATCCCTCACAAAATACGTCAGCGGACCAATCCCGCACAAAACACGTCAGCGGAGCAATACCGCACAAAATACGTCAGCGGAGCAATCCCGCACAAAATAAGTCAGCGGAGCAATCCCGCACAAAAAACTTCAGCGGAGCAATCCCACACAAAATACGTCAGTGGAGCAATCCCGCAGAAAATACGTCAGTGGAGCAATCCCGCACAAAATAAGTCAGCGGAGCAATCCCGCACAAAAAACTTCAGCGGAGCAATCCCGCACAAAATACATCAGCGGAGCAATCCCGCACAAAAAACTTCAGCGGAGCAATCCCCCGCAAAATACGTCAGTGGAGCAATCCCGCACAAAAAACTTCAGCGGAGCAATCCCACACAAAATACATCAGCGGAGCAATCCCGCATAAAATACGTCAGCGGAGCAATCCCGCACAAAATACGTCAGCGGAGCAATCCCGCACAAAAAACCTCAGCGGAGCAATCCCGCATAAAATACGTCAGCGGAGCAATCCCGCACAAAATACGTCAGCGGAGCAATCCCACACAAAATATTTCAGCGGAGCAATCCCGCACAAAATAAGTCAGTGGAGCAATCCCGCACAAAATACGTCAGCGGAGCAATCCCGCACAAAATACGTCAGCGGAGCAATCCCACACAAAATACGTCAGCGGAGCAATCCCGCACCAAATACGTCAGCGGACCAATCCCGCACAGAAAAACGTCAGCGGAGCAATACCGCACAAAATACGTCAGCGGAGCAATCCCGCACAAAATACGTCAGCGGACCAATCCCGCACAGAAAAACGTCAGCGGAGCAATACCGCACAAAATACGTCAGCGGAGCAATCCCGCACAGAATACATCAGCGGAGCAATCCCGCACAGAATACATCAGCGGAGCAATCCCGCACAAAATACGTCAGCGGAGCAATCCCGCACAAAAAAACGTCAGCGGAGCAATCCCGCACAAAAAATGTCAGTGGAGCAATCCCGCACAGAATACATCAGCGGAGCAATCCCGCACAGAATACATCAGCGGAGCAATCCCACACAAAATACGTCAGCGGACCAATCCCGCACAGAAAAACGTCAGCGGAGCAATCCCGCACAAAATACGTCAGCGGAGCAATCCCGCGCAGAATACATCAGCGGAGCAATCCCGCACAGAATACATCAGCGGAGCAATCCCGCACAAAATACGTCAGCGGAGCAATCCCGCACAAAAAAACATCAGTGGAGCAATCCCGCACAAAAACCGTCAGCGGAGAAATCCCGCACAAAAAACCTCAGCGGAGCAATCCCGCACAAAATACGTCAGCGGAGCAATCCCGCACAAAATACGTCAGCGGACCAATCCCGCACAGAAAAACATCAGCGGAGCAATCCCGCACAAAATACGTCAGCGGAGCAATCCCGCACAAAATACGTCAGCGGAGCAATCCCGCACAAAAAACATCAGCGGAGCAATCCCGAACAAAAAACGTCAGCGGAGCAATCCCCCACAAAATACGTCAGCGGAGCAATCCCCCACAAAATAGGTCAGCGGAGCAATCCCGCACAAAAAAACGTCAGCGGAGCAATCCCGAACAAAAAACGTCAGCGGAGCAATCCCCCACAAAATACGTCAGCGGAGCAATCCCCCACAAAATAGGTCAGCGGAGCAATCCCACACAAAATACGTCAGTGGAGCAATCCCCCACAAAATATGTCAGCGGAGCAATCCCGCACAAAATACGTCAGCGGAGCAATCCCACACAAAATACGTCAGCGGAGCAATCCCGCACAAAATACTTCAGCGGAGCAATCCCGCACAAAATACGTCAGCGGAGCAATCCCGCACAAAATACTTCAGCGGAGCAATCCCACACAAAATACGTCAGTGGAGCAATCCCCCACAAAATATGTCAGCGGAGCAATCCCGCACAAAAAACTTCAGCGGAGCAATCCCACACAAAATACGTCAGTGGAGCAATCCCCCACAAAATATGTCAGCGGAGCAATCCCACACAAAATACGTCAGCGGAGCAATCCCGCACAAAATACGTCAGCGGAGCAATCCCACACAAAATACGTCAGCGGAGCAATCCCGCACAAAATACTTCAGCGGAGCAATCCCGCACAAAATACGTCAGCGGAGAAATGCAGCCACTTTATACTGAACATATATATATATAATACGTCAGCAGAGCAATCCAGCCACTTTCTACTGAATATATATAATACGTCAGCGGAGCAATCCGGCCACTTTCTACTGAATATATATAATACGTCAGCGGAGCAATCCAGCCACTTTCTACTGAATATATATAATACGTCAGAGGAGCGATCCGGCCACTTTCTACTGAATATATATAATACGTCAGCGGAGCAATCCGGCCACTTTCTACTGAATATATATAATACGTCAGCGGAGCCATCCGGCCACTTTCTACTGAATATATATAATACGTCAGCGGAGCAATCCAGCCACTTTCTACTGAATATATATAATACGTCAGCAGAGCAATCCGGCCACTTTCTACTGAATATATATAATACGTCAGCGGAGCAATCCGGCCACTTTCTACTGAATATATATAATACGTCAGCGGAGCAATCCAGCCACTTTCTACTGAATATATATAATACGTCAGCGGAGCAATCCAGCCACTTTATACTGAATATATATAATACGTCAGCGGAGCAATCCGGCCACTTTCTACTGAATATATATAATACGTCAGCGGAGCAATCCAGCCACTTTCCTCTGAATATATATAATACGTCAGCAGAGCAATCCAGCCACTTTCCTCTGAATATATATAATACGTCAGCGGAGCGATCCAGCCACTTTCCTCTGAATATATATAATACGTCAGCGGAGCAATCCGGCCACTTTCTACTGAATATATATAATACGTCAGCGGAGCAATCCGGCCACTTTCTACTGAATATATATAATACGTCAGCGGAGCAATCCAGCCACTTTCCTCTGAATATATATAATACGTCAGCAGAGCAATCCAGCCACTTTCCTCTGAATATATATAATACGTCAGCGGAGCAATCCAGCCACTTTCCTCTGAATATATATAATACGTCAGTGGAGCAATCCGGCCACTTTATACTGAATATATATAATACATCAGCGGAGCAATCCAGCTACTTTCCTCTGAATATATATAATACGTCAGCGGAGCGATCCAGCCACTTTCCTCTGAATATATATAATACGTCAGCGGAGCAATCCAGCCACTTTATACTGAATATAAATATATATAATACGTCAGCGGAGCTATCCAGCCACTTTCTACTGAATATATATATATATATACTACATCAGCGGAGCAATCCGGCCACTTTCTGCTGAATATATATATATATATACTACGTCACCGGAGCAATCCAGCCACTTTATCAAACGTCAGCAGAGCTAAGTATTTTAATTAAAGTTTACAACCTTATTCGTTCCGTAATTCCATTATAATGGCCCCCAAACGCCAGCAAGTTCTTTCTGAGGAGGAAACTCAGGCAAAAAAATCAAAAAGGGCTGAAGCTCAAAAGGTTGGTAGAAGTAGGGGTAAAAAACAGCACCTTAAATTGCAGCGTGAAAAAAATACTGTCAGAAGAAAGGCTGCCCGTCATAATCTCACCCCAAAAAAGCCTCAACAGATGCGCAACGCTGACGCTGAGAGGCATAGGTCTGCCCCAGAGAGGCATAGGTCTGCCCCAGAGAGGCGTAGGTCTGCCCCAGAGAGGCATAGGTCTGCACAGGAGAGGCATAGGTCTGCCCCAGAGAGGCGTAGGTCTGCCCCAGAGAGGCATAGGTCTGCCCCAGAGAGGCGTAGGTCTGCCCCAGAGAGGCATAGGTCTGCCCCAGAGAGGCGTAGGTCTGCCCCAGAGAGGCATAGGTCTGCCCCAGAGAGGCGTAGGTCTGCCCCAGAGAGGCGTAGGTCTGCCCCAGAGAGGCATAGGTCTGCCCCAGAGAGGCGTAGGTCTGCCCCAGAGAGGCATAGGTCTGCCCCAGAGAGGCATAGGTCTGCCCCAGAGAGGCGTAGGTCTGCCCCAGAGAGGCATAGGTCTGCCCCAGAGAGGCGTAGGTCTGCCCCAGAGAGGTGTAGGTCTGCCCCAGAGAGGCGTAGGTCTGCCCCAGAGAGGCATAGGTCTGCCCCAGAGAGGCGTAGGTCTGCCCCAGAGAGGCATAGGTCTGCCCCAGAGAGGCGTAGGTCTGCCCCAGAGAGGTGTAGGTCTGCCCCAGAGAGGCGTAGGTCTGCCCCAGAGAGGCATAGGTCAGCCCCAGAGAGTGTGACAGACGCTGAGCTTCAGCAGCATCGCAGCGCCAATGCTGAGAGACACAGAGGAGCCCGTACTAAACAACCTGCCCGCTGGGGTAAAAACGGAAGATCTCGCAACACTGCTTTGCTTACTGAAAACTTCAATGAAGACGACATTGGGGCATGCTATCTTGGCCCAATGAACAACAAATGCTCATTTTGTGAAGCAAATGATGTCAAAAGTCATTGACTGTGAAATCCTCAGCGGATCATTTAAAGGTACAAGGGTATCATTCCCAGAGTTATTCTGCCCCAAGCCATCCTCATCTTCCTTTTACTTTAAAACGAAAACAGTTTCCCTTAAGACTGGCTTATGCTATGACCATCAACAAAAGTCAAGGGCAAACACTGGATTCAGTTGGCATATATTTGCCATCTCCAGCCTTCAGCCATGGCCAACTTTATGTCGCCTCTTCAAAGACAAAATCCTTCCAACAAGTCAAAGTCAAAGTTTTTGCTACTGATCAACAAGGCAACTTAAAGAAAGACCACAGAGTTTACACCAAAAATGTTCTTTACACAGAAGTTTTTGCACAATAATTTTTTTTTCCAGCTAATAGTTTAATAAAATGTAAAATGTTATATATAACAGTGAATGTGTCTTTCTGTTCAAAGCCAAAATGGGTGGCGGCTGTGCAGTGTGGTGCCTGAGTCAGAGCGTGTGCACACTGCACTACGATGCCATTTTACTGAAGACACTGTGTGTGCAAATTCCCAGACACAGTGTCTTCAAGAAAATGGCGCCAGATATTGTGAGATGCGCACACGTTGACTCAGGCACTATTTTATGGGAACAGCACATACCAGGATGGGGGCACAGGATGGCAGCAGCACATACCAGGATGGGGGCACAGGATGGCAGCAGCACATACCAGGATGGGGGCACAGGATGGGGGCAGCACATACCAGGATGGGGGCGCAGGATAGCAGCACATACCAGGATGGGGGCACAGGATGGGAGGAGCACATGACAGGATGGAGGCCATATACCAATATAAATGCTCGCCACCCGGGCGTAGAACGGGTTGTTCACTAGCTAGTACATTATAGGTGAAGTAGACTCAAAAGACCAAAGCAGATTCAACCTTAAAGAACGAGTCATTACTTCTTCTTTTACCCATGAGCCCCGCACGTCATGTCCAACTGCCCCAATGCACATTTCGAATCTTCCTCAGGGGGTGCCGGTGCGTGCGTTGGGGCAGTTGGGCATGACGTGCGTACTCACGGGTAAGTGCCTCATTTATTACCAGTATACTTATCTCTAACATTCAAGAAGTTGTCCACTACTTTATGTATCCCCCCCGGGGCCCCTAAGACTTATTGTGAATACCTTCTGTTGCTGATAATGCCTGTGAGCGGCGCTATCGGTTGCCTCTCACAGGCATCACGTGACTCCGCGCTGACGTCATGACAAGTGAGGCGTGACTCAGCACTGGGGTCCCCGCGGTGGCCGCTGGGTTGTGGGTGGGGTTACCCCCGCGTCACACCTTGCATCCACCGCGCGCTTTCCCAATGAATGGAGAGAGGCAGAGCGCGTGGTGGATGCTGGGTGTGACGAGGAGGGGTAACCCCGCCCACAGCCTGGAGTCCACCCTGGAACCTGGAAGACAAAGACCCCCGGCTGCTGCCAGCACTTGTCGTGACATCAGCGGATGTCAGAGCCGGCTGCAGCCGGGGGTCACATGATGCCTGTGAGCGGCCAGTGATAGCGCCACTCACAGGCCGTATCTGCAACAGAAGGTATTTACAAGAAGTCTTAGGGGCCCCGGGGGGATACATGGGGGGGATATAAGGTAGTGGACATCCCCTTTCAGCCATGGCGCTCTGTTTTACCACCTGTGTGCCTGTTTTTATGTAATCTCCACCTATATGATGTGTGCTGCTCCTCTTTATTGATTTTGATTTAATTATACTGAGTTAGGACCTAAGCACTATAATACTGTTGTGGGGTCTATGTGATACTGCTATATCTATGTCAGATATGTAATTGGTCTGGCACCCCCACTAAAACCACGTCCCCTCCCCCACCCCCCGTCCAACTAATCTCATATATGTGTGTCTCTCTTGTGATTAATACAATTGATATTGATATTTACTTTATGATTGAAGTAGTAATGACTCGTTCTTTAAGGCTGAATTTGTCATGTCATTGTATCATAACACAGGATAACAAAAAAAATGGTGGTAGCCCATGCAAGTGCTGCACTCACTATTCTGCTGGTGCAGTCACTGTGTACATACATTACATTACTGATCCTGAGTTACATCCTGTATTATACTCCAGAGCTGCACTCACTATTCTGCTGGTGTAGTCACTGTGTACATATATTACATTACTGATCCTGAGTTACATCCTGTATTATACTCCAGAGCTGCACTCACTATTCTGCTGGTGCAGTCACTGTGTACATACATTACATTACTGATCCTGTACTGATCCTGAATTATATCCTGTATAATACTCCAGAGCTGCACTCACTATTCTGCTGGTGCAGTCACTGTGTACATAAATTACATTACTGATCCTGAGTTACATCCTGTATTATACTCCAGAGCTGCACTCACTATTCTGCTGGTGCAGTCACTGTGTACATACATTACATTACTGATCCGGAGTTATATCCTGTATTATACTCCAGAGCTGCACTCACTATTCTGCTGGTGCAGTCACTGTGTACATACATTACATTACTGATCCTGAGTTACATCCTGTATTATACTCCAGAGCTGCACTCATTATTCTGCTGGTACAGTCACTGTGTACATACATTACATTACTGATCCTGAGTTACATCCTGTATTATACTCCAGAGCTGCACTCACTATTCTGCTGGTGCAGTCACTGTGTACATACATTACATTACTGATCCGGAGTTATATCCTGTATTATACTCCAGAGCTGCACTCACTATTCTGCTGGTGCAGTCACTGTGTACATACATTACATTACTGATCCTGAGTTACATCCTGTATTATACTCCAGAGCTGCACTCATTATTCTGCTGGTGCAGTCACTGTGTACATACATTACATTACTGATCCTGAGTTACATCCTGTATTATACTCCAGAGCTGCACTCACTATTCTGCTGGTGCAGTCACTGTGTACATACATTACATTACTGATCCGGAGTTATATCCTGTATTATACTCCAGAGCTGCACTCACTATTCTGCTGGTGCAGTCACTGTGTACATACATTACATTACTGATCCTGAGTTACATCCTGTATTATACTCCAGAGCTGCACTCATTATTCTGCTGGTGCAGTCACTGTGTACATACATTACATTACTGATCCTGAGTTACCTCCTGTATTATACTCCAGAGCTGCACTCACTATTCTGCTGGTGCAGTCACTGTGTACATACATTACATTACTGATCCTGAGTTATATCCTGTATTATACTCCAGAGCTGCACTCACTATTCTGCTGGTCCAGCCGCTCCCTCTCTCCTCACACACATATTATACATATACACACAATAATAACTACCTACACCATGACATCTGGTCCAGTTACCAAACAAATAATAACAATATAATAAACAATAACCGACAAATTATATACAAACTAATATATACATTCTTTTTTTTTTTTTTTTTTTTTTTATAAATAAAATAAATACTAACTATACAAATATATACAAGACAAAACAAAACACCCCACACTCAAGCCCACCAGTCCCTCCCCGGCACTGACCTGAGAGCTGGTCCTGCGCCTCATGCCTCAGTCCAACGTCCATAGGCCAGATCAGGCAGTGCCAGTTTTTCACCCAAATAACCAGTGTCCCACAAGATGAACCCACCTCCCCCTTTTCCCTCCACCCAACCTAACACCTACACCCAAACCCATATATACAATATATACAGAAACAAACAATACAATAACCACAACTGACAAAGCCCAAGTTCGGTGCCTGCAGCCCTACATCACTGTCTACTGATCAAAACAAAACAAAAATCTATGGTGTCAGCAGCAGCCCACCACCAGGAGAGGCGATGACCAGACTAGGGCACACTAAAAGAAAAGCCCCTCCAGAGGAGAGCGGCCCTCCGTGTACCCAGTCTCTCATACTCCAGAGAACGCACCTTCACCAGGTCACTGAGTATGGTCCTAAACACATCGTCCACTGGGAGGATTTTCCGCTGCGTCGATACTAAGCACCGTGCGTTCCACGTGTGATACCTAACCACTGCGCTAACTAGAAATAAGGTGCAGCGGTCCTGACCACCCAGGTCCCCGAATGCTCCATAGGCCAATTCCGCATAAGAGAGACCGACCAGCCAGGGCCAGCCAATGGAGGCGCCCACCCTGTTGTACACCTCTGTGTTAAAGGGACAACGAAGCAGGAAGTGGTCCATGCTTTCAAGCATGGTACCACAATGCTCCCGAGGACAGTTCCTGTCCTCAGAGCTCCTACACTTCAGATTGTCCCTCACACACAGTTTCCCATGGAAGCAGCGCCAAGCCAAGTCCCAAAACTTCGAGGGATCCTGATAGAATTCAAAAGATGCAGACCCACCCCAACATCCCGACTTGGGCAATCCCTGCACACCAGAGGCCTCTGAAAATGAGTCAACAGAACCCTTTTGTCAAGGAGCTTCCTTGGCAGAGTCCTGACCTCCCACATTCCCAGACCCCACCGACGAATTACCTTCAGAACCACAGTAGCGTAAGCCGGTAGATGTCAATGTGGTGTGCGTAGATCTTTCACTTGCCCTCCTGTCTCCCATTCCTGGAAGAAAGGCTGAAACCATCCCTTACAGCAGAATACCCACGGGGGAGCCCTCTCTTTCCAGAGGTTAGCAATATTGATCTTAATGAAGGTATTCACAAGGAATACCACAGGGTTCACCATACCCAACCCTCCTAGTCTCCTCGTATGGTAAGTAACCTCCCTCTTGACCAGGTTCAGTCTATTCCCCCATAACAGTTGGAAGAACAAACTGTAGACCCGAGTCCAGAGAGGCTCCGGCAAGATGCACACACTGCCCAGATAGATCAGCACAGGGAGCAGGTAAGTTTTGATCAGGTTTATCCTTTCCCTTAGGGTCAAAGACCAACCCTTCCATTGGTTCACCTTCTGAGTGGCGATCTCTAGCCTGCTGTTCCAATTTTGTTTGGGGCAATCCCCCTGGCCAAATTCGATGCCAAGAACTTTTGCAGAGACTTTGGGTCCTGGAAGGGTGTCCGGGAGATCAAAACCAGAATCTCCTCCTCCCAGCCAGAGACTCTCACACTTATCCCGGTTGATCTTGGACCCGGATGCCTCCGAGTAGCTATTTACTTCTGATATCAGCCACTCTGCCTCCCCATCAGAGGAAACAAAAACGGTGACATCATCGGCATACGCCACCACTCTCAGAGTGGCTTCCGGTGCTGCCCGGTCCATCACGATCCCAGCCAATGGTCCACGCTCCACCCTCCTAAGAAGTGGGTCAATTGCAAACACGTACAGCAGCGGGCTCAAGGGACAACCCTGGCGAACACCACACCCAACCTCAAAAGAGCTGCCAATCCAACCGTTCACAAGCGGGAAACTCTCTGCCCCAGCGTACAAGGTCTTAAGCCAATCAACAAACCCCCCCGGCAGGCCATACCTCAGAAGGACAGACCAGAGGTACTCATGATTAACCAGATCAAACGCTTTTGCCTGGTCCAATGACAGCATGTACCCCTTCCAGTGACCAGCCCTACCCTGCTCCACCGCCTCTCGGACACTAATTGTACTGCGGCCCGGAACAGAGCAATGCTGGGCTCCCGAAAGGAGCCGGGGTGCAAATTTCACCAGCCGATTAAACAGCACCTTTGCCAAAACCTTCCTGTCTGCATTGAGAAGCGCTATGGGACGCCAATTCTCAATGCAAGATGAGTCCTTACCCTTTGACAAGATAATCAGGGCAGACCTCCTCATTGATTTTGGCAGAGTGCCCGATAAAAGACCTTCATTGAATACCTCAGTCAACAGGGGAACCAAGGCGTCCTTAAAGGTCTTATAGAATTCAGATGTTAAGCCATCTGGACCGGGAGATTTCTTTAGGGCAAGCCCTTCAATCGCCAACTTAACTTCCTCTTCCCTGATCATCTCTGTCAAAACGCCAAGAGAGGGGTCTACCCCTGGTTCGGGGACGGCTTCAGCCAGAAAAGCCGACATCTCATCCCAATCCAGATCCCTCTTCCCCAAGAGGTGCGAGTAGAAGGATCTGACGACCTCCAGGATCCCTGATCTGTATCTTTTCAGGGACCCCGCAGTGTCAACCAGTCCTGTAACAACTTTACTATTCACTGACATCTTGCAGTTTCTGTAAGGGTCTGGCGAGCGGTACTTCCCATAATCCCTCTCAAAAACCAAAGATGCGTGTCTATCATACTGACACCTCATTAGCAAAGATTTCACTCTGGAGATCTCCTCGCGGCTACCTCCAGTTGAGACAAGATGCTCGAGTTTCCTCCTCAGGCCCTGATACAGGTGGTACCTGTCCAGGCTCCAGAGTCTCGAGAGCTGGCGGAAGAATCTCGCCACCCTTTTCTTGAACATCTCCCACCACTCTGACTTACTACTACAAAGATCCAGTAAGGGTACCTGGCTCTGAAGAAAATCCTCAAAGGACTGTCTTATCTCCGCTTCTACCAAGAGAGACGAATTGAGCCTCCAAAAGCCTCTTCCTATCCGGGGAGTCTCTGTAACATTCAGAAAAAACAAAATCAAACAGAGATCGGAGAACTCCACCTCAACAGCAGATACTGCTGAAGAGACGGCTTCCTCCTTTAAATAAAACTTGTCTATCCTGGACCTACAGTTACCTCTATGATAGGTGAACCCCTCGTGGACTGCGGTGAGCCGGATGTGGACATCTACCAGGCGAGCTTCACTAGCTACACTATTAAGGGCGACGCCATCATAAGTCAGCTTGTCTCTGGAACCTCCTCTATCTCGGGGCCTCATGACAGTGTTAAAGTCCCCTCCAAAGACGACCTGCCGACTCGTAAAAAGGTAGGGCTTGATTCTCATAAAGAGACACTTCCGGTCCCACTTAGATTGGGGACCATAGATGTTAATGAGCCAGAGCTCTTGTCCCTTCATGAGGACATCTAATATCAGGCACCTCCCCATTTCTAACTCAATAACCCGTCGGCATTCTACCGGTGCGGTAAAAAGGACCGCCACTCCGCTATACGGCTCGGCCGCAAGAGACCAATAGGAGGGCCCAAGTCTCCACTCCCTCTGCCATATTTGGCAGCCTGGTCTCTTGCAAAAAGAAAACGTCAGCTTCAACCCGGCTGAGAAAATCAAAGGCCGCCAATCTAGCCATATTTGACTTAATGCTGGCGACATTAATGGACACCAGCGTCAACGGAGTGGGTACCGCCATCATTGGTGATTGAGTTAGATAGCTTTCTTCTTCCCACTCCCCTTATCCTCTGCCTCAGAGGAGGAATCCTTCCCCCTCTTTAATGATACAGAGGTGTCCATTCCCACATTTTTCCTTCTTTTTTCGTCCTTGTCTCCGGACTCTGGGCCAGTCCCTCCCCCCAAGGACCTTGCATCCCCAGGAGAAGGAGACTCGGCGCCCACTGTAAGCTCCGCCGAAGCCAGAACCTCACCCTCAGCCTCCTCTTTTGAGGAAGAGATGTTATCAAGGGCTTGGAAGCGGTTAGAAAGACCAACTAGAGGGGAGTCAGTTTTACCTTCCTTAGGTACCTTGGTCAGAGCGGGAGAAGATATTTTATCTCCCTTCTTTCTCTTCTTTTTGGTGCCGAGCTTACGCTTGTTCTCTAGCCACCGCTTATTGTCCTCATCCATACTTTCATATTGGGAGGATTCTGAGGCAGAGGGGGTTTCCTCCCTGTGGATCCTCCTGACCTTCTCATCAAACTCATCATCCCTCGGGGCCTCAGCAGCAACACTGGCATCCAGGACAGGGGCCGCCCCCGTAGCCCGGGGCTCGCCCCGCTCCCTCTCCTGTCTGCACTTGTCTAGACGCCTCAGCTGGGCAGGCATCTTTTTATTGTTTTTCTTCCCTGGCCCCTCAGCTCCCCCACCCCTGCTAGTCCTCTCCCCAGCAAAATCGGCCTCACGGCTTTCTCCCACCGGGGTCTCGACTGCATTAGCGAAGGAGCGAGGACAACGGCTGACTGGGTGACCTAACTCACCACACAGGTGGCACCTAATCTCCACACAAGAGGCAGCAAGATGACCGACACCCCCACACAACGCACATTTCTGCACAGTGCAGTTTGCACTGAAGTGTGTAGGGTCGCCGTACCTGTGACAGAGCTTTGGTTGCCCCAGGTAGAAGACCAGGATACGATCCCTACCCAGGAAGGCAGATGATGGAATGTGGGCAACCGTACCACCTGAACACTTAAGTTTTACCATAAACGTCCAGGCCCCTGACCAGATACCAAACTCGTTGCGTTTTTTATTTGGCATCTCCACCACCTCTCCACACTGACCAAGCCATAATCATCAACATTAACAGAAATAAACACTTGAAATAGATCACTCTGTGTGTAATGACTCTACATAATATATGAGTTTCACTTTTTGTATTGAAGAACTGAAATAAACTAACTTTTTGATGATATTCTAATTTAGTGAGATGCACTTGTATATTACCTCTCTTATCTGAGATTCGTGTACAGGAGACCTATATCAGTTGGGATAGCGTTTTACAGGCATCTAGTCAGGGATTATTGCATTGTACTCCGTGCTTGAAAAAAACTATTCCCTATTGAGAACGCTGTTAGCTGCTTTTAAAATAGGGACAGGTGCTAGATGGTATTATCAGCTGGAAATGAGTGTTCATTCTGGATGTGTTTGATCATATCTCACACACCACATGGCCAGATAAGGTAGCAAAATGTTAAAATGACATTTGCGGGTGAATGCATTTTTCACCGTTGAAAAAAATGCAAAAGTGCAAAAACACATCAAAAACGATAAGTGTGAACTTAGCCCAAGGTCTGGAGGTGCATTTTTGCTTTTGGTTATTTATTTGGCTTTATATACAGTGGCAAATCCAACCAAAACAAAGCAACGAAAAAGGAGCCAATGGTTTTAAAGATATGCATCAAAATTTATTAGTACATAGATGATCAGACAAAAGCAGGAATCAGTGTGGAAAACACATGAGGAATAGAAACCCGCAACAACCCTCTCCACATGGCGGACACATGCAGGACCAAACAGTACAATTTAAGTCGGATATAGACTATCTAAGTATTTGAGGAGTAACACCATACATAGATGATATGTCAATACATATTTTCAAGTACATCACCTATACTGGACTAGAATACCCATGCTGTTCTATACTGCTGAGTGTACGTTCCCTATCATATGCCAGATATAACCATAAGTGACCTGCTAAGTCACTATATATACATACCAGAGATATCAAGCTTCAGCAGAAGACAGTCAGGGAATAGTCAAAGATTTAGAGGTCCGTCTAAGGTCGGCACATGCGGAGCAGAGAAGCCCCGACGCGCGTTTTGGTGGTTCCCTTCGTCAGGGGGCATGTTTGCTGCCTCGCTGTCACTTGCTTATATTGGCGCCAGGCATATTTAAAGACCGGAAGTGATATCAGCGTCACTGCGGAGACCAGGACGCCAGCCGACATCCGCATCATGTGACAGCGGAGGGGCGGGGCTTAAGCCCTAACGCCACACACCGCTGAAACACACAGTGTCATTGCGGAGGTAGAACGCCGGCCGGCATCCGCGTCATGTGGCAGCAGAGGGGCGGGGCATAAGCCCTGACGCCACACACCGCTAGAACACAAAGACCGCGGGACCGGAAGTGACGTGTGCGTCACCATTGGGATCCGGACGCCGGCCAGCATCCGCGTCATGTGACAGAAGCGGGGGCTACAGAATAGCCACAACACCTCATGTCACTGGGACACGGAAAGCCGGCCGGCGCACAGACCCACATAGTCAGCACATTTGCCTGACTGTCTCCTTCACTAGACCAGGTATCATCGCATCCCTCTCATTGAAATAACGAGAGTCAGTTCTATAAGGCCATGATGCCACATATCAAAGATTGTCTAAAAGATAAAATAAAGAAAGAGGGGAAAGAAAACATGAACTGGGGGGGGGGACCCAGAAATGTAGAAATTTTTCCAAATTTATTAAAAAAGAAAAACTTAAATATCACATGGTCATAAGTATTCAGACCCTTTGCTCAGTATTGAGTAGAAGCCCCCTTTAGAGCTAGTACAGACACGAATCTTCTTGGGAATGATGCAACAAGTTTTTCACACCTGGATTTGGGGATCCTCTGTCATTCTTCCTTTCAGATCCTCTCCAGTTCCGTAAAGTTGGATGGTGAATGTTGGTGGACAGCCATTTTCAGGTCTCTCCAGAGATGCTCAATTGGGTTTAGGTCAGGGCTCTGGCTGGGCCAGTCAAGAATGGTCACAGAGTTGTTCTGAAGCCACTCCTTTGTTATTTTAGCTGTGTGATTAGGGTCATTGTCTTGTTGAAAGGTGAACCTTCGGCCAAGTCTGAGGTCCAGAGCACTCTGGAAGAGGTTTTCATCCAGGATATCTCTGTACTTGGCCGCATTCATGTTTCCTTCAATTGCAACCAGTCATCCTATCCCTGCAACTGACAAACACCCCCATAGCATGATGCTGCCACCACCATGTTTCACTATTGGGATTGTATTGGGCAGGTGATGAGCAGTGCCTGGTTTTCTCCACCCATACCGCTTAGAATTATCACCAAAGTTATCAAAAAGTTCTATCTTCATCTCATCAGACCAGAGAATCTTATTTCTCATAGTCTGGTAGTCCTTCATGTGTTTTTGAGCAACTTCTATGCGGGTTTTCATATGTCTTGCACTGAGGAGAGGCTTCCATCGGGCTACTCTGTCATAAAGGCCAAACTGGTGGAGGGCTGCAGTGATAGTTGACTTTGTAAAACTTTCTCCCATCTCCCTACTGCATCTCTGGAGCTCAGACACAGTGATCTTGGGTTTGTTCTTTACCTCTCTCACCAAGGCTCTTCTCCCACGATTGCTCAGTTTGGCTGGACGGCCAAGTCTATGAAGACTTCTGGTGGTCCCAAACTTCTTCCATTTAAGGATTAGGGAGGCCACTGTGCTCTTAGGAACCTTGAGTAATGCAGAAATTATTTTGTAACCTTGGCCAGATCTGTGCCTTGCCACAATTCTGTCTCTGAGCTCCTTGGGCAGTTCCTTTGAGCTCATGATTCTCATTTGGTCTGACATGCACTGTGAGCTGTGAGGTCTTATATAGACAGGTGTGTGCCTTTCCAAATCAAGTCCTATCAGTTTAATTAAACACAGCTGGACACAATGAAGAAGTAGAACCATCTCAAGGAGGATCACAAGGTAATGGACAGCGTGAGACTTAAATATGAGTGTCTGAGCAAAGGGTCTGAATTCTTATGATCTTGTGATATTTCAGTTTTTTTCTTTTTTAATAAATTTGCAAAAATTTCTATATTTCTGTTTTTTTCAGTCAAGATGGGGTGCAGAGTGTACTTTAATGAGAAAAAAGAATGAACTTTTTAGAATTTACAAAATGGCTGCAATGAAACAAAGAGTGAAACATTTAAAAGGGTCTGAATACTTTCCGTACCCACTGTATACATTTATTCAGGATGTGGGGGGGGGGCGCGGTCCCGGGCCCATCAGACTATAGTTACCCCACTGTATGTACATATATATACAATATTCATTTTTTAGAGTTAGGCATATAACAATTTTTAACAACTGCATACCAATTCCGTCTTGTTTCAATGGCACTCTCATACATATACAGCGATGGGTGACATTGATGCCTGTTCCCCAGGTAGCACATTTTAATCCCCCAACTGGGGTTATAAAATCCTTGGGGATTAATTTCATAGTGCTTTTATGAATTTTTTTTTATATAGTACTGTCCACACTGAGTATTTAATTCTCCCCTCTTTTCCTTCCTTTTTTTACTGTCCCATTTTACCATTCTTATTTGAATAAAAATTAATGAAAAACTAAAAATAAATACAATTGTTCACGTCCCCCACTCAGCAACAGCGCTTCCGGCTGGAACATCACTCCGGACGGGCACAGGAGAGGGGCAGATTCGGGATGTTGCTCCCGCAACATTTCCACCTTGCCAGAGGACCCTACCATAGTCACTACCATGGAGTGGGAGCTGGAGGACTGCTAACAAAATTGTATTCATCTGAATGCTTGAACCAACGGTGCTGTACATACCTAGTACAAATGAACTCCGCTGTCTCCCTGCGGTGGATCAGGGGATACCTTGTGTAATATTAAAGATTTTCCTGCAAAAATTGCTGAATATTCACAATTATTTTCTATTAGTCATTATTATAGGTGGAGATTGTCTTACTGACCCCACAGCCCTGGTGAGAAGGGTGGTCTCTAGAATACAGAAGGTCTTATTATGTCACAGTGGGCATGTGACCCCTGGGCTCCCCAGGACGCCCAGCACCGAATCCAATTGGTTCCTGTGCATAAAACTTAGGTCGAGCCACATTTAGGTAAAAGGGTCCGAGTCTATGGATAAAATCTATGGATCAGAACATGTTTTTCCTACATTGACCATCATTTTTAGGTGTAACAGAATCACTGGTCCTCTCCTCCACTTTTGGCCGAGGTCTGGAGGATTACTGGGAGACATGGAACAGATGTTCTCCTGTTTGTAGCCCACCCATCAGACATGTATGTCGTAAACAACTGACACCCCATAAATGTCAGGAGGACTCTATTAAATACAAAGGGACATTAATCAATTTAAAAGTTTTATTTTTAAATTAAGAATTGCATGGAAGGACGAGGAGATGTTCTTGGAGGAGCCTCCTTCTTTAGCAGATGTTCCTTGCTGGTCAGGAGGCCACATGTAGATGGTGCCAGTCCTTCCATACAGGTACAGCATTGATGGTGGATGCGCTGTACTTTCCTCAGGGTGCTAGACGTGGCGGTTTTCTGCCCTCGCGATGTTTATGGAGCCGCGGTGACAGACACCAAATAAGCAGCTTTCTCGGATGGAGTGAGCAGCCCTGGATAGTCCACGTCGGCAGGATGAGATCACCCGGCGGAAGAGAGAACCTATGAGAAGAGACGTAACACTGATGTCAGTAACAGGACTCCATATCAGAGGACACGGCTGTGCGGTCACTGTGGCCGGACGGCAGAGGAATCATCCATACACAAGGACGGGGGGATTGTCCGCCATCATACATGTGACAATCCCACCACTGACAGATCTGCTCCACGGCCGACACCACACAACATGGGGCTTATTGTCACACTCACCTCTTCTCCTTTCCCCTTCTTCTTCTCTCTCTGGTTTTTGTTGTTTTTTCGGTTTTCTTTTCCCCTGAACTGGAAATTCGAATAAAAAACAAGAAAAAGATGTTGATTATAATCTCCTAAGAGATGAGCTTTGTATGGTTCTATAGGATGGTGTTATTCTCATGGCTTGTAGCCCTGGTAATCGATTATTGCCCCATAATGGGGGAAATATGTCACACATACATAACATCAGCAGAGGGGTGAGAATTAGATTACCCAGACAACTGATTAATATGAAACCTGCCATGTGGGGTCTCGACAAGGAGCTATGTCCCTTCTTACCATGACATTACTTGTAATGTGCCGCAGTGTTGCCTTATAATCAGTTACATAAACCTCAGCGTAACATTGAGGCCATAAAGGGGTCAGTATGGGCCATATGGGGCCGTGGGCGCAGGATTCGAGTCAGTTTGGCAGAAGACTGAACGGCCCCTTAGAACTTTTAACGCATAAAAGAATGGAGATTTTTACAGAATGAACTGCTCATCGCTTTATAGGGAGAAAAAAGTAGTAATTTTCTGATCCTTTATGTGCACGTTCACATTACATGTTTTGACCACAAACTGTGATAGGATGTCATATAGACCTGTACACACCTGACAATGGGGAGGACTCGCTGTAATTAGCAGTGAAACACTGCTTGTCTCCATCAGGTTTAGAAGGGGAAGATTCTTGCTGCCTGTTTGGTAGAAGAAAAACATAAATTACAAGCGAAAACAATACAAAATGGACGAACACCCGTCTGCAAGGCCGGTTAGGACATTTGGATAACATGGAGGAGGCACTCTGCTCAGGACCCACTTCTATCAGTAAGAATGGAGAATCGCTAGTAATATTGGCCTGTAATGAGCTGGAAATGATTGACTGGTTGCAATGATCGGCTGTTATCGCCGGCGTTATCACAAGCCAGAACCACAGTGATCATCAATCATGGGGTGGTGGCGCTGGATATAGTGCTGAGTTACACTTATCTTACAGTTGATCTTCTGATATATCAGATCCAAACCCGATAATAATAATTTACTCACATGTCTGAGTGTTTTGCACTCTCTGGGGAATACACTGGAGGTGGCTTCAGTTCTTCATCGTTCATCACCCTGGTATTGGTGGAACAGAGCTAAAACATAGAGAAAAATAAAATAAATATATATTTAAACTTTATTTTAATTATAAGTTTTATAGATCTTACCGGTCACACTTACTTTAGAAAGCCTTTGAGACGATGATATAAAGTTCAGGCTTTCTGGCCAGTCATTATCCTCGCTTGTGTCCCCCTCATCTGAATCAATAAGTTCGTAATTGCTACATTGAGCTGAAAAGCACAAGTGTTATTAGAGATTATTAGTATGAGACCCGATCACGGAAAGTCACCATTTTATCACTAAAAATGATTGGGACTGATTGTCACAAAATATGAAAGACAAGACACACAAAAGCTTTCTGCAGATGACGTCTCCTTCTACTTACGGTCAAAGTAGCCAGTGTCCTCTTCTGACTCAAAGTTAGGAATGAAATGTGGCTCTTTACTTAGAAGACTGTCAAAGTCTATGCCACATAGGAATGGATGCATTTTGATCTCTTTCGCTCCTCCTGGGAAAGGAAGACAATAAAAAGTGATCTAGACATTATCAGATAGACAGCTCCATATCTGAACAGTTTATGTTACTCTGAACTAAAGACGTAACAGAGCTGATGTGAAGAAAAGTTGCTGAAAGTAAAGCAGAAAACCTCAGTGCTGATCCTCAGGGGCGTGATCATTTGTCTGGTCACAGATGTGTAATAATTCATTATTAATACTATTATATACATTACCTGTCCCAAGTCTATGTGCCGGATCTTTTCTGAGCAGCTCAGTGATGACGTCCTGAGCATCAGGTGGAGGAGTGCGATTATCAAATGTCCAAGTTATCTCATCTGTTATATTAAAAGAAAATGTTACAGAAAATAAAACCTCTTCATTTACTTTATTAAAACAAAAATCTTTTGGATTAACACAACAAGTAACTAAACCACAGAACCAATCTAAGCAAATAACAATGACACCACTCCGCATTCAGATTATTTTACTTACCCCTTAATATACTGCAGTAAGTGTCATATTTGGAATCCCCATGAAATGGTACACGGAATAGAAGGAATTCGTGTAGGATGATCCCTACCGACCACCAGTCCACAGGCCGCCCATAGCCTTCCTGTAAGATGACTTCAGGGGCGATGTATTCAGGGGAGCCAGCAATCTGGAAAGCAACAGAAGAAGGAGATGAGGAGCTGAGAAAATAATTGTGACGAATAACATCAGAGGAAAACGTTTTGTAGATGAGAAGATATCAGAGAAGAAGAAATAGATGAGAAGAGTAAAGAACAAGATCCTGTAAGTAAAGCCGACCTCATCATCACGGAACTCTCTGGTGACGTCCTCGGTTGGAGCCTTGTAGGTTTCTGATGTTGGTCTCATGAGGCCGAGTTTGGAAAGTCCGAAGTCCGTGACTTTAATATGACCAGATGCCGATACCAGGAGGCTGTGAAAAAACAGACGGTGTCAGCCCCAAGTAATAACCCATAGACTTTATGACAATCTCTAACTTTGTTCCTCCTAGAGGGGGCACTTACTTCTCAGGCTTCAGGTCTCGGTGCACCACACCAAAGCTGTGCAGGTATTCCACAGCCAGGACTGTTTCTGCAATGTACTTTCGGGCCAAGGGGACAGGTAAAGGTCCATAGATGTTCATAAGACTGCCACAGTCTCCTCCTACAGGAGAAAGCAAATATGACAGGAGAGGGTTTGTTACAATGTAAATTACACATGATGCGTGTGAATGAGAAATAAGCGGAGACATTGGGGCAGGATGTCACACATAGAGATATACTGTGTAATAATGCAAAAGAAAAACAATGGAGCGTACCCTAATAGTAACTAGGACTGCACTGAATGTCTATGAAGCCAAACCACAAATGTGCAAAAGCTGCAGAAATAAGTGCAAGGAAACAACGTCCCATATAAAAATGTGAAGCTATACTATGTATATAGATGTGTATGTGCAGTGTGTGTGTATATAGCTGTGTATGTGCAGTATATGTGTATATAGCTGTGTATGTGCAGTATATGTGTATATAGCTGTGTATGTGCAGTGTGTGTGTATATAGCTGTGTATGTGCAGTGTGTGTGTATATAGCTGTGTATGTGCAGTATATGTGTATATAGCTGTGTATGTGCAGTGTGTGTGTATATAGCTGTGTATGTGCAGTATATGTGTATATAGCTGTGTATGTGCAGTATATGTGTATATAGCTGTGTATGTGCAGTATATGTGTATATAGATGTGTATGTGCAGTATATGTGTATATAGCTGTGTATGTGCAGTATATGTGTATATAGCTGTGTATGTGCAGTGTGTGTGTATATAGCTGTGTATGTGCAGTGTGTGTATATAGCTGTGTATGTGCAGTATATGTGTATATAGCTGTGTATGTGCAGTGTGTGTGTATATAGCTGTGTATGTGCAGTATATGTGTATATAGCTGTGTATGTGCAGTATATGTGTATATAGCTGTGTATGTGCAGTATATGTGTATATAGCTGTGTATGTGCAGTGTGTGTGTATATAGCTGTGTATGTGCAGTATATGTGTATATAGCTGTGTATGTGCAGTATATGTGTATATAGATGTGTATGTGCAGTATATGTGTATATAGCTGTGTATGTGCAGTATATGTGTATATAGCTGTGTATGTGCAGTGTGTGTGTATATAGCTGTGTATGTGCAGTGTGTGTGTATATAGCTGTGTATGTGCAGTATATTTGTATATAGCTGTGTATGTGCAGTGTGTGTGTATATAGCTGTGTATGTGCAGTATATGTGTATATAGCTGTGTATGTGCAGTATATGTATATATAGCTGTGTATGTGCAGTAAATGTGTATATAGCTGTGTATGTGCAGTGTGTGTGTATATAGCTGTGTATTTGCAGTATATGTGTATATAGCTGTGTATGTGCAGTATATGTGTATATAGCTGTGTATGTGCAGTATATGTGTATATAGCTGTGTATGTGCAGTATATGTGTATATAGCTGTGTATGTGCAGTATATGTGTATATAGATGTGTATGTGCAGTGTGTGTGTATATAGCTGTGTATGTGCAGTGTGTGTGTATATAGCTGTGTATGTGCAGTGTGTGTGTATATAGATGTGTATGTGCAGTATATGTGTATATAGCTGTGTATGTGCAGTATATGTGTATATAGCTGTGTATGTGCAGTATATGTGTATATAGCTGTGTATGTGCAGTATATGTGTATATAGCTGTGTATGTGCAGTATATGTGTATATAGTTGTGTATGTGCAGTGTGTGTGTATATAGCTGTGTATGTGCAGTGTGTGTGTATATAGCTGTGTATGTGCAGTGTGTGTGTATATAGCTGTGTATGTGCAGTGTGTGTGTATATAGCTGTGTATGTGCAGTGTGTGTGTATATAGCTGTGTATGTGCAGTATATGTGTATATAGCTGTGTATGTGCAGTGTGTGTGTATATAGCTGTGTATGTGCAGTATATGTGTATGTAGCTGTGTATGTGCAGTGTGTATATAGCTGTGTATGTGCAGTATATGTGTATATAGCTGTGTATGTGCAGTGTGTGTGTATATAGCTGTGTATGTGCAGTATATGTGTATATAGCTGTGTATGTGCAGTATATGTGTATATAGCTGTGTATGTGCAGTATATGTGTATATAGCTGTGTATGTGCAGTATATGTGTATATAGCTGTGTATGTGCAGTGTGTGTGTATATAGCTGTGTATGTGCAGTATATGTGTATATAGCTGTGTATGTGCAGTATATGTGTATATAGATGTGTATGTGCAGTATATGTGTATATAGCTGTGTATGTGCAGTGTGTGTGTATATAGCTGTGTATGTGCAGTGTGTGTGTATATAGCTGTGTATGTGCAGTGTGTGTGTATATAGCTGTGTATGTGCAGTATATGTGTATATAGCTGTGTATGTGCAGTATATGTGTATATAGATGTGTATGTGCAGTATATGTGTATATAGCTGTGTATGTGCAGTATATGTGTATATAGCTGTGTATGTGCAGTGTGTGTGTATATAGCTGTGTATGTGCAGTATATGTGTATATAGCTGTGTATGTGCAGTATATGTGTATATAGCTGTGTATGTGCAGTATATGTGTATATAGCTGTGTATGTGCAGTGTGTGTGTATATAGCTGTGTATGTGCAGTGTGTGTGTATATAGCTGTGTATGTGCAGTATATGTGTATATAGCTGTGTATGTGCAGTATAAGTGTATATAGCTGTGTATGTGCAGTGTGTGTGTATATAGCTGTGTATGTGCAGTATATGTGTATATAGCTGTGTATGTGCAGTGTGTGTGTCATGACATGATTATGTTTAAATATGTCCTTTTTTTTTTTTTTAAATAAATGTGTATTGTTGTTCATGAGAAAACAATAAGGCATCCCCTAAAAATAAGCCCTAACCCATCTTTTGGAGCAAAAAATTGATATAAGACCCTGTCTTATTTTTTGGAAAAACCCTGTACAAACTGTAAAAATTCAGTCAAACCCTCCTTTATCTATAGTGAAAATTTCTGCCACATAATCATTTTTCTGGCATGTTGATAACAGATAACTTATAGTAAAAGCAGTGTGGACATGTAACCATCTATGTGGTCACATTCTGCTTATGGAGAAGGTCCTAGAGATGAGCAGACCAGCGCTGGATATAGATACGATGGATATGTCCTACCTGGTACATACTCCATGACCATGCACAGATGACGTGTAGTTGGAAAGGAGCACAACATGGAGGCCACGAAGGGACAATCTGCGAATGTTAGGATGTCCCTCTCTAGAAAGGCCCGTTCAAGTCTTACTGGATCTTTCAGCTTCTGCTTGTCCAGTTTCTTCATGGCGTATAACTGTTTGGAGTCTTTTTGGCGCACTAAGTGGACGGTTCTGAAGAGGAAGAAAATCGGTGGTTTATAATGTATTCTTACTAACAGTCTGTCTATAGACCTCATCACATCTCCTGTACTAATGGTGAATACTAGATGAGCTGCCGTCGCTACATAGATGATCTCCACTGGGAGGTCCTCATCCATGTCACATCCTGACTCACTGGAAAAGAGACAATTAGATGTGCACAGAAGAGATGAGCGAATAAAATACAATGGATTAGAATTCTACTCAAATTTTACATATATCCGCATTGGCCAAAATGGCGAAATTTTTGTAATTCTCTTCCTCATGGATTCGGCAAAATGGTGAACATTGGCTACTATTTTCTAAACCTTAAAAGTCCGTCAAAATGTTAAAAAATAAACAAACTCTTACACTTACCTCTCTGGCTCCTCTATCTCAACCTTTTGGTCCTCACTGTACTTTCAAAGCTGCTGCCAGTGCTGAAGAACAAGAAAATGTCTAAGGCTGAGACAGGACTTCTGGCATTGATGACGTCTAGGAAGATTCTGCACAAACGCATAAAAGGTCATGGTGGCATGACATTGCAAATCTTCCTGCTCTTGCATAGAATCCTCCTGGACCTTCTCCAAGCTAGAAGTTCTGGCCCAGCGTGAGCGGCAGCAATCTGAAGACGCGGTGAGGATCGGACAGATGAGGCTGAGAAGCGGAGGGGTCGGAGAGCTGAGCAGTGAGGTCAGTATGAGTATTTTTTCCATTTTGTACATCTTACATTTATTAAGATCTGGGGTCTGGAGAGAACCCAGAGCGTAATAAGAGATATTACATTTGCCGAGTGATAACTTCTACGTCAATCACATTTCCCAGGAAAGTCTACACGAAAGGCGAATGTGAATTATGCCAGATCCGCTCTTCTCTAGAGAACAGGGATGTGGACTCCAATAATTCCTCTATGGTAACACTGTACGGGCACAGAGACAGAGGGATCATCATAAGGAGCCCTAGAAACCGAATATTATGCCGACATCAAGCTCACCCAAAAGCTCCACAGCTGAACTGTTTGATCTGTTCGTAGTCGCTCTTACAAGGATTTCTCCCTGGGTTCAATGATCCGATCAAGTCCTAGAAATAATAAGAAATGGCATTAAAGCATAAAATCTGCAGAAAGATAAAATCTGTGGATGCCGGACCCCCACAGACAACATTATGTATATGGGATATCCCCCATACACAGACATCACTGTACTGCAGGGGAGGAGACGGGAGATCACACAGCGGGGGCAGGAATAATAATGCCACCATCACACACAATAGATCTGATCTACAAGAAGAATAGGGATATCCCCTCGTCATATGGGGGATAATATTATATGTGTAATTCACCCCCGTTACCTGATCATACACAGACGTCTCCGCTGATACTTACACTGACAGATTCCTGGACCTCGGGGGTCTCACATATTCCACCGTCAGTAATTGCCGGCACAGATATTCCTATAATAATGAGGAAACGTTTTGTATTAGACGATATCAGTACATAATATATAACATCCATATTAAGAAGGAGATGAGACGGGCTCTGTACACGGTGTAATACTGGTATATGGGATTCTGCATACAACGTATATATTTATGGCTCCTCCATAGATGGATATTCTGGACCATAAATGGCCATTGTTCAGGATCTGATTCATCCTAGAACAATTACATGATCGGGGTCCTAGGAGCCTCCTTGTACATGATGGAGAAGAGCACAGAGGAGAGAAGCAGAATTACCTGCCACCCTCCATTATAGTCTATAAGGGGCTCCGGAGCCGTCACCGGCCTCATACAGAGGATGGAGAGTAAATCTACATGTTCTCTGCCGTTCTCTATAATATCTCGATATGTGAATGTAAGAATATTAGATGATTGCTCACCTTCCATCAGATCAGTGTTCAGCCCCTGCTGACTGGTATTAGGGTCCGGGATAGTCAGGTTTTCCCCCTCTTCAGAGTCACCTTCTGATGTTTCCTGTTCGTCACAATATGTACAATTAATGTAGCATTTCACAAATACTAAATCACCGTATACAGTCCGTCCTCGACTTAGAAACATCTGACTTACAAACGACTCCAAGATACAAAGGGTTGATGATGAAAAAAAAAGCTAATATTCACCACTCTCCTCTCCGGCCGCCCCGCTGCTCACCACCTATCGTCCAGTCCTCTTCTTTCCAATGTCATGTGCTACTTCTCCGGTCTCTTCACTATAGTGCAGGACTTCTGGCCACATTCAGGACCCAGATTTCACTGCTCATCATAAGGTCATAAGGACGAGATGGGAAGTCCTGCCCCATAGTGAAGAGGCTGGAAATGTGGCACACTATGATGGAATAAGAGGACCGGGTGGCGGACAGCGAGCAAAATATTATTGTTTTTTTTTACTCTTTCCATTTTACATTCAAATTTGGGTTACAAACAAAACTATAGGATATATCTAGTTCATAACCCAAGGACGGCCTGTACATAAGGCAGGAAGGACTAAACCTGGATCTATGGGATAATCTCATTACTGGACGGACTCTACATAAGGCACGAAGTACTAAACCTGGATCTATGGGACAATCTCAGTATTGGACGGACTATACATGGCCGCTCCCTCCAGAAAATCAACATGAATATATAAGGGACTTGTATCTACAACTGTTCTCTAATAACTTCTATTGTCAGAACTGCAGCATTTAGAAGAATGAAGATTGTGATGATGAAGTGAGACAGAGGTGGAAACACAACCTCTGCATCGCTGAGTACAGAATGTCACTACAGAGGGTTGAGCTGCAGAGACAGGCTGCCATAGAACATCCTGCGCCTCTGACATCATAAATCTGCCACTCTGCTATTTGACGGCTAATCTGGAGAAGATTAGACCAGGACGTGTGATATAGAAAGTGATGGATCCTTACCAGACGCTCCAGTGAGCCGGCCGGACGCTCCAGTACATACAGGACATTTTGTGCCAGTTGTATAATAAAGGCCAATTCTCCACTTGTGGATTTTTCTTCAGCCTATAAAGATGGAAATAAATAGAAAAGGAAAATCATGAGAGAACATGGAGGAGGCCGATTATGTCACCACTTTACTCCTGCGATCTGCTCTACAATTACTACATATCTAGTGACTTAGTGCCGGTTATATATTATATTATTATCGGCCTAAAGAACTATTTTATGTGAATAAACTTATATTCTGTTATTATAACTTTTCGATGTTTTATGCAGATTTCTGCCACTTACCTGTTGCACCAATGTCCTGATGTTCTTCTGTAAATGCTCAAGATATGCTGAGCTTATACGATCTTGCTGATATTTGGTCAGGCAGTCTCTCAACAGCTCCATAACCAGCCGGTAAGTGAAGCTGAGGACGCCATCGGGTAGCGGCAGCACAATGTCAGGGGCATAGGTGGTAAGAATCCCCTGCAGCAGTGCCAACACCTGAAAATTGTCTGAAGGAATTTCAGACATTTCAAATAAATCCAAATAAATCCAAATCGCAGTCAGTAAATCACTAGCTATGTAGCTAATCACCAACAACAATGACACCGGAATGTCAAAGTGACACTGGAGCTGTAAACACTGGCACAAGTAATGGTGGTGCATTATGATGTCATAATATCATCACGGAATGTTGAGATGTTACCATATATGGAGCTTCTCTCCATAAAAGGAAGTTGCCTAGCAACACAAGCAGCAACTCTATAGGCTGTCGGCAGTGAGCATTGTCAGAGGTAAAAATAAAGCAAGTGTCAGAGGCAAGCATTAATAAGCTATTAAAAAAAGCCCTGCATCCACTCCTATGTCACTAGGTAAAAAAATAATGACTCTACTTCTTTGGTGAATTATAACCCCCAGAATGCCCTGGAAGCTTCAGAAATTCAAGAAATGCTGTGAGTTGTGGTTCTCTCCAAAGGCAAAAGGATTGTAGTCAACCACATGTGACATAAATGGCCCCTATGGGATCTTCAAGGGTTTGTTCAGCGCCGCTTACTTCCATACTGGGAGGTGACATCACGTCTACAGATACATGATGGGACGGTGTAAGTGTGGCCGCCATCATGCCTGTGACTTGGTAGGTTCCTCAGACGGCAGCTCACTCACCTCCCAATGTGGAAGGAAGCGGCCGGAGAACACTTTTAATCTATAAAAGAAATCAAGATTCCACCAAATCCGTGTAGAATATTTTTTGTTCTTTTCACTACACAAAAAAAAAATGATGAAAACGTCTCATGTACCGCGCACTGTTACCCATAAATATTGTAGCTCGTTCCATTAAAAAAAGCTCTTGCCTAAATCTAAGCAGAAAAATGAAAGTTATGGGTCAATGATTAAAAAAGCAAAATAAACTGGATATCTGTGTAATTGTATCAACCTGCAGAATAAAGATAATTTGTCTACAGTGAGCGGCAAAAAAGAAGGAAAATAAAAAAGTGATGGAAGATTTATTTATTTATTCATCGTCACTCATATCATACCATTAAAAAAGAAAAACTGTAGTGGTGGTGAATTCTGATGTCATAATAGCGGTGATGTCATCATGGAATCTTGTGAGGGAATCTTATATGGAGCTTCTCACCTTATAAGGAAGTTGCCTAGCAACAGTGAAGATGGTAAAACCATAGGGTGAGCATCAGTGCTTGTATGTAAGAGGGAGCTGTGGGCACCGGGCTCTTCTCATCAGTGAGGGGATTTATAAATATATTTATTAATATCTGTATACACAATAAAAATCATAATTACGTATTTATAAGAAATCCGGATTCAGGATCTAAAAGAAGTATCTTTATCTGGGGGGTCCAGGGAATGAAGATCAGAAGCCCACGCCTCACCACCCCCCAATCTCCCAAGATGGGGGTCTCTATTACGAATATGACCCTGCCTGCACTCCTTATTAAAGAAATAGAAGAACTGGGAGGACTATTGAGTTACACCTTAGATATAGACAAAACTGAGACCTTATTATTAAGAAGCCCTTCAAAGCCACTATGGACAAAGAGATTCCAGTTCTGCTGGATTGAAACAGCGCTGAAATATTTGGGGATATACAGTGACATGTTAAAGTTTGGGCCACCCCCGGTCAAAATTAATGTTATAGTGAACAGCTAAGCAAGTTGAAGATGAATTGATCTCTAAAAGGCCTAAAGTTAAAGATGACGCATTTCCTTTGTATTTTAGGCAATATATATATATATATATATACAATGCCTACAAGTAGTATTCAACCCCCTGCAGATTTAGCTGGTTGACACATGCGGAATTAACTTGGCATTGTGACATTTGTACTGTAGATCAGCCTGGAAGTGGGAAATGCACTGCAGCAAATTTTGTTTTTGTTTTTTTTTTTTGTTTTTTTTTTAAAACGTTAAAAGTTAATTCAGAGTGTCATTTATTATTCAACCCCTCAAACCACAAGAATTCTGTTTGGTCCCCCTAAAGTATTAAGAAGTAGTTCAGGCACCAAGAATAATGAGCTTCACATGTGTGGATTAAAGATCTCTTTTGCCAGCCTTTTCTGACTATTTAAGACCCTCCCCAAACTTGTGAACAGCACTCAGACATGGTCAACATGGGAAAGACAAAGGAGCATTCCAAGGCCATCAGAGACAAGATCGTGGAGGGTCACAAGGCTGGCAAGGGGTACAAAACCCTTTCCAAGGAGTTGGGCCTACCTGTCTCCACTGTTGGGAGCATCATCCGTAAGTGGAAGGCTTATGGAACTACTGTTAGCCTTCCACAGCCTGGACAGCCTTTGAAAGTGTCCTCCCGTGCCGAGGCCAGGCTTGTCCGAAGAGTCAAGGCTAACCCAAGGACAACAAGGAAGGAGCTCCGGGAAGATCTCATGGCAGTGGGGACATTGGTTTCAGTCAATACCATAAGTAACGTACTCCACCGCAATGGTCTCCGTTCCAGACGAGCCCGTAAGGTACCTTTACTTTCAAAGCGTCATGTCAAGGCTCGTCTACAGTTTGCTCATGATCACTTGGAGGACTCTGAGACAGACTGGTTCAAGGTTCTATGGTCTGATGAGACCAAGATCGAGATCTTTGGTGCCAACCACACACATGACGTTTGGAGACTGGATGGCACTGCATACGACCCCAAGAATACCATCCCTACAGTCAAGCATGGTGGTGGCAGCATCATGCTGTGGGGCTGTTTCTCTGCCAAGGGGCCTGGCCATCTGCTCCGCATCCATGGGAAGATGGATAGCACGGCCTACCTGGAGATTTTGGCCAAGAACCTCCGCTCCTCCATCAAGGATCTTAAGATGGGTCGTAATTTAATCTTCCAACAAGACAACGACCCAAAGCACACAGCCAAGAAAACCAAGGCCTGGTTCAAGAGGGAAAAAGTCAAGGTGTTGGAGTGGCCTAGTCAGTCTCCTGACCTTAACCCAATTGAAAACTTGTGGAAGGAGCTCAAGAATAAAGTCCACATGAGACACCCAAAGAACCTAGATAACTTGGAGAAGATCTGCATGGAGGAGTGGGCCAAGATAACTCCACAGACCTGTGCCGGCCTGATCAGGTCTTATAAAAGACGATTATTAGCTGTAATTGCAAACAAGGGTTATTCCACAAAATATTAAACATAGGGGTTGAATAATAATTGACCCACACTTTTATGTTTAAAATTTAATAAAATTCAACTGAGCAACATAACTTTTTGGTTTGTAAGATTTATGCTTCTGTTCATAAATCCTACTCTCGTTTGCAGTTTGAAGGCTCTAACTTATTTGCATCTTATCAAACCAGCTAAATCTACAGGGGGTTGAATACTACTTGTAGGCACTGTATATATATATATATATATAGTCAGTTTTTACTTTTTAAAAATTACAAAAAGGAAAATGGGCCGATGCAAAACTTTGGGCACCCTTGGAGATTTTTGTGCTCAGATACCTTTGTTGACCAAGATTTCAGACCTTAATTAGCCTGTTAGGGTTATGGCTTGTTCATTATCATGGTTAGGAAAGTCCAGGTGATGCAAATTTCCCAGCTTTATAAAAACCCAACCTCCTCTAAGCTTGTGACAAAAACCAGCAGCCATGGGTTCTTCTAAGAAGCTGCCTAGCACTCTGAAAATGAAAATGGTGGAGGCCCACAAAGCAGGAGAAGGCTATAAGAAGATAGCAAAGCGTTTTCAAGTTGCCCTTTCCTCAGTTTGAATTGTAATTAAAAAATGGCAGCTACCAGGAACATTGGAGGTCAAGATAAAGTCTGGAAAACCAAACAAAATTTCAGTAAGAGCCACTCGTACGGTTGCTAGAGAGGCAAATCAGAACCCTGACTGACTGCAGCAAAACTTCAGAAAGATTTAGCAGACTTTCGAGTTGTGATACATTGTTCTACTGATTAGAGACACCTGCACAAATATGGCCTTCATGGAAGAGTCATCAGAAGAAAACCTCTCCTGCGTCCGACTTCTCACCATAAAATTCAGCATCAAAAGTATGCAAAAGAGCATCTAAACAAGCCTGATGCATTTTGGAAACAAGTCCTGTGGACCGATGAGGTTAAAATAGAACTCTTTGGCCACAATGATCAAAGGTCTGTGTGGAGAAAAAAGGGCACGGAATTTCAGGAAAAGAACATCTTGCCAACCCTTAAGCATGGGGGTGGATCAATCATGCTTTGGGGCTGTGTTACAGCCAATGGCACGGGGATCATTTCACGGGTAGAGGGAAGAATGAATTAAATGAAATTTCAACAAATTCTTGATGCCAACATAACATCATCTGTAAAAAAGCTGAAGTTGAAAAGAGGATGGCTTCTACAAATTGATAATGATCCTAAGCACATGTCACAATCCACAATAGACTTCAACAGGAGCAAGCTGAAGGTTTTACAATGGCCCTCACAGTCCCCTGATCTGAACATCATTGAAAATCTTTGGCTCGACCTCAAAATAGCAGTGCATGCAAGACAACCCAGGAATCTCACAGAGCTGGAGTAAGGCTATTTGCCCATGATGCAGAAATGCTCCGGATTTTTTCCTGAGCATTTCTGCATCTCCCTGGCAGAAAAAACGCATGCGGATTGTACATGCGGATTGTACATGCGTTTTTCACATGCGATTTGGCATGCGGGTTGTCAAGCGCTTTTCCAAGCAATTTTAGCATCACTTGGAAAAGTGCTTGACAACTTGTTCACACTTTATAAATCCATGTATAAGAAAGGGGCGAATAAATTGTTACAGGAGTGAAATCTGTTATTCACACCTAGGTCCAGAAACAACCACAGCCCTTCAAACTGTTTCTGTAAAAAATGTCATCATATCTATTCAAAACGGTCTGGGTAGAAGCTTCATTATCATTACATAAGGAAAATAAGCTTAAATATTAGAACAAATTCATAGACTGCACAAATGTTATTCAGTTTGTTTCTGTTGAAAACTGTTTTTGCTCCCACTTACTGCATAGTGCATTGCATGTTTACAATTTATTGACGCTTTTTTTATTTTAATGTTGTATTCCAATAAAAATATTTCAGGTTCTATAAAAAGAGCTTGATTATTGTATCATAATGATGATTAAAAGCCTGATGTTACCATTTTACTACAGTAAATTTATCACTTAAACATGAGCTATGTATGAGGGAGTTGGACTCTGGGAAATTGAGGAGTCGGACATTTCTCTTATCGACTCCACAGCCCTGCTATAAACACTGGTATAAGTAATGATGGTAAATTCATGGAATCTTGTAGTAATGTCATCATGGAATCTTGAGATGTTACCTTATATAGAGCACCTCACCTTATAAAGAGGTTGCCTAGCAAGAAATAAGGCAGCAGTACTACAGGCTGAGCATCAGTACCCAGATGCAGACATGGAGGAAAGAGCTGTGGGGGCTTTACTCCTCTGACCAGTGGGGGGATTTTTATGTTCTAAGATAAATCATTTATATCTGTTATACACAGTAAAATGTATATTATTACTAGTGATGATCAAGCACTAAAGTGCATGGGAGCTCGTTGCTCGAGTCAAGAAAATCATAATGCTTGGGTGCTCAACCCAAGTAGCGTGCCCAATGTGAGCCAATGGGAAACTTCAGCATTTTTTCGGCACCCCCCCCTCCCCGGGGTCTGGAGGGGGCCTATAAATTGGCCATGATATGGGAACAGCATGGGGAAGACCCCTGGAAGCATCTCTGTCTCCCAGGCCACTGCTGTGAACAATATTGTCAGAGTATTATGCCACTTTTTTACGGACTCACAATAAACCATACAATTACGAAACCAAAATGGATTTTCCTGCAAAACATGTTAAGGAACATCCTTTCCAGGGTAATGACTTATATATAAGGCAAAATAAATAACCAAAAACAAAAATGGCTCCTCCACACCTTGGGCTATGTTCACAAGTAGCGTTTTTGATGCATTTTTGCACTTTTGCATTGCTTTCAATGGTGGAAAATACATTTACTAGTAAAAGAAATTTTAACATTTTACTACCTTATCTTGTCATGTGGTGTGTGAGACATGATCGGACAAATCCTGTTATATTTATGAAGGAGGGACTGTCAAAAGTCACAAAGCCTATATTTACAAGGCCATTAGGCGGCTCTTACTATTGTTAGAGGGCCAGCAGTCGATCCTCACTATTGTTAGACAGCCATCAGCCGGCTATGCTTTGTTGTTCCCATTATAAAGGAGTGGGTCTCCTATACTGTTATTGCATATGCAGTGACTGCAATGGCTGCCAAAAATTAGGACACACTTCAATACCCCTTTGAAGAGACGTAGAGGAGGGCCTCATTAAAAAAATGTTCCCATTATAAAGTAGTGGGTCTCCTATACTGTTATTGCATGAGCAGTGACTGCAAGGGCTTACAAAAATTTGGACGCACTCCAATACCCCCTTTGAACAGACGTAGAAGAGGGCCACATTAAAAAAAATTTCCCATTATTAAGGAGCGGGTCTCCAATACTGGTAATGCCTATGCACTAAGTGCAAAGGCTGTCAAAATTTAGGACGCAACCAAATACCCCTTTGAAGAGACGTAGAGGAAGTCCTCATTAAAAAAATTGTTCCCATTATTAAGGAGTGGGTCTCCTACAGTGGTAATGCCCATGCACTAAGCGCATGGGCTGAAAAACATTTACCCATGGGGGGTATACATGACAATACTGTATAACATACAGAATGTTAGAGGTAGGCCTAAAAATATTTCCTACGGGCAACTTAAACACCTTTTAAAAAAATTATGTGGGTGTTGCATGATGGTCACCCTGTTGATATGGTGATGGATGATGAGGAGAAGGAGAAGGAGGAGGGTGACATAAAACAGACAAAATCAGGAAGCGTATACCCATGTCTGGGTGTGAAGAGGCGCATGGGAATAGACCCCCCCAACAAAAAACACTGAATTTGACTTTATGTTCTGCTGCTATCATCCAGTGGTGTTGAGAAGTCTGGCCTAATCCAGCCCTTGTTCATTTTGATAAGAGTCAACCCGCTCTGATAAAATGCTGGCGGCAGGGTAGGCCAGGACCTCCAAGGCGTAGAGAGACAGTTCATGCCTCATGTCCAGCTTGGATACCCAATAGTTATAAGGCACAGAGGAATCACAGAAGACGTTGGTACAGTTGGCAAGGTACTCCTTCAGCATCTTTCAAAACTTTCTCCTCCTTGTCAGAGTACCCCACGCATCAGGGCAGGGGCACTGGGAGTGTCTGAGAAAACTGTCCCAGACCTTTGACAGTGTTCCCCTACCTCTGCTACATCGTATTTGTGTCTCCCTCACCTGTACTCTTTGGTTGTCCAACAAACTGTGACCTTTGCTGCCAGCATTTTCAGATGGGAATTTTTTTAATAATTCTACAAGGGCCTTCTGGTACTGCAACATTTTATTAGACCGCTCTGCCCCGAGAAGGAGAGATAGAAAGATGTCCTTGTAGCGTGGATCCAGAAATGTGACAAACCAGTAATTATTGGTGGCCAAAATGCGTGGGTCACGGGAAAGGCAGTGGAACATAAAGTCAGCTATGTGTGCCAGACTGCCAACAGCCAAGACTTCCCTGTCCTGACCCAGAGGACCACTGTCCATGCTCTCCTCGTCCTCCTCCTTGTTCTCCCTCTCCTCAGGCCATCCACATTGAACAAACGGTATGACTGTTGTGTGCGTAGTACCGTCTGTAGTGCAGGAAAACAGCTCCTGTTCCTCCTCCTCTTCCTCATTATCACCCAATCCATGTTGAGATGAGATGAGGCTGGGCTTTGTGACATCACCTTGTATAGTTCCTTGCTCCATCTCATCGTGCTCCGCCTACAATGCCTCCTCTTTAATTGTGAGCACAGAGCATTTCAGTAGACAGAGAGGCAGGATGGTGATACTAATTATGGCGTCATCGCCGCTCATCATCTTGGTGGAGTCCTCAAAGTTTTAGAGTACGGCACAGATGTCAGACATCCAGGCCCACTCATCAGCTCTAATTTGCGGAGGCTGACCTGAATACCGATGGGGATGTTGAAGCTAGAACTCAACAACTGCCATCTGCTGCTCACAAATCCTTCCCAACATATGAAACATTGAGTTCCATCGTGTGGTGACATCGCACACGAGTCAGTGAGTTGGTATGGCTAGGGTGGGGGAAGCTGTAAGTGACTTCCTGAAATGGGCACACACGTGGCGTTCTTTCACAAGCAGGTCATGCAGATCCGTGTAGGTTTTGAGAAACCGCTGAACCATTAGATTGATCACATGGGCCAGGCACGGCATGTGTGCGAGTTTGCCAAGCCTCAGAGTCACAACCATGTTCCGGTCATTGTCAAACATGATCTTGCCTGGCTGTAAGTTTAACAGTGACAGCCACAGATCTGCCTGCTCTATTACAGATGTCAACAACTTTGCAGCGGTGTGCAGTTTGTCACCTAAGCATATCAGCTTCAGCAGTGCCTGTTGACACTTGGCCGAAGCAGTGCTATAGTGCTTCCAGTCTCCGACTGAAGTGGTCATTTCGGAGATGGAGGCTGATGAGGAGGAGTTTCAGAAGCTGTAGAATCTGAGGGCAACCCTGGTTGACCCTGGGCCCGCAATCCGTTCTGGCCACAAGCACTTGTCCACGTGCCCGTGGTTAGGTGGACCTTCCCAGTGACTGTGTTGGTAAGGGCAGGTGAAATGTTCTGGGACACGTGCTTGTGTAAGGCAGGGACGGCACACCGGGAGAAATAGTGGTGGCTGGGGACCGAGTACCGAGGGGCACCCGCCGCCATGAATTTGCCGAAAGATTCTGTCTCCACGAGCCTAAAAGGCAACATTTCAAGTGCAAGCATTTGAAAAATGTGGCAGTTTAGTATTGTGGCCTGTGGGGCGTTAGCTGCATATTTGCCCTTGCATTCAAAGGACTGGGGTAGGGACAACTGAACACTGCGTTGTGACAAGGACGTGGACGTGGTTACTGATGGTGGTTGTTGCAAGTGTGCAAAAAGAGGCATCTTTGCCTGCGCCATGGACAGGGGATTGGTGTGCACGCACAACAGCAGAACAGGCAGTGGTGTCCCCCACAGAAACTGTTTCTGGACCCTAGCATTTGGTCCAATTAGTCAGGTGCTTTGCTGTCATGTGCCTGATCATGCTGGTGGTGGTCAGGCTGGTAGTTTTGCAGCCCCTGCTGATGCTGGCATGGCAGATGTTGCAAATGGCCTGTTTGGAATTAACTTGACAGTCTTTAAAAAAGTGCCAGACTATGGAAGACCTAACAGTTGGACTGGTAACTTCCCTCGTGTTGGTGTTCCGGAGAACTGTTGCCCGCCTTGTGTCTGTGGCCACCCCACTGCTTGTTCCTGCCTGTTGTGGTGCTTACACCTCCCTCCCCCTGTGTGCTGCTGTCCTCGCTATGCATGTCACCTTGCCAGGTTGGTCAGTGACTTCATTGTCCACCACCTTGTCTTCCAAGTACGCACCCTGGGCCTCCTGATGACTTGCTGGCAATTGTGTCTCATCATCATCCACCTCTTGCGACAGTAATTGCATTTTCCCATCATCGCCTTCATGTGACTGTAGCTGCTCAAATACATGGGCATCGCTACATGTGATCTCCTCTTGCCCCGCTTGAAGCGCGCCGGGCGAGAGTCCTGAATCCCTAAATGGAAATGTGAACAGCTCTTCAGAGTGTCCAAGTGTGGGATCAGTTGTCTCCAGGCACTCGGCATGGGGGGAGAAAGGAGGATCAGAGTGAGGAATATGCGGTCCAGGCTCACAGCTACTGAAACTGGACCATATGGAAGACAGGGTGGTGGTGGTGGCAAACTGACTGGAAACATTATCTGCTATCCAACCAACAACCTTTTCACACTGCTTTGGCTTCAATAGTGGTGTTTCGCGGCCCCCTTCAAAGTAGGGCAGGAAGGTAGGTCGACATGATATGGGTGCTTTAGTGCTCCCTCAGCAGGCATAATTTCAGCTTGCCCACGACCTCGGCCTCTGCGTGCACCATCAGCATCATGTCCTCTTTCCAGTCCCTTGCCACGTGCCTTGCCCATTTTAAATGGAGTATAATATTTGTCACGTTCCCAAAAATGTCAGGATTATTACAGCAGTAATATCGGATCAAGTCTGATGACCACGGTTTTAAGCAGTGGCCTTATAGTATGGTATTGGTTAGCGTCCAAGTGTGAATAGGTTTGAACAGCACACAACTGACAGACTTTAAATGGAGTATAATATTTGTCACATTTCCAAAAATGTCAGGATTATTACCGCAGTAACATCGTATCACCTGAGATGGACAAGTTTCTCTGCTTCCACAATACAGCAATGCTATTAAAATCAAACAAATCTGGCTGTATGCTGCTAACAAGCAAATGGAGCAGTAAAAGTGGTGTATTATATCGCTTTTCAACCAAATAATTAGGATTAAGCGCAAAAAGAATATTAAACCTGTTATCTAAGGCTGTGGATATGAGTAACAGCAGCAGACAGAACGTTCAATGGATTTATTGTGCTGTATACACTCTCCACAAACTCTGCCTAACTCCTGCTATCACCAGTAATATATGCATCTGGATTAGTCCTTAGCAGGACTGTTAGTATAGATGAATATTGCTGTGGAATACCTGACTAAATCAACCGCCAATTCTCTCCCTCGCTCAGCAGCAGCTCTCCCTACTCTGCCTGTCTGAAGGGTAGACTGTGACGAGCATAGGGTCCCGGGTCTGATATAGACCTGATGATGCTGTGTGGCCAGCCAATCACTGTAATGCCACAACCAACATGGCTGCAGCATTACAGTGACGAGTGGCGAGTACCGAGCAGTTGCGAGCACGCTCGCTCATCGCTAATTATTACTCACCACCACACCCAGGTCTCTATTATAAATAACCCTGCCTGACATTAGAGAAATTCTACATTTTAAGTTAATTCTTTTTAATTCTTTCTACAAAACAGAAAAAAGAGTCGAAATCAGTGGAGCTCAGGGATGTTTAGATATTTAGCTAATTTTTTTTGAGCAGGTGACAGGTCCTCTATAATCTTGGGGAATGAAACACTAGTCCTAATAAATCTCCTCCTACGTTCTCCGATCACCACCATATTTGTATTCCAAGAGCCTCAAAGCACCGGAAAGAGAAAGTAAGTGAAGAATCAGGCGCATTCTAATCTGTAACCATGGAGACACATAGGCTGCATAAGAGCTGTATACACTACACAAGATTTACAAATTTGTTTCATTTTTTATTTTAAGGAACCAAGTAAAAAAAAATACTGTAAAAGATCTTCTAACAGATAGAAATGATTCCAGGATTGTCTTTCCACTATATATACAGTATATACTCACAACACAAAGGTTAACTAATAGTTTTAATGATTTTCTGTAATAAATATTTGTATAAATATGAGAAACATTTATATAAAAATACAACAAATGATAATAAATATTTCAATTATAAAACAAGAAATACGTCTTATAATAATATTACTCAGCGATTTATAAAAGTAACAAAGTTCTTGTCGCTGCTGCTCCTGACGACCAATCAGATTTCTGCCGTTTTGCCTCTTGCAGTGCGGAATCGATGGCTGGAATCTGACTGGTTGCTACGGGCAACACTTTCATTATTCTCTACACTGTTTGTATAAATAATCCTTGAACTCTCGTTGTCGATAGCAACCGATTAGAATTCAGCTTTTACATTTGTAATTTACACGAGATAAATAAACGTGATTTCTGATTGGTCGCTAGGGGTAACAAAGACGCTACATGACAGCTGAGGCTCCGTGACAATGGCATCTGTTACTCCAGGTACTGGATGATGGGCCGGACACAGGTGCAGCCCACCGTCACCAGCTGCTTCTCCAGCCTATAGGTGGGACACATCCTCTCATCTCACCACGCAGGACCAGGATCTCCTGTCTGATGGGGACTGAGTTCATGCTGAGGTCCACATGACCCTCCGGGTCCAAACATCCGCGGTGGAGACATCGGGCCTCGCTGATGACCGCAGGGAATCTGTTATTGTCCACATTAGAGCTGGTGGAAGGAGATGAGAGAAATCAGGACACAGCAGTAACCATGTTTAGTCCCCCATACTCCGGCCTGCTGACCCCCATATATCATTATTATTATTTCTGCCATTACTCCATGTACATTCACCTGTATTCCCATGGAGAGATGGAGCGGCTCCTCACACTGTCCGCCATTACTTGTGCAGAACTCCGACTGCCGACCTTCATATCCACCTTCACACGTGGAGGAAATGTGGTGTCCGGTGTGAAGAGACATCCCCCGCCGGACACTAGAGGGGCCTCCCAGCCATCAGCGCCAGGGACCTGCTCTTCTCTTCCATGGACACAAGAGATGAAGATCAGAAGAAGCAAAGTGGAGAAAACCTGAGGACAGAAGATGTCACACATATGATAGGGAACATTGTGGAAGTGTCAACATTATGTAGTGGTATAAGTAAGGGTTAAATAATGGATCAATAATATACACTAATAATATTCATACTCGTATGGACCTATCCCAAATTTATATTATAGTCTAGAGCTGCACTCACTATTCTGCTGGTGCAGTCACTGTGTTCATATATTACATTACTGATCCTGAGTTACTTCCTGTATTATACTCCAGAGCTACACTCACTATTCTGCTGCTGCAGTCACTGTGTACATACATTATATTACTGATCCTGAGTTACATCCTGTATTTTACCCCAGAGCTGCACTCACTATTCTGCCAGTGCAGTCACTATGTACATACATTACATTACTGATCCTGCACTGATCCTGAGTTACATCCTGTATTATACTCCAGAACTGCACTCACTATTCTGCTGGTGCAGTCACTGTGTACATACATTACATTGCTGATCCTGAGTTCCATCCTGTATTATACTCCAGAGATGCACTCACTTTTCTGCAGGTGCAGTCACTGTGTACATACATTACATTACTGATCCTTTACTGATCCTGAGTTACATCCTGTATTATACTCCAGAGCTGCACTCACTATTCTGCTGGTGCAGTCACTGTGTACATACATTACATTACTGATCTTGAGTTACATCCTGTATTATACTCCAGAGCTGCACTCACTATTCTGCTGGCGCAGTCACTGTGTACATGCATTACATTACTGATCCTGTGTTACATCCTGTATTATACTCCAGAGCTGCACTCACTATTCTGCTGGTGCAGTCACTGTGTACATACATTACATTGCTGATCCTGAGTTCCATCCTGTATTATACTCCAGAGATGCACTCACTTTTCTGCAGGTGCAGTCACTGTGTACATACATTACATTACTGATCCTTTACTGATCCTGAGTTACATCCTGTATTATACTGCAGTGCTGCACTCACTATTCTGCTGGTGCAGTCACTGTGTACATACATTACATTACTGATCCTGAGTTACTTCCTGTATTATACTCCAGAGATGCACTCACTTTTCTGCTGGAGCAGTCACTGTGTACATACATTACATTACTGATCCTTTACTGATCCTGAGTTACATCCTGTATTATACTGCAGTGCTGCACTCACTATTCTGCTGATGCAGTCACTGTGTACATACATTACATTACTGATCCTTTACTGATCCTGAGTTACATCCTGTATTACACTGCAGAGCTGCACTCACTATTCTGCTGGTGCAGTCACTGTGTACATACATTATATTACTGATCCTGAGTTACATCCTGTATTTTACCCCAGAGCTGCACTCACTATTCTGCCAGTGCAGTCACTATGTACATACATTACATTACTGATCCTGCACTGATCCTGTGTTACATCCTGTATTATACTCCATAGCTGCACTCACTATTCTGCTGGTGCAGTCACTGTGTACATACATTACATTGCTGATCCTGAGTTCCATCCTGTATTATACTCCAGAGATGCACTCACTTTTCTGCAGGTGCAGTCACTGTGTACATACATTACATTACTGATCCTTTACTGATCCTGAGTTACATCCTGTATTATACTCCAGAGCTGCACTCACTATTCTGCTGGTGCAGTCACTGTGTACATACATTACATTACTGATCTTGAGTTACATCCTGTATTATACTCCAGAGCTGCACTCACTATTCTGCTGGCGCAGTCACTGTGTACATGCATTACATTACTGATCCTGTGTTACATCCTGTATTATACTCCAGAGCTGCACTCACTATTCTGCTGGTGCAGTCACTGTGTACATACATTACATTGCTGATCCTGAGTTCCATCCTGTATTATACTCCAGAGATGCACTCACTTTTCTGCAGGTGCAGTCACTGTGTACATACATTACATTACTGATCCTTTACTGATCCTGAGTTACATCCTGTATTATACTGCAGTGCTGCACTCACTATTCTGCTCGTGCAGTCACTGTGTACATATATTACATTACTGATCCTGAGTTACTTCCTGTATTATACTCCAGAGATGCACTCACTTTTCTGCTGGAGCAGTCACTGTGTACATACATTACATTACTGATCCTTTACTGATCCTGAGTTACATCCTGTATTATACTGCAGTGCTGCACTCACTATTCTGCTGATGCAGTCACTGTGTACATACATTACATTACTGATCCTTTACTGATCCTGAGTTACATCCTGTATTACACTGCAGAGCTGCACTCACTATTCTGCTGGTGCAGTCACTGTGTACATACATTACATTACTGATCCTGAGTTACATCCTGTATTTTACCCCAGAGCTGCACTCACTATTCTGCTGGTGCAGTCACTGTGTACATACATTACATTACTGATCCTGTACTGATCCTGAGTTACATCCTGTATTATACTCCAGAGCTGCACTCACTATTCTGCTGGTGCAGTCACTATGTACATACATTACATTACTGATCCTGTACTGATCCTGAGTTACATCCTGTATTATACTCCAGAGCTGCACTCACTATTCTGCTGGTGCAGTCACTGTGTACATACATTACATTACTGATCCTGAGTTCCATCCTGTATTATACTCCAGAGCTGCACTCACTTTTCTGCAGATGCAGTCACTGTGTACATACATTACATTACTGATTCTGAGTTCCATCCTGTATTATACTCCAGAGCTGCACTCACTTTTCTGCATGTGCAGTCACTGTGTACATATATTACATTACTGATCCTGCACTGATCCTGAGTTACATCCTGTATTATACTGCAGAGCTGCACTCACTATTCTGCTCGTGCAGTCACTGTGTTCATATATTACATTACTGATCCTGAGTTACTTCCTGTATTATACTCCAGAGCTACACTCACTATTCTGCTGCTGCAGTCACTGTGTACATACATTATATTACTGATCCTGAGTTACATCCTGTATTTTACCCCAGAGCTGCACTCACTATTCTGCCAGTGCAGTCACTATGTACATACATTACATTACTGATCCTGCACTGATCCTGAGTTACATCCTGTATTATACTCCAGAACTGCACTCACTTTTCTGCAGGTGCAGTCACTGTGTACATACATTACATTACTGATCCTTTACTGATCCTGAGTTACATCCTGTATTATACTCCAGAGCTGCACTCACTATTCTGCTGGTGCAGTCACTGTGTACATACATTACATTACTGATCTTGAGTTACATCCTGTATTATACTCCAGAGCTGCACTCACTATTCTGCTGGCGCAGTCACTGTGTACATGCATTACATTACTGATCCTGTGTTACATCCTGTATTATACTCCAGAGCTGCACTCACTATTCTGCTGGTGCAGTCACTGTGTACATACATTACATTGCTGATCCTGAGTTCCATCCTGTATTATACTCCAGAGATGCACTCACTTTTCTGCAGGTGCAGTCACTGTGTACATACATTACATTACTGATCCTTTACTGATCCTGAGTTACATCCTGTATTATACTGCAGTGCTGCACTCACTATTCTGCTGGTGCAGTCACTGTGTACATACATTACATTACTGATCCTGAGTTACTTCCTGTATTATACTCCAGAGATGCACTCACTATTCTGCAGGTGCAGTCACTGTGTACATACATTACATTACTGATCCTTTACTGATCCTGAGTTACATCCTGTATTATACTCCAGAGCTGCACTCACTATTCTGCTGGTGCAGTCACTGTGTACATACATTACATTACTGATCTTGAGTTACATCCTGTATTATACTCCAGAGCTGCACTCACTATTCTGCTGGCGCAGTCACTGTGTACATGCATTACATTACTGATCCTGTGTTACATCCTGTATTATACTCCAGAGATGCACTCACTTTTCTGCTGGAGCAGTCACTGTGTACATACATTACATTACTGATCCTTTACTGATCCTGAGTTACATCCTGTATTATACTGCAGTGCTGCACTCACTATTCTGCTGATGCAGTCACTGTGTACATACATTACATTACTGATCCTTTACTGATCCTGAGTTACATCCTGTATTACACTGCAGAGCTGCACTCACTATTCTGCTGGTGCAGTCACTGTGTACATACATTATATTACTGATCCTGAGTTACATCCTGTATTTTACCCCAGAGCTGCACTCACTATTCTGCCAGTGCAGTCACTATGTACATACATTACATTACTGATCCTGCACTGATCCTGTGTTACATCCTGTATTATACTCCATAGCTGCACTCACTATTCTGCTGGTGCAGTCACTGTGTACATACATTACATTGCTGATCCTGAGTTCCATCCTGTATTATACTCCAGAGATGCACTCACTTTTCTGCAGGTGCAGTCACTGTGTACATACATTACATTACTGATCCTTTACTGATCCTGAGTTACATCCTGTATTATACTCCAGAGCTGCACTCACTATTCTGCTGGTGCAGTCACTGTGTACATACATTACATTACTGATCTTGAGTTACATCCTGTATTATACTCCAGAGCTGCACTCACTATTCTGCTGGCGCAGTCACTGTGTACATGCATTACATTACTGATCCTGTGTTACATCCTGTATTATACTCCAGAGCTGCACTCACTATTCTGCTGGTGCAGTCACTGTGTACATACATTACATTGCTGATCCTGAGTTCCATCCTGTATTATACTCCAGAGATGCACTCACTTTTCTGCAGGTGCAGTCACTGTGTACATACATTACATTACTGATCCTGAGTTACATCCTGTATTATACTGCAGTGCTGCACTCACTATTCTGCTGATGCAGTCACTGTGTACATACATTACATTACTGATCCTTTACTGATCCTGAGTTACATCCTGTATTACACTGCAGAGCTGCACTCACTATTCTGCTGGTGCAGTCACTGTGTACATACATTACATTACTGATCCTGAGTTACATCCTGTATTTTACCCCAGAGCTGCACTCACTATTCTGCTGGTGCAGTCACTGTGTACATACATTACATTACTGATCCTGTACTGATCCTGAGTTACATCCTGTATTATACTCCAGAGCTGCACTCACTATTCTGCTGGTGCAGTCACTATGTACATACATTACATTACTGATCCTGTACTGATCCTGAGTTACATCCTGTATTATACTCCAGAGCTGCACTCACTATTCTGCTGGTGCAGTCACTGTGTACATACATTACATTACTGATCCTGAGTTCCATCCTGTATTATACTCCAGAGCTGCACTCACTTTTCTGCAGATGCAGTCACTGTGTACATACATTACATTACTGATTCTGAGTTCCATCCTGTATTATACTCCAGAGCTGCACTCACTTTTCTGCATGTGCAGTCACTGTGTACATATATTACATTACTGATCCTGCACTGATCCTGAGTTACATCCTGTATTATACTGCAGAGCTGCACTCACTATTCTGCTCGTGCAGTCACTGTGTACATACATTACATTACTGATCCTGTACTGATCCTGAGTTACATCCTGTATTATACTCCAGAGCTGCACTCACTTTTCTGCAGGTGTAGACACTGTGTACATACATTACATTACTGATCCTGAGTTCCATCCTGTATTATACTCCAGAGCTGCACTCACTATTCTGCTGGTGCAGTCACTGTGTACATATATTCCATTACTGATCCGGCACTGATCCTGAGTTACATCCTGCATTATACTCCAGAGCTGCACTCACTATTCTGCTGGTGCAGTCACTGTGTACTTACATTACATTACTGATCCTGTACTGATCCTGAGTTACATCCTGTATTATACTCTAGAGCTGCATTCACTATTCTGCTGGTGCAGTCACTGTGTACATACTTTACATTACTGATCCTGTACTGATCCTGAGTTACATCCTGTATTATACTCCAGAGCTGCGCTCACTATTCTGCTGGTGCAGTCACTGTGTACATACATTACATTACTGATCCTGAGCTACATCATGTATTATACCCCAGAGCTGCGCTCACTATTCTGCTGGTGCAGTCACTGTGTACATACATTACATTACTGATCCTGTACTGATCCTGAGTTACATCCTGTATTATACTCCAGAGCTGCATTCACTATTCTGCTGGTGCAGTCACTGTGTACATACATTATATTTCTGATCCTGTACTGATCCTGAGTTACATCCTGTATTATACTCCAGAGCTGCGCTCACTATTCTGCTGGTGCAGTCACTGTGTACAGACATTACATTGCTGATCCTGTACTGATCCGGAGTTACATCCTGTATTATACTCCAGAGCTGCACTCACTATTCTGCTGGTGCAGTCACTGTGTACATACATTACATTACTGATCCTGAGTTACATCCTGTAGTATACCCCAGAGCTGCACTCACTATTCTGCTGGTGCAGCCACTGTGTACATATTTTACATTACTGATCCTGTACTCATCCTGAGTTATATCCTGTATTATACTCCAGAGCTGCATTCACTATTCTGCAGGTGTAGACACTGTGTACATCCATTACATTACTGATCCTGAGTTCCATCCTGTATTATACTCCAGAGCTGCACTCACTATTCTGCTGGTCCAGTCACTGTGTACATACATTACATTACTGATCCTGTGTTACATCCTGTATTATACTCCAGAGCTGCACTCACTATTCTGCTAGTGCAGTCACTGTGTACATACATTACATTACTGATCCTGTGTTACATCCTGTATTATACTCCAGAGCTGCACTCGCTATTCTGCTGGTGCAGTCACTGTGTACATACATTACATTGCTGATCCTGAGTTCCATCCTATATTATACTCCAGAGCTGCACTCACTTTTCTGCAGGTGCAGTCACTGTGTACATATATTACATTATTGATCCTGTACTGATCCTGAGTTACATCTTGTATTATACTGCAGAGCTGCACTCACTATTCTGCTGGTACAGTCACTGTGTACATACATTACATTACTGATCCTTTACTGATCCTGAGTTACATCCTGTATTACACTGCAGAGCTGCAGTCACTATTCTGCTGCTGCAGTCACTGTGTTCATACATTACATTGCTGATCCTGAGTTCCATCCTGTATTATACTCCAGAGCTGCACTCACTTTTCTGCAGGTGCAGTCACTGTGTACATATATTACATTATTGATCCTGAGTTCCATCCTGTATTATACTCCAGAGCTGCACTCACTATTCTGCTGGTCCAGTCACTGTGTACATACATTACATTACTGATCCTGAGTTCCATCCTGTATTATACTCCAGAGCTGCACTCACTATTCTGCTGGTGCAGTCACTGTGGACATACATTACATTACTGATCTTGAGTTACATCCTGTATTATACTCCAGAGCTGCACTCACTATTCTGCTGGTGCAGTCACTGTGTACATACATTACATTACTGATCCTGTGTTACATCCTGTATTATACTCCAGAGCTGCACTCACTATTCTGCTGGTGCAGTCACTGTGTACATACATTACATTACTGATCCTGAGTTCCATCCTGTATTATACTCCAGAGCTGCACTCACTTTTCTGCAGGTGCAGTCACTGTGTACATATATTACATTATTGATCCTGTACTGATCCTGATTTACATCTTGTATTATACTGCAGAGCTGCACTCACTATTCTGCTGGTGCAGTCACTGTGTACATACATTACATTACTGATCCTTTACTGATCCTGAGTTACATCCTGTATTACACTGCAGAGCTGCACTCACTATTCTGCTGCTGCAGTCACTGTGTTCATACATTACATTGCTGATCCTGAGTTCCATCCTGTATTATACTCCAGAGCTGCACTCACTTTTCTGCAGGTGCAGTCACTGTGTACATATATTACATTATTGATCCTGCACTGATCCTGAGTTACATCCTGTATTATACTCCAGAGCTGCACTCACTTTTCTGCTGGAGCAGTCACTGTGTACATACATTACATTACTAATCCTGCACTGATCCTGAGTTACATCCTGTATTATACTCCAGAGCTGCACTCACTATTCTACTGGTGAAGTCACTGTGTACATACATTACATTACTGATCCTGAGTTACATCCTGTATTATACTCCAGAGCTGCACTCACTATTCTACTGGTACAGTCACTGTGTACATACATTACATTACTGATCCTGTACTGATCCTGAGTTACATCCTGTATTATACTCCAGAGCTGCACTAACTATTCTGCTGGTGCAGTCACTGTGCACATACATTACATTACTGATCCTGAGTTCCATCCTGTATTATACTCCAGAGCAGCACTCACTTTTCTGCAGGTGCAGTCACTGTGTACTTACATTACATTACTGATCCTGTACTGATCCTGAGTTACATCCTGTATTATACTCCAGTGCTGCGCTCACTATTCTGCTGGTGCAGTCACTGTGTACAGACATTACATTGCTGATCCTGTACTGATCCTGAGTTACATCCTGTATTATACTCCAGAGCTGCACTCACTATTCTGCTGGTGCAGTCACTGTGTACATACATTACATTACTGATCCTGACTTACATCCTGTAGTATACCCAAGAGCTGCACTCACTATTCTGCTGGTGCAGTCACTGTGTACATATTTTACATTACTGATCCTGTACTGATCCTGAGTTACATCCTGTATTATACTCCAGAGCTGCATTCACTATTCTGCTGGTGCTGTCTCTGTGTACATACATTACATTACTGATCCTGTACTGATCCTGCGTTACATCCTGTATTATACTCCAGAGCTGCACTCACTATTCTGCTGGTGCAGTCACTGTGTACATACATTACACTACTGATCCTGAGTTACATCCTGTATTATACTGCAGAGCTGTACTCACTATTCTGCTGGTACAGTCACTGTGTACATACATTACATTACTGATCCTGAGTTACATCCTGTATTATACTGCAGAGCTGCACTCACTATTCTGCTGCTGCAGTCACTGTGTACATACATTACATTACTGATCCTGAGCTACATCCTGTATTATACTCCAGAGCTGCACTCACTATTCTGCTGGTTCAGTCACTGTGTACATATATTACATTACTGATCCAGAGTTCCATCCTGTATTATACTCCAGAGCTGCACTCACTTTTCTGCAGGTGCAGTCACTGTGTGCATACATTACATTACTGATCCTGAGTTACATCCTGTACTATAGTCCAGAGCTGCACTCACTTTTCTGCTGGAGCAGTCACTGTGTACATACATTACATTACTGATCCTGAGTTACATCCTGTATTATACTCCAGAGCTGCACTCACTATTCTGCTGGTCCAGCCGCTCCCTCTCTCCTCACACACATATTATACATATACACACAATAATAACTACCTACACCATGACATCTGGTCCGGTTACCAAACAAATAATAACAATATAATAAACAATAACCGACAAATTATATACAAACTAATATATACATTCTTCTTTTTTTTTTTTTTTTTTAAATAAATAAAATAAAATAAATACTAACTATACAAATATATACAAGACAAAACAAAACCCCCCACACTCAAGCCCACCAGTCCCTCCCCGGCACTGACCTGAGAGCTGGTCCTGCGCCTCATGCCTCAGTCCAACGTCCATAGGCCAGATCAGGCAGTGCCAGTTTTTCACCCAAATAACCAGTGTCCCACAAGATGAACCCACCTCCCCCCTTTTCCCTCCACCCAACCTAATACCTACACCCAAACCCATATATACAATATATACAGAAACAAACAATACAATAACCACAACTGACAAAGCCCAAGTTCGGCGCCTGCAGCCCTACATCACTGTCTACTGATCAATAAAACAAAAATCTATGGTGTCAGCAGCAGCCCACCACCAGGAGAGGAGATGACCAGACTAGGGCACACTAAAAGAAAAGCCCCTCCAGAGGAGAGCGGCCCTCCGTGTACCCAGTCTCTCATACTCCAGAGAACGCACCTTCACCAGGTCACCGAGTATGGTCCTAAACACATCGTCCACTGGGAGGATTTTCCGCTGCGTCGATACTAAGCACCGTGCGTTCCACGTGTGATACCTAACCACTGCGCTAACTAGAAATAAGGTGCAGCGGTCCCGACCACCCAGGTCCCCGAATGCTCCATAGGCCCATTCCACATAAGAGAGACCGACCAGCCGGGGCCAGCCAATGGAGGCGCCCACCCTGTTGTACACTTCTGTGTTAAAGGGACAACGAAGCAGGAAGTGGTCCATGCTTTCAAGCATGGTACCACAATGCTCCCGAGGACAGTTCCTGTCCTCAGAGCTCCTACACTTCAGATTGTTCCTCACACACAGTTTCCCATGGAAGCAGCGCCAAGCCAAGTCCCAAACCTTCGAGGGGATCCTGATAGAATTCAAAAGATGCAGACCCACCCCAAGATTCCGACTTGGGCAATCCCTGAGCGCCAGAGGCCTCTGAAAATAGGTCAACAGAACCCTTTTGTCAAGGAGCTTCCTTGGCAGAGTCCTGACCTCCCACATTCCCAGACCCCACCAGCGAATTACCTTCAGAACCACGGTAGCGTAAGCCGGGAGATGTTCATGCGGTGTGCAGAGATCCTTCACTTGCCCTCCTGTCTCCCATTCCTGGAAGAAAGGCTGAAACCATCCCTTACAGGAGAATACCCACGGAGTAGCCCTCTCTTTCCAGAGGTTTGCAATATTGATCTTAATGAAGGTATTCACAAGGAATACCACAGGGTTGACCATACCCAACCCTCCTAGTCTCCTCGTACGGTAAGTAACCTCCCTCTTGACCAGGTTCAGTCTATTCCCCCATAACAGTTGAAAGAACAAACTGTAGACCCGAGTCCAGAGAGGCTCTGGCAAGATGCACACACTGCCCAGATAGATCAGCAAAGGGAGCAGGTAAGTTTTGATCAGGTTTACCCTCTCCCTTAGGGTCAAAGACCAACCCTTCCATTGGTTCACCTTCTGAGTGGCGATCTCTAGCCTGCTGTCCCAATTTTGTTTGGGGTAATCCCCCTGGCCAAATTCGATGCCAAGAACTTTTGCAGAGACTTTGGGTTCTGGAAGGGTGTCCGGGAGATCAAAACCAGGATCTCCTCCTCCCAGCCAGAGACTCTCACACTTATCCCGGTTGATCTTAGACCCGGATGCCTCCGAGTAGCGATTTACCTCTGACATCAGCCATTCTGCCTCCCCATCAGAGGAAACAAAAACGGTGACGTCATCGGCATACGCCACCACTCTCAGAGTGGCTTCCGGTGCTGCCCGGTCCATCCCGATCCCAGCCAACGGTCCACGCTCCACCCTCCTAAGAAGTGGGTCAATCGCAAACACGTACAGTAGCGGGCTCAAGGGACAACCCTGGCGAACACCACACCCAACCTCAAAAGAGCTGCCAATCCAACCGTTCACAAGCGGGAAACTCTCTGCCCCAGAGTACAAGGTCTTAAGCCAATCAACAAACCCCCCCGGCAGGCCATACCTCAGAAGGACAGACCAGAGGTACTCATGATTAACCCGATCAAACGCTTTTGCCTGGTCCAATGACAGCATGTACCCCTTCCAGTGGCCAGCCCTACCCTGCTCCACCGCCTCTCGGACACAGAGTACAGCACTAATTGCACTGCGGCCCGGAACAGAGCAATGCTGGGCCCCCGAAAGGAGCTGGGGTGCAAATTTCACCAGCCGATTAAACAGCACCTTTGCCAAAACCTTCCTGTCTGCATTCAGAAGCGCTATGGGAGGCCAATTCTCAATTCAAGATGGGTCCTTACCCTTTGACAAGATGATCAGGGCAGACCTCCTCATTGACTTTGGCATAGTGCCCGAGGAAAGACACTCATTGAATACCTCAGTCAAGAGGGGAACCAAGGCGTCCTTAAAGGTCTTATAGAATTCAGATGTTAAGCCATCCGGACCGGGAGATTTCTTCAGGGCAAGCCCTTCAATCGCCAACTTAACTTCCTCTTCTCTGATCATCTCTGTCAAAACGCCAAGAGAGGGGTCTACCCCTGGTTCGGGGACGGCTTCAGCCAGAAAAGCCGACATCTCATCCCAATCCAGATCCCTCTTCCCCAAGAGGTGCGAGTAGAAGGATCTGACGACCTCCAGGATCCCTGATCTGGATCTTTTCAAGGACCCCGCAGTGTCAACCAGTCCTGTAACAACTTTACTATTCACTGACATCTTGCAGTTTCTATAAGGGTCGGGCGAGCGGTACTTCCCGTAATCCCTCTCAAAAACCAAAGATGCGTGTCTATCATACTGACACCTCATTAGCAAAGATTTCACTCTGGAGATCTCCTCGCGGCTACCTCCAGTTGAGACAAGATGCTCGAGTTTCCTCCTCAGGCCCTGATACAGGCGGTACCTGTCCAGGCTCCTGAGGCTCGAGAGCTGGCGGAAGAATCTCGCCACCCTTTTCTTAAACATCTCCCACCACTCTGACTTACTACTACAAAGATCCAGTAAGGGTACCTGGCTCTGAAGAAAATCCTCAAAGGACTGTCTTATCTCCGCTTCTTCCAAGAGAGACGAATTGAGCCTCCAAAAGCCTCTTCCCATCCGGGGGGTCTCTGTAACATTCAGGGAAAACAAAATCAAACAGTGATCGGAGAACTCCACCTCAACAACAGATACTGCTGAAGAGACGGCTTCCTCCTTTAAATAAAACCTGTCTATCCTGGACCTACAGTTACCTCTATGATAGGTGAACCCCTCGTGGCCTGCGGTGTGCCGGATGTGGACATCCACCAGGCGAGCCTCACTAGCTATACTATTAAGGGCGACGCTATCATAAGTCAGCTTGTCTCTGGAACCTCCTCTATCCCGGGGCCTCGTGACAGTGTTGAAGTCCCCTCCAAAGACGACCTGCCGACTTGTAAAAAGGTAGGGCTTGATCCTCATAAAGAGACACTTCCGGTCCCATTTAGATTGGGGACCATAGATGTTAATGAGCCGAAGCTCTTGTCCCTTCATGAGGACATCTAATATCAGGCACCTCCCCATTTCTAACTCAATAACCCGTCGGCATTCTACCGGTGCGGTAAAAAGGACCGCCACTCCGCTATACGGCTCGGCCGCAAGAGACCAATAGGAGGGCCCGAGTCTCCACTCCCTCTTAGCTATAAAAACCTCTGCCATATTTGGCAGTCTGGTCTCTTGCAAAAAGAAAATGTCAGCTTCAACCCGGCTGAGAAAATCAAAGGCCGCAAATCTAGCCATGTTTGACTTAATGCTGGCGACATTAATGGACGCCAGCGTCAACGGAGTGGGTACCGCCATCATTGGTGATTGAGTTAGATGGCTTTCTTCTTCCCACTCCCCTTATCCTCTGCCTCAGAGGAGGAATCCTTCCACCACACAGAGGTGTCCATTCCCACATTTTTCCTTCTTTTTTCGTCCTCGTCTCTGGACTATGGGCCAGTCCCTCCCCCCAAGGACCTTGCATCCCCAGGAGGAGGAGACTCGGCGCCCCCTGTAAGCTCCGCTGAAGCCGGAACCTCAGCCTCCTCCTCAGAGGAAGAGATGTTATCAAGGGCTTGGAACCGGTTAGAAAGACCAACTAGAGGGGAGTCGGTTTTACCTTCCTTAGGTACCTTGGTCAGAGCGGGAGAAGATGTTTTATCTCCCTTCTTTTTCTTCTTTTTGGTGCCGAGCTTACGCTTGTGCTCTAGCCACCGCTTATTATCCTCATCCATACTTTCATAATGGGAGGATTCTGAAGCAGAGGCAGTTTCCTCCCTGTGGATCCTCCTGACCTCCTCATCCAACTCATCATCCCTCGGGGCCTCAGCAGCAACACTGGCATCCAGGACAGGGGCTGCCCCGGTAGTCTGGGGCTCGCCCCTCTCCGTCTCCTGTCTACGCTTGTCTAGACGCCTCAGCTGGGCAGGCGTCATTTTATTGCTTTTCTTCCCTGGCCCCTCAGCTCCCCCACCCCTGCTAGTCCCCTCTCCAGCAGAATCGGCCTCACGGCTTACTCCCACCGGGGTCTCGACTGCATTAGCAAAGGAGCGAGGACAACGGCTGAATGGGTGACCTAACTCACCACACAGGTGGCACCTAATCTCCACACAAGAGGCAGCAAGATGACCGACACCCCCACACAAAGCACATTTCTGCACAGTGCAGTTTGCACTGAAGCGTGTGTTGTCGCCGCACCTGTGACAGAGCTTTGGTTGCCCCTGGTAGAAGACCAGGATACGATCCCTACCCAGGAAGGCAGATGATGGAATGTGGGCAACCGTACCACCTGAACGCTTAAGTTTTACCATAAACGTCCAGGCCCCTGACCAGATACTAAACTCGTCGCGGTTTTTCTTTGGCATCTCCACCACCTCTCCATACCGTCCAAGCCACGTCATGATGTCATAGCAAGAAAACGACTCGTTACGAGTCATCACGGTCACTTTCTTGATCTGGTTTTGGCGAGACACTGCCTGAACGGCAAAGTCTCGCCAGCCGGGCTCATTTTTTGCCAACTCATAATTCGCCCAGAAGAGCTCAAGCCCCTCCGGCCGAACAAAGCTGACATCAAACTCAGGCATGGAATAGGGATGTATCAAGGCGTAGATGTCAATCGCCTTGAAGCCCATCCTCAGCAGGAGCTCCACAACTTTAGACCTTGGCGGACATGCATCACTGCCCCTCCACCGAAGACGGACCACATTCCTACGCACACTGCCTGGCCCGGCTGTTGGGAGGGACCACACTGTTTCTCCCCCTTTTTGCTCTCGGAAGGCCCCGAGGCCATGCCTCTCTATCCAGAAGGATAGATCAACCTCTCGACCCTCTACCATTAGTGATCTCTCCCCCTTCTTTAGAGCCTCCAGAAGGCGCCTTTGCAACATGCCGTCCCCAAAGCCCGGAGACGAGGAGGATGCCCTATTTGCCCCGGAGGTGACACTGGCATAACTCTGGACAGGTGTTGCCACCCCCGGGGGGGCAACCGGACCAGTGACCACATCAGCCCCAACAGTATCACCATTACCCACCTCCATCTCACCCTCCACCAAACCAGCAACCACACCACTAGACAATGAATTATCCTCATTCACCTCCACCACCACATTCATTCCTGCTGGACGAGTAACAATGGTGGATGACCTTTTGACCTCCGCATCAGGCACAAGGGACTCAGTCACCTCCATAGAACTGGAGGCGACCTCACCCCCGGTCTTATGTGTGCCCTCCACATCATCGGTCGGTAATTTCCGCTGTTTGGCATTTGGTATAATGTGCAGCTGATCTCTAGCTGCAGTTAGGCGCCGCTGATCTTTAGCATCAGGATCTTCCGGACCAGCGACGCCAACACAAAATAGCACTTTCGTGGGAGGACCGGAACGCTCAGCCCCAACTGCCCCCTCACACTGCCGCCGCTTCTCAACTAAGTGATCAGCGGCAACAGCATTCAGAGGCACCGAGGCTACCGGAGCTGCCCCCGACACCGGGCTGCTCCCCCCTCCCACTGAGGAGCGCACCACAGCATCGTGGCCTGATGGAACGCCCGCCGCCGGGCAGCCCTCACTGTCCAGCCTCTCGGCTGATGCACCTCCTGCTACGTCCCCACTACTACAAGCAGAGACGGAGCTCTGCGCCTCACTACCGCGCTCTGTAATCTCCCCGCGCCTTTGCACCGGATCCACAGCAGAACCCGGGCTGGGCTGGGCAACGGGGCTTATACAGCGAGCTGAGCCTGCCGCCGACTCAGGGGGTACAGGGAGGGGGGCATATACGTATCTTACCGCTTCCTGCAGCTTTGGCTTGGTCTTCTTTGCCTTCTGGTAGATCGTCACCAAGATGGAAGTTTTGGAGGCACACTGGGGACTCCAGGAGCTTAATCTCCGCCATTAGCGCCCCTCCCTGGCCGCTGCGGTCACTGTCCTCCCCAGAGCCGGCAGAACTGCGACCGGATGTCACTGTCGCCTGTCCTGCAGGGAGCTCGCTGCACGTGGCCTGCGGGTGACTTTGCAGGCTGCCAGGTGGGGCTTGCTGCTGGTCATCATCACTCTCATCATCCACCTGGCTCTCAGGCTGCAGCCCTATCTGCCTTTGCTCTCTGGTATCAGCCATTTCTCTAAAGCGGTCTTCATTTATAAGTTTTTCTTTGAAAGGACCACTCTGCTCCCTGATGGTGGCTTTCCTAAGTTCCAGGCGTTGAATTTCACTGCTCAGTCTTTTTACCTCGGCTTGGAGTTTTGCCTTCCTTGGTTTGGAGGCCCCCACAGCTTTGGCGCTTGTGCAGCGCAGCTCCTCCCGGAGCCTCCTGATGAGCTTGCTGGCATCTTCATACTCACGGAGGCGGATCATGACCCGGGAGGCATAGGTGGACACAGACTCCCGGGGTCCCTGCAGCACCCATTCCCCCTCAGGGAGGTCGGCCTCACCTCCGTGAGCACTCAGCTTTCCTCCGGAAGGAGCGCCATCTTGCACGCCGCTGTCAGGCTTTTCCTCCATGCAGGAAGCCTTGCGGCTTCTGGGGGTCTCCACAATCCCGGGGGGAGTAGGAGCCACATTGCTGCGACTCCTGGTGCAGCGTCTCACCCCCGAGTCCTCTGATGTGCAGGCCAGTTGCTGGTTTCTTCTGCCCCCCGCCGGCCTGGTTCGGGAAGCAGAAGCCTGGGACTTGGCTCCATCACTCATCCCAGAAACCCGTTCCCTCCCTGGGAAAGAGAGAGAGCAGGTCCCCAGGTGGAGAGGTGTTGGTTTCTCAGAGATCAGGAGCTCACAGCAGGATCTGCAGCCACCACACCCGCAATCACCACACTGACTAGCAGCTGATCAGAGCTGCACCCAGTATGCTGCTGGTGGAGTCACTGTGTGCATACATTACATTACTGATCCTGAGTTACATCCTGTATTATACTTACTCCAGAGCTGCACTCACTATTCTGCTGGAGCAGTCACTGTGTACATACATTACATTACTGATCCTGAGTTACATCCTGTATTTTACCCCAGAGCTGCACTCACTATTCTGCTGGTGCAGTCACTGTGTACAAACATTACATTACATTACTGATCCTGTACTGATCCTGAGATACATCCTGTATTATACTCCGGAGCTGCACTCACTATTCTGCCAGTGCAGTCACTATGTACATACATTACATTACTGATCCTGAGTTACATCCTGTATTATACTCCAGAGCTGCACTCACTATTCTGCTTGTGCAGTCACTGTATACATACATTACATTACTGATCCTGAGTTACATCCTGTATTATACCCCAGAGCTGCACTCACTATTCTGCTGGTGTAGTCACTGTGCACATATATTACATTACTGATCCTGCACTGATCCTGAGTTACATCATGTATTATACTCCAGAGCTGCACTCACTATTCTGCCAGTGCAGTCACTATGGACATACATTACATTACTGATCCTGCACTGATCCTGAGTTACATCCTGTATTATACTCCAGAGCTGCACTCACTATTCTGCTGGTGCAGTCACTGTGTACATACATTACATTACTGATCCTGAGTTACATCCTGTATTATACTGCAGAGCTGCACTCACTATTCTGCTGCTGCAGTCACTGTGTACATATATTACATTACTGATCCTGAGTTACATCCTGTATTATAGTCCAGAGCTGCACTCACTATTCTGCTGGTGCAGTCACTGTGTTCATATATTACATTACTGATCCTGAGTTACTTCCTGTATTATACTCCAGAGCTACACTCACTATTCTGCTGCTGCAGTCACTGTGTACATACATTATATTACTGATCCTGAGTTACATCCTGTATTTTACCCCAGAGCTGCACTCACTATTCTGCCAGTGCAGTCACTATGTACATACATTACATTACTGATCCTGCACTGATCCTGAGTTACATCCTGTATTATACTCCAGAGCTGCACTCACTAATCGGCTGGAGCAGTCACTGTGTACATACATTACATTACTGATCCTGAGTTACATCCTGTATTATACCCCAGAGCTGCACTCACTATTCTGCTGGTGTAGTCACTGGGTACATACACTACATTACTGATCCTGAGTTACATCCTGCATTATACTCCAGAGCTGCACACACTATTCTGCTGGTGCAGTCACTGTGTACATACATTACATTACTGATCCTGAGTTACATCCTGTGTTATACTCCAGAGCTGCACTCACTATTCTGCCAGTGCAGTCACTGTGTACATACATTACTGATCCTGAGTTACATCCTGTATTATACCCCAGAGCTGCACTCACTATTCTGCTGGTGTAGTCACTGTGTACATGCATTACATTACTGATCCTGCACTGATCCTGACTTACATCCTGTATTATACTGCAGAGCTGCACTCACTATTCTGCTGGTGCAGTCACTGTGTCCATATATTACATTACTGATCCTGCACTGATCCTGAGTTACATCCTGTGTTATACTCCAGAGCTGCACTCACTATTCTGCTGGTGCAGTCACTGTGTACATACATTTCATTACTGATCCTGAGTTACATCCTGTATTATACCCCAGAGCTGCACTCACTATTCTGCTGGTGTAGTCACTGTGCACATATATTACATTACTGATCCTGCACTGATCCTGAGTTACATCATGTATTATACTCCAGAGCTGCACTCACTATTCTGCCAGTGCAGTCACTATGGACATACATTACATTACTGATCCTGCACTGATCCTGAGTTACATCCTGTATTATACTCCAGAGCAGCACTCACTATTCTGCTGGTGCAGTCACTGTGTACATACATTACATTACTGATCCTGAGTTACATCCTGTATTATACTGCAGAGCTGCACTCACTATTCTGCTGCTGCAGTCACTGTGTACATATATTACATTACTGATCCGGAGTTACATCCTGTATTATAGTCCAGAGCTGCACTCACTATTCTGCTGGTGCAGTCACTGTGTTCATATATTACATTACTGATCCTGAGTTACTTCCTGTATTATACTCCAGAGCTACACTCACTATTCTGCTGCTGCAGTCACTGTGTACATTCATTATATTACTGATCCTGAGTTACATCCTGTATTTTACCCCAGAGCTGCACTCACTATTCTGCCAGTGCAGTCACTATGTACATACATTACATTACTGATCCTGCACTGATCCTGAGTTACATCCTGTATTATACTCCAGAGCTGCACTCACTAATCGGCTGGAGCAGTCACTGTGTACATACATTACATTACTGATCCTGAGTTACATCCTGTATTATACCCCAGAGCTGCACTCACTATTCTGCTGGTGTAGTCACTGGGTACATACACTACATTACTGATCCTGAGTTACATCCTGCATTATACTCCAGAGCTGCACACACTATTCTGCTGGTGCAGTCACTGTGTACATACATTACATTACTGATCCTGAGTTACATCCTGTGTTATACTCCAGAGCTGCACTCACTATTCTGCCAGTGCAGTCACTGTGTACATACATTACTGATCCTGAGTTACATCCTGTATTATACCCCAGAGCTGCACTCACTATTCTGCTGGTGTAGTCACTGTGTACATGCATTACATTACTGATCCTGCACTGATCCTGACTTACATCCTGTATTATACTGCAGAGCTGCACTCACTATTCTGCCAGTGCAGTCACTATGTACATACATTACATTACTGATCCTGCACTGATCCTGAGTTACATCCTGTATTATACTCCAGAGCTGCACTCACTATTCTGCCAGTGCAGTCACTATGTACATACATTACATTACTGATCCTGAGTTACATCCTGTATTATACTCCAGAGCTGCACTCACTATTCTGCTGGTACAGTCACTGTGTACATACATTACATTACTAATCGGAGAGAATTATGAATACAGCTCTGGAGTATTATACTGGTTGTAATGATAAGTAATACAATATATTTAAGCAGTAATATGCGTCTCACAATTCGACAAACCCTTTCTAACAACATTCCCTCTTGAACATTGGAGAAACCTCACTGTCCTGTAATATTGCAGTATATTATATATAACGCTCTGGATTCATTGTAGCGTTTGTTCTGTTAGTAAATAACAATGTAACATTAATAGACCCCAGATGTGGTGATCAGAGAGGGGCCGCTGCTCTTACCAGGGATGGTGCGGCCATTGTTCTCCTGGATGTGCTCTGCTGCGGTTCTGCTGCTGGACTGGGCTGTGACCCCGACTCCAGGACACATTATATAAGGGTCACACTTGTTTCTGGCCTTTCCTGGAAAGTTCATTACCGGATATTCAGGTTTCAATGACTTTGTGTATTTTTTATGATTTATTTTTCCTAATCTTTAGTAATGGGAAACACTGGGAGAATGGAAAGGTCCGGATCATCTCCGCTGTGGAATCCCTTAATCACTAATTAACCTGCAGAGCGGACACAGAAATAATATTCCCTGATGAAGATAAGAAGAGTCATAAACCCGAGCGCGGACTTGTAATAACAGGTGTGAGAAGCAGAAGACGTTCTGTCCCTCCATATACTCAGAGGGGCATCTGCGGACTGCGGGGGATGTCAGATGTAGTAGACTGCCTTATAGGCGTGTGAGTGGTGTGACGGGGGTAATTCTGGGTATAATTAATTGGGGAAACAATATATAAAACACCATAAATGAGGGGTGTCAGTGCTTTATGTATGATTGTATGAATGCTCGGCGGTCTTTCCCCGCTCCACCCCGACTCATGGAGAAAGCCTGACAGTCCTGCTGCTTCCACCTAATTAAACAGAAAGCCCATAAAGCCAATTCATCATTGCCTTGTGTCTGGTTTTTGTTTGTGCCATATTCATCTTTTCATTTGCCCTTTTTTATCGCCACTGTTTTATTTCTTCATCTGTTGGTTTTTATGTTCTCCGTTGCCGGTGAGGTTTTGCCTTTCCAGATGTTTTCTTCTGGTTCATCATTTACAACTTTCTGAAAAGTTACAAAAGTTTTGCAGATATGCACTTGCGGCGCCCCTGCGGGTGGTTCAGTCTCCACAGGGGTACTGCATCTCAGCCAGAAGTGTGGTACCCCACTCTCAGGTAAGGAGGGAGCACTACCCGGGACCCACACACTCACATCCAACACTACACCACCTCATTAGGGAAGGGCAAGATTGCTCCTGAGGGAGAGCACAGCCGCTGTCCCTGTGTAGAGGTACACAGGGGGTCCATTCAAGTGCACCCAAATTAACTGAGAGTCTGCTGGATCACTTCCCCGGAGGACACAGGACGACGTGGGCGGTTATAATTCGGCGTCTGTAACCTGGAGCATCTTGACAACTGTGAGTAAAACCTGAAGACTGCACCGCTGTGTCCTTGACTAATTGCTGCACCACCTGCCTTGCACTACACCAACATCTACCTCATCAAACACTATATCCTGCCCTGGAGCTGAGCTCTGCCGGTGGAGAGCTGCACTATCTCTGCTGCGTCACCATCAGCTCCAGAGGATCTGCACCGCAGCGGCGCCCCCTATAGCCGCATACCACGGGTGGCGTCACAAATTTTATCCCCCTTTTCTTTATTCCCAAATTGACTTTCACTGTTCTTCATTTGACCGCCCTGGGCCATGGACCGGGTCACCGCCACCGTGACAATACAGGACCGGCCCGGCTACCCAGTACCCCACGGCCCATGGGGCGCGTCACTCCTCTCTCCTCTCCCTCCCTTGAGTGATTTTATGTATGCTAGTTTATTTTTTATTTTGGGCGGGGGGGTGCAAAATGTGCAACTTATTGTGCTGAAGAAAGGCAAAAAAAAGTTTTAATAAAAATAAAGGAAATGTTTTTCTTTAGTGCAGAGTTCATGAATCATTGATATAAAGTTACTAGAGATGATGGAATCTGCCAGGATTTCTATTTGTCAAAACGTGAGAATTTTACAGGGAAATTTGATTTGCCGCAAAGTTATTCTCTGCTAATTGAATCTTCCTCATTATGGGGTCTCTATTGTAATATCTTTAATCTATTGTAACCGTTTGCCCTCTATGGTTCAGCAAGATGGCGGCTGCAGCCGGCTGTCGTTATGTTGAATATGCAATAAAACTTATATTCTGGAGAAAACGGAGTTTTGTACAATTCAAAATTCAATGAGAATTCCAGTCGAATAAATTTCATCATCTTTAATAGTTACATTACAGGAAAGCAATGATGGGGGGATAGTTATATTAGGAAACCCCGAGGTCCGTCACTGCTGTGAGTTATTATCTCTGAGGCCCCAGATAAGCGGAGAGTTCAGATAAACGATGGCCGTGATTTAGGGAAGTGCTGGGATCTGACGCTGGTTTCTCTCTTTTATAATCGGTCATTATAGGGCAGAGTCGGACAGTCCACAGTGACGGCCTCCATTCCTCACCGGTCACAGACACTGCGGGAACTTACAGAAACTTTTAGGAAAACTCTGATTCCTGGGATGGAGACTCCACCTGGAGCAAAAAGTGGTATAAATAGCGAGAGGGACGGGGATGGAAGGATCAGACAGGAGATCCACCGGAATATAGAGAGACCAGAAGAAGCAGGATGGTCCTTACAAGAACATCTCTCATCCTTGTGAGCAGGGGTGGATTAAGAGTAGCAAGGGCCCCGGGCAGTTTAGACGGCATGGGCCCCCCCCACACACACACACCTGATGTATCACATGACTTGTCACATGATCCCCCTTTGATAGATCATGTAATAGTTCATGTGAAATTAATTCTGCACAATATTAATATATTAACCCCTTCGCAACCTTGGGTTTTGTCGTTTTTGCTTTTTCGTTTTTTGCTCCCCTTGTTCCCAGAGCCATAGCGTCTTTATTTTTTGGACAATATGGCCGTCTGAGGGCTTATTTTTTGCGGGACAAGTTGTACTTTTCAACGCCACTACTAGTTTTACCATAGCGTGTACGGGAAAACGGTAAAAAAATTCCAAGTGCGGTAAAATTGCAAAAAAAGTCCAATACCACAGTTGTTTTTTATTTATTTTTTTACCACTTTCACTGAATGCTAAAACTGACTTGCCATTCTTATTCTCCAGATCATTACAAATTCGTAGACACCAAACATGTATAGGTTATTTTATATTTAAGTGGTGAAAAAAAATTCAAAAATTTGGTAAATTTTTTTTTAAAAAAATAGCGCCATTTTCCGAGACCTGTAGCGTCTCCATTTTTCGGGATCTGGGGCTGGGTGAGGGCTTATTTTTTGCGCGTCGGGCTTACGTTTTTATTGATAACATTTTGGGGTAGATCCGATGTTTTGATCGCCCGTTATTGCATTTTATTTCAATTTTGCGGCGACCAAAAAACGTAATTCTGGCGTTTAGAATTTTTTTCTCGTTACACCGTTTACCGATAGGATTAATTCTTTTTTTATATTGATAGATCGGGCGATTCTGAACGCGGCGATACCAAATATGTGTATGTGGTTTTTTTTTTTTTATATTTTATTTTGAATGGGGTAAAAGGGGGGTGATTTAAACTTTTATATTTTTTTTATATTTTTAAAAACATTTTTTTTTCACTTACTGCATGCTTCTATAGTCTCCATAGGAGACTAGAAGCAGCAGTTGTCTGATCGTCTCTGCTAGATACAGGGGACCAGCAGATCCCCTGCATATAGCAGAAATGGTCCTGTGCTATGAGCGCCGACCACTAGGTGGCGCTCATAGCGACGAGATCATGACAACCACAGGCGTCTGCTGCAGACCCTGGGTTGTCATGCACGCCCATCGGTTACCCGCGATCACGTGACGGGGTCGCCGGTGGGCGGGGCTTATGACGCGCAACCCAGAAGCGCGCGTTTAATGTCGCTGTCGGAGATTGACAGCGGCATTTAACATGTTAACATCGCGATCCACCCGCGGCTGTTGCGGGCACATGTCAGCTGTAAGAATCAGCCATGTGCTCGGTTCAGTGCGGGCTCAGCGCCGGAGACCTCACTGAACCGGGGGTACGCAAATGTGCGTACTAATACGGCAAGGGTTGGAAAGGGGTTAATTATAATTTTTTTTTTATATTAATTGTATGACTTAATATTGAGCACAATTAAGTATGCTGACATCCCCCTATGTATGTAGGGTCTCATACTGTATAATATGAGCTTTCACATAATCCTCCTATACACAGCAGGAGGCCGCACGGCGCTCCCCCCCAGATACAGCAGGAGGCCGCACGGCGCTCCCCCGATACAGCCGGAGGCCGCACGGCGCTACCCCCCCCAGATACAGCGGGAGGCCGCACGGCGCTCCCCCGATACAGCCGGAGGCTGCAAGGCGCCCATCGAGATACAGCCGGAGACCGCACGGCCCCCCCCCCCCCAGATACAGCAGGAGGCCGCCCGGCGCCCCCCCCCCCAGATACAGCAGGAGGCCGCACGGCGCTCCCCCCCCAGATACAGCAGGAGGCCGCACGGTGCTCCCCCCCCCAGATACAGCGGGAGGCCGCACGGCGCTCCCCCGATACAGCCGGAGGCTGCAAGGCGCCCATCGAGATACAGCCGGAGACCGCACGGCCCCCCCCCCCCCAAGATACAGCAGGAGGCCGCCCGGCACCCCCCCCAGATACAGCAGGAGGCCGCACGGCGCTCCCCCCCCCAGATACAGCAGGAGGCCGCACGGCGCCCCCCCCCCCAGATACAGCAGGAGGCCGCACGGCGCCCCCCCCCCCAGATACAGCCGGAGACCGCACGGCCCCTCCCCCCCAGATACAGCCGGAGACCGCACGGCCCCTCCCCCCCAGATACAGCAGGAGGCCGCACGGCGCCCCCCCCCCAGATACAGCAGGAGGCCGCACGGCGCCCCCCCCCAGATACAGCAGGAGGCTGCACGGCGCCCCCCCCCCCAGATACAGCCGGAGACCGCACGGCCCCCCCCCCCCAGATACAGCAGGAGGCCGCACGGCGCCCCCCCCCAGATACAGCAGGAGGCCGCACGGCGCCCCCCCCCAGATACAGCAGGAGGCCGCACGGCGCTCCCCCCCCAGATACAGCAGGAGGCCGCACGGCGCTCCTCCCCAGATACAGCCGGAGGCCGCACGGCGCTCCTCCCCCAGATACAGCCGGAGGCCGCACGGCGCTCCCCCCCCAGATACAGCCGGAGGCAGCACGGCGCTCCCCCCCCAGATACAGCAGGAGGCCGCATGGCGCCCCCCCCAAATACAGCCGGAGTCAGCACGGCGCCCCCCCCAGATACAGCTGGAGGCCGCACGGCACCCCCCCCAGATACAGCCGGAGGCCGCACGGCGCCCCCCCCAGATACAGCCGGAGGCCGCACGGCGCCCCCCCCGAGATACAGCAGGAGGCCGCACGGCACCCCCCCAGATACAGCCGGAGGCCGCACGGCGCCCCCCCCAGATACAGCAGGAGGCCGCACACACACAAACAAACATATACAGACATATACAAAGACAAATATATACACGCATAGGCTGCGTTCCCACTGTGCGTTTTTCAAGCGTTTTTGCCACGGAATTTCCGCAGCGAAAACGCTGAAAAAACTCTTGGTAATACGTGCCCCATGGTCCCTAATGATAATCCTAATCCTAATGATAATGCGGATTATCATTGCGGAAAAATCCGCAGCATGTCCATTCATTTTGCGGACATGCAGTGTAATTGCCGCCATTGACTTGCATTGAATCGCTTAATATCCGTATGACTACATGTGCACATGCGGATATTAAGCGACTCAATGTGCGGATGGTACCCGGGTTTTGAGAAGAGGAGACTCTCATCCAGACCCGGGTACCATAGAACCTGTAAAAAAAAGAATTTAAAATAAATAAAATAAAGATTATACTTACCTTCCGTTGGCCCCCGGTCTCCTCAGCGATACGTCCGGTCTGTTGTATGCGTCGCGGTGGTGTGAAAGGACCTGCCATGATGTCATTTAGTCATGTGACAGGTCACACGACAGCTGACATCGGCTGTCGCGTGACCTGTCACATGACTAAATGACGTCATGAAAGGTCCTTTCACACCACCGTGATCCGCCGAAGACACCGGACGCACCGCTGAGGAGACCGGGGGCCATCGGAAGCTAAGTATAATCTTTATTTTTTACCATTCTCATTCTTTTTTATAACTATTACTTGGTCACACTATATATGCCGGTTGCCGGTTGCATGGATTTATATAGTGTGACCAAGTTGTCAAGCACTTTCCAAGTGATGCTGAAATCTCTAGGAAAGTGCTTGATAACCCGCATGCATGAATGCTGCAAAAACGCTTGACAAACGCTTCTACCTGGCGGGAAAAGCGCATGCACAATAAGCACGTACAATCCGCATGCGTTTTTCCTGCCAGGGAGAAGCGGAAAAAATCTGCAGCATTTCTGCATGGTGGGCACATAGCCATAAACACATTTGAAACAGAAAAATACATATAAAGAGACATATCACACAATGATATCTGCACACACTGACACATCACTCACCGTCCCCCTGCTCGGCTCCAGTCGTCCAGCTCCTCTCTGGTGGTAAGAAGCAGTGCAGGGCGCACTGCATGACGTCATGCTAGCAGACACTGCCGCGCACAGGGCCGTGTCTTCTAGCTGTGATGCGGCCGGGCCAGCACACGTGCGCACGCACGATATGCAGATATGCGCACACATGCACATGGTACGCAAGATATGCGCACAGACACATGCATACAGGCATACGTACATATCTTACAAACACATAAAACTGTCCTGTCCAGCAGCTCCTCAGGCATGTCTCAGTGCAGGGCCACCAGCGTGTCACAGACATGGCCCTGCTTTCAGAGGGGCCCACTCGCCGTTGGGGCCTGGGCTTCTTCTACAGCATCTGTGTAGGACCTCTAGCGCTGCTTGATTACCGACACTTCACCTGACATGGCCGTGCGCTGTGCGGTTGAGTCTGGTAGTAATGGCGCGGCAGGGGCAATACACAAGCACAATTATAGGAGCAGTGTCGCCCCAGCCGTGTCATTAATACCAGACACAGCCACACAGCTCACGGCCATGTCAGGTGAAGTGCCAGCGGTCCTGCACGGGGGAAGCAGCCCGGGCCACAACAGAGAGTGAGCCCCCCTGATGGTCCACAAATACATACACATAGATAGATACACACACACATATACATACATACACATATATATATATATATATATATATATATATATATATATATATATATATATATATATATATATATAACACACACACACTGCACATGGACTTACCCTTTCTGTACATTATGCAGGTTGTTCTTTCATCTTCCCTGTGAGGCAGCCTCCCCTCCTCTTGGGGCCCGACTGCAGAGTTCTCGGTGTAATTGCTGGGCAGGAGGGGGAGAGCGGAGAGGTAACATTCAGACCCGGGTCGGGGGCAGGGGGAGCAGTGGCCATGCTGTAAGCTGTCTCTGTGCTCTGCTGGAGGCCGGAGCAGGTGGGCGGAGCCTCCTCTACTGCACTTACACAGTCAGCACCTGGTGAGTCATCCTCGCAGCGCCGCGGGACACAGCAGAGCAGATTCCATCTTCCGGCTCCCGGGCCCTCCTGTCACACATTATAATGAGGTCAATCCGGCCACAGGCCCCTGGGAGCCCCGGGCCCCATGGCAGCCCTAGGCCCCGGGCGGTAGCCCGGATTGACCTCATTATAATCCGCCTATGCTTGTGAGTATTATAGGGACCATGTTATACTATTGTGTTCAGTAAGGGAGATGATATCCAGAATTCAAATGTTAATTCCAATAGTCTGGAAAAAGTTCCATGATTTATAGCACTTGCAAGTATTTGATAAAATAATAGTTAAAGGAATTTTTCTATGAAGAGGTAAGATTATATTGAATGCTTTTATGAAATCAGAAGAGGAGAAAGGCAGGACTCTGATCCTAAATAGTTATTTTAAAATGATTTTTCAGCTCGGGGTTAATAAAACAGTTTATAAATGAAAAGTTCTATATCTTTCTATTATACTTTGGAGCCGATTCTTTGGTGACTGTTTTTTGCCGAGTGTTTGGTGTTCAGCACCTTTTATTTTTGTTTGTGGCGTATTCATCTTAACATTTACACCTTTTGTTTCAGTCCCTTTTTTATGTTTTCGTCCTTTTTTTGTTTGTTCGCTTCTTTTTTTCGCTACATTGCGGAGTTTAGGGTTTCCAGATGTTTTCGTCTGATTTATCATTTGTGACTTTTCAAAAAATCTTGCCCATATTTTGCAACATTTTAGCAGAACATTCAACTTTTTAAGCTAAAAAGTTGCAAGACAGGTTAAAGTAAAAAGCATTTTTTGATTTTAGCGCAAAGTTGATGAAACGTTTGGGCCATTTTGATGACTTTGGCACATTGAAAACCAAAGGACAAAAAAAAGTAAAAAAATGCAAATGATAAACTGGACCCTTTATGTTTCAATTGCTCCCAATTTTAAGGCTATGTGCCCACGTTGCATTTATGAAGCAGAAAATTTCTGCTGCATAAATGCAAGTCCTCTCCCGGAAAAACGCATGCGGAATTCCGCACGCGTTTATCGCGCATTTTTCGCGCGTTTATCACGCGTTTTCCACATGCGGAATTGTCTTGCGTTTTTTATGCATTGGACAAAGGCAATTCCGCTTGCGGAAACGCAAAATTAAATGACATGCTGCGGATTTTTGAACGCGGCATAAACACTGCGGAAAAATCCGCAGCATGTGCATAGAACTTGCGGAATCCCATTGGGGACCATGGGGTGCGGATATACATGCGTTTTTCAAGCGTTTGCGCTGCGGAAATTCCGCAGCATATACGCTTGAAAAATGCTACGTGGGCACACAGCCTAAAGATATTAGTTTGCTGTCAGTGAATGAGAACACTGCTGTTTCCATTCAGAGGCAGTAAACCTGTCTGTATCTAGTCGAGAAGCGGATACAATTGTATCCAGTGCAGACAGTGCTCTGTGAGCAAAACCCCAGACTGATACAATGTAACGAGCTATTAGATTGTGGCTGATATATATTGTGCTCAGGAGCATTTTCTAGACTGGATACAATGTATCCGCTGAGAGCAGGAGCAGCAATGTGCAGGATTACGGCCTCCGAATGGAAACAGAACCGTCCTCATTCACTGACATCAAGCAGAGATCCTGAAGATGGTGAGAGATGAAACACAAAGTGTAATAACACAAAGATGGAGAAGATTTCATTTATTCACTGATTTACCGCTGCTCCCATCACTAGTGGTGACGTTACATTTCTTAAAGAGACAGGACACATAATATTTGTAATTCTCCCTCTAAAGGTAGATAATAGACTCAGCCTTGTTAAAGGGGTTATAAGAAACTGTTTTATATATATATAAAGAAAACAAACCAAGTATTGCTCACCCTCCCCAGGTCTAACTCCAGCTTTCCGACACTGCCTGGTCTGTGCTGATTGTCTGCAGTGCTGACATCAAGTTGACAGCATTGCAACCAATCAGTGAGCTGAACACAACCATGATTGGCTGCAGAGTTGTCGATGTGATGTCAGTGCTGCAGACAATCAGCAGAGATCCGGCAGCAGCGGAGAGCTGGAGTTAGACCCAGGGAGGGGGAGTAATACTCAGTTTGTTTTGTTACAGCCACTGTAGCCCATGATAGTCACTATTCTGAAAGGGGACAACCCCTTCAAGGCAAACGTCATCTGCACAAGACAAGTTTCCCCTCTTCTGTTTGCAATGATGTGAATCATTCTCCATGTTCTCCCCATCTTTCCCTATCTCTCAGACGGCCGTCCTGGTCTCCTTCAGCTCGTCGGCCTTTCTACCAGAGGAGGATTTGCCCCATGATCAGGAAGGATCTAGGGGTGAAGAGCTCCCTCTAGAGGGCAGACAGAGATGTCCTGGAAGAAGGAACCGGCGCCTGCCGACCAGTATGACAGTGGACACCAGTCTGATTGACAGCAGCTCTATGGACGGCTCGGTGCAGATGGAGGACGGTCCCACCCGCTCTCTGTCCCCCTAGGAATACAGGTAATATCACAACCTGTCACATTACAAGCAGCGCTGAATAGTGATACAGTCCGGTGGAGATTCCCGGAGTCTCCTATAGAAGGACGTCTAGTAAAGTATAGAAAGAAAATAATCTTTTCAGTAGAGTTACAATAGCAGGGAATAGCTTGTCGGGATGTTTTTATAACCCCTTTAGTGGAGAATAACGTCTTCCCACCTTCTAGCCGCCTCTTGTTCTTCTTTTCCTGCCTACAAGCTCCCAGTAACCGTTCAGAAATCTCCCCTGTCCCCAAATAGACTTCAGGGGAGGAGGGAGATGCAGCTGCAGTTATTAGGAATTAAACATGAAGGAGAGAAGCTGAGAGCGCGCGGCGCGGCTCTGACATCACCCAGAATAACCTTGTATGGAGGGAGAAACTGGAGATTTATAGAGCAGAAGACTGAAGAAAAAGCCTCGAGAATCTGCAGGATGAGAACAAGGAGCGCGGACATGGACCAGGTGTTACACAGCTTCTCTCACTGTGTATTTTTATTCCCAGTCTCTGCACAGATCCCAACAGGTTCCCTATCGTCATTGCCGAGGCCGATTGTCTGACTTTTGCTTGTGTAGACGCTGATGGCCATGAAAGTCCAGACCTGATCTCCTTCCCCATCCAGCAGGAGGTGATGGTCCTACGACGGGAGCAGAAAGGCTGCAGCTTCTCCTACAGACTGGAGGGCGAGGTGGTGACTCTGGGCTGCACATGTGTCACACCAACCATCAGCTATTACTGAATACGTGGAAATATGGATGGTGGACGCCTGATTGTCAACTTATAAGATTTCTTAAGAATTTTTTATTTAAATAATAAAATAAAAGCAACTTTAATTTTTTTATAGTGTTATCTCTGGTTACAATAGATTTTGGGGTTTGGTAGTAGCTACTTGTCCATTACACAGGTCCATGTTATGGTGGAAAATACTGGTATCATCAGAGGACACATGCCGTATATTCTCATTGTATAGGGCCATGCTGCTCCTTCAGGTGTCCTCAAGTTCATATGGAGGCGTCTTTTCTTCTTTAGATTCCAATACAATGTTTCTAGGGAAAGTTCCTCCATAAAAAGAAATCTAATATGGCAGAACGTCTGCTGCTCCGTAATATGAGGGAATCGGTGTGACGCTCTACAGGCGATGGGCAAATGGGCCTTCACCTTAAAGGTTTGGAACAAGATGGTGAGTTATCACTTATCCATAGGGGATAATTACTGATCGCTTGGGGCCCAATCACTAAAGACCCCACTAATCCCAAATGTGGGCTCCATAATGAATGGAGTGGAGGTCAAGTATGCGGACCCCTCATTATGTATGGGATTGTTGGATTGCCCAGACTAGCGCTCATTCTCAGGATTCCAAGACACGGACAAGATGGCGGATGAGACTATAAATTATCTTGAAAGTTTCTGACATGGCTGAAAATCAGTTTTTTGGCCATTATAAAATACTGTGAGGCCGATATATTAAGACTAAAGTTGTGCACGGACTGAAGTAGCATTACTGGCAGAAGAAACGCCAACGCTCTTGCAGAATTTGACAGGTGGACATAGCCATGTCCCATCCAGTCCCGGCTCCTCTCTAGCTCTGCCCAATTTGGCGGAGTTTCTTCAAACTGCCGAAAAAAATTTTAAAACTTGGAATATTTCTGTACAACTCCTCTTTGCTCAATTTTTTTGAATACATTTCAAAGCAGATTGCGCCAGTTTTCTGATAAAAAAAGCTATGATGAAAGATTTTGGTAAGTCCATTACTACACACCACCAAAAATCCACCTCTCCCAGGGGCTTGCCTATAATAAGTGCAGGGTTTACTGTCTCCTTTGTGCCCTAGAGACTAGGGGAGCCAAAAAGGTCCCTTTGTCCCATATATAAAGAGTCTAGATTATTACTACTAAAGACCTGTGTCAGTTGGAGGAACTGATGGAGATTTAGCATCTGGGCCCTCGAGCTTCTGGATACATCACTGATCACCCTTATACTAAAATAAGGATATGGCAGCATCATGTTCTGTCTCAGGCTCTGGAAGACGCGTGAAGGTAAGGAGTAAAATGGGTTCTGAGGAAAGCAGGGAAATCCTGGAGAAAACCTTCTGCAGGTGACGACTCGTGAGCAGATTTATCTTCCAGCCAAGCGAGAACTCAGACCGTAAAACCAAAACTACACAGAATGGACTGAAAAACAACAATGTGGTGGGGTCACTGACCAAATCAACCCAATAAAGGACGCGTGGATAAACCTGAAGCTTAAGTGAGGATTGGGGAACATGGCAGGGATTGTCCAGACCTATAGACTTATCCAGGACTCAAGACAATGATTGCCAAAAAGTCCACCAATGTCTTCACTTACGTGTGTCTATGCTATGACTCTTTCAGGGTCATCTATTTGGTCTCCGACATGTCTCCTGGTTCATGTATTGCCCGTATTGTGTTATTATATAAAACGCTGGGTCATTGAGAGGAAGAGGAGCCGGAGCTATAATGTGCACCAGGGCTAAGGGACATTTAGGCCACGTGAGCGCAACATGCAGCCCGGGCTCCACAGTATGTAGATGGCCGTGCCACACTCTCTGCCCTGAAGACCTTGTGAGATCCAGGTCAGCACCCGCTATCGACTGCTCCATGTATCTTCTCTGGCTTGTGGCTTAAAGTGATGCCCAGAATGGACAAGACAGCGCTAATGGCACACAATGTGGCTCGCATGGCATAAACGGCAATGTTATGGAGGCACTGTGTGGCTGACACTGTTATGGGGGCATTGTGTATGAACTGGTCAGTCATCAACACTGGAGGTCCTATGTAAGTAGATCCCACCATTCACCAGGCACCTAAATCAGAGGAACGTACCGCCCCCTACTCCAGGTAGAAAAATGTAAAACCGTCCATGTTGTTAATATTGTGTAATATAAATGATTTTCCGGCATAAGTTGCTGAATATTCTTTATCATTTGCTGTTATAAATTTGTTATTAGTCATTATTACAGGTGGAGATTGTCTTACTGACCCCACAGCCCTAGTGAGAAGGGTGGTCTCAGAAGTGATCACTAGAATACAGAAGGTTATGTGACAGTGGGGATGTGACCCCTGGGCTCCCCAGGACGCCCAGCACCGAATCCAACTGGTCCCTGTGCATAACACTTATGTAGAGCCATATTAGGTAAAAAGGTCCAAGTCTATGGATAAAATCTATGGATCAGAACATGTTTTTTCTACATTGACCGTCATTCTTAGGTGTAACAGAATCACTGGTCCTCGCCTACACTTTTGGTTGAGGTTTAGAGGATTAATGGGAGACAGGTAACAGATATTCTCCTGTTTGGAGCCCACCCATCAAACATGTATAACGTATAGTACTGACGCCCCATAAATGTCTATTAAATCCAAAGGGACATTAATCAATTTGAAAGTTTTATTTTTAAATTAAGAATTGCATGGAAGGACGAGGAGATGTTCTTGGAGGAACCTCCTTCTTCAGCAGATGTTCCTTGCTGGTCAGGAGGCCACATGTAGATGGTGCCAGTCCTTCCATACAGGTACAGCATTGATGGTGGACGCGCTGTACTTTCCTCAGGGTGCTAGACGTGGCGGTTTTCTGCCCTCGCGATGTTTATGGAGCCGCGGTGACAGACACCAAATAAGCAGCTTTCTCGGATGGAGTGAGCAGCCCTGGATAGTCCACGCCGGCAGGATGAGATCACCCGGCGGAAGAGAGAACCTATGAGAAGAGACGTAACACTGATGTCAGTAACAGGACTCCATATCAGAGGACACGGCTGTGCGGTCACTGTGGCCGGACGGCAGAGGAATCATCCATACACAGGTGACCCTTATTAACATGACATTACTTGTAATGTGCCACAGTGTTGCCTTATAATCAGTTATATAAACCTCAGCGTAACATTGAGGCCATAAAGGGGTCAGTATGGGTCATATGGGGCCGTGGGCGCAGGATTCGGGTCAGTTTGGCAGAAGACTAAAAGGCTCCTTATAACTTTTAATGAATAAAAGAATGAAGATTTTTACAGAATGAACTGCTCATCGCTTTATAGAGAGAAAAAAGTAGTAATTTTCTGATACTTTATGTGCACGTTCACATTACACGTTTTGATCATAGGCTGTAATAGGATGTCATATAGACCTGTACACACCTGACAATGGGGAGGACTCGCTGTCCTTAGCAGTAAAACACTGCTTGTCTCCATCAGGTTTGGAAGGGGAAGATTCTTGCTGCCTGTTTGGTAGAAGAAAAACATATAAATTACAAGTAAAAACAATAAGAACACCCGTCTGCAAAACCGGTTAGGACATTTGGATAACATGGAGGAGGCACCCTGCTCAGGACCCACTTCTATCACTAAGAATGGAGAATCGCTAGTAAGATTGGCCTGTAATGAGCTAGAAATGATTGACTGGTCGCAATGATCGTCTGTTATCGCCGGCGTTATCACAAGCCAGAACCACAGTGATCATCAATCATGGGGTGGTGGCGCTGGATATAGTGCTGAGTTACACTTATCTTACAGTTCATCTTCTGATATATCAGATCCAAACCCAATAATAATAATTTACTCACATTTCTGAGTGTTTTGCACTCTCTGGGGAATACACTGGAGGTGGCTTCAGTTCTTCATCGTTCATCACCCTGGTATTGGTGGAACAGAGCTAAAACATAGAGAAAAATAAAATAAATATATATTTAAACTTTATTTTAATTATAAGTTTTATAGATCTTACCGGTCACACTTACTTTAGAAAGCCTTTGAGACGATGATATAAAGTTCAGGCTTTCTGGCCAGTCATTGTCCTCGCTTGTGTCCCCCTCATCTGAATCAATAAGTTCGTAATTGCTACATTGAGCTGAAAAGCACAAGTGTTATTAGAGATTATTAGTATGAGACCGGATCACGGAAAGTTACCATTTGATCACTAATAATGATTAGGACTGATTGTCACAAAATATGAAAGACAAGACACACAAAAGCTTTCTGCAGATGACGTCTCCTTCTACTTACGGTCAAAGTAGCCGGTGTCCTCTTCTGACTCAAAGTTAGGAATGAAATGTGGCTCCTTACTTAGAAGACTGTCAAAGTCTATGCCACATAGGAATGGATGCATTTTGATCTCTTTAGCTCCTCCTGGGAAAGGAAGACAATAAAAAGTGATATAGACATTATCAGACAGACAGCTCCATATCTGAACAGTTTATGTTACTCTGAACTGAAGACGTAACAGAGCTGATGTGAAGAAAAGTTGCTGAAAGTCAGAGCATGAAGAAAGGGAATGGAAAAGCAGGTAAAGCAGAGAACCTCAGTGCTGATCCTCAGGGGCGTGATCATTTATCTGGTCACAGATGTGTAATAATTCATTATTAATACTATTATATACATTACCTGTCCCAAGTCTATGTGCTGGATCTTTTCTGAGCAGCTCAGTGATGATGTCCTGAGCATCAGGTGGAGGAGTGCGATTATCAAATGTCCAAGTTATCTCATCTGTTATATTAAAAGAAAATGTTACAGAAAATAAAACCTCCTCATTTACTTTATTAACACAAAAATCTTTTGTATTAACACAACAAGTAACTAAACCACAGAACCAATCTAAGCAAATAACAATCACACCACACCGCATTCAGATTATTTTACTTACCCCTTAATATACTGCAGTAAGTGTCATATTTGGAATCCCCATGAAATGGTACACGGAATAGAAGGAATTCGTGCAGGATGATCCCTACCGACCACCAGTCCACAGGCCGCCCATAGCCTTCCTGTAAGATGACTTCAGGGGCGATGTATTCAGGGGAGCCAGCAATCTGGAAAGCAACAGAAGAAGGAGATGAGGAGCTGAGAAAATAATTGTGACGAATAACATCAGAGGAAAACGTTTTCTAGATGAGAAGATATCAGAGAAGAAGAAATAGATGAGAAGAGTAAAGAACAAGATCCTGTAAGTAAAGCCGACCTCATCATCACGGAACTCTCTGGTGACGTCCTCGGTTGGAGCCTTGTAGGTTTCTGATGTTGGTCTCATGAGGCCGAGTTTGGAAAGTCCGAAGTCCGTGACTTTAATATGACCAGATGCCGATACCAGGAGGCTGTGAAAAAACAGACGGTGTCAGCCCCAAGTAATAACCCATAGACTTTATGACAATCTCTAACTTTCTTCCTCCTAGAGGGGGCACTTACTTCTCAGGCTTCAGGTCTCGGTGCACCACACCAAAGCTGTGCAGGTATTCCACAGCCAGGACTGTTTCTGCAATGTACTTTCGGGCCAAGGGGACAGGTAAAGGTCCATAGATGTTCATAAGACTGCCACAGTCTCCTCCTACAGGAGAAAGCAAATATGACAGGAGAGGGTTTGTTACAATGTAAATGACACATGATGCGTGTGAATGAGAAATAAGCGGAGACATTGGGGCAGGATGTCACACATAGAGATATACTGTGTAATAATGCAAAAGAAAAACAATGGAGCGTACCCTAATAGTAACTAGGACTGCGCTGAATGTCTATGAAGCAAAACCACAAATGTGCAAAAGCTGCAGAAATAAGTGCAAGGAAACAACGTCCCATATAAAAATGTGAAGCTATACTATGTATATTACAATAAATAACCTAAATAAATCTATAATTGATAGAAGGTGTCAGCCGTCTCATAGTATGGTGTAATATAATCTGACGGAGTATGAAACGCTTGTTGCAGCGCGGTACTCATACTTTTTTTCTTAAATATAGCTATCCACTCTCCTTCATGGTGGGATATTACCATCAACAAGAATATATTATATATACTACCCCATGCTATGAGATTGCTGACATCTTCTATGATTTATAGATTTATCTCGCTTATTTATTGTAAGACACTATTCTTTTTTGGCCGTATTAGTATCCCTTTTTTCTATGAGTTACCTTGTTAGTTTAAGTTATTTATTCTATGGGACTAATAAAGATTCATATTTTTATATAGGGGGTTGTTTTATTGCATTTATTTGTACAGCTTTTGCTCATTTGTGGCTTTGCTTTATGTACTGTACAATGTAGAGCGTATACTATATACTGCAGAGCGACCCTATACATAAAGACAGAGCTGGGCTTCATCTACGAGCCTCTGGTTCATTTCTCTATGAAATGCTCATCTACCGTGGTTCCCCGAAAATAACACCTACCCCGAAAATAAGCTCTAGCAAGGTTTTACAGGATTTTTGGAGTATGCTTGAAATATAAGTCCTACTCCAAAAATAAGCCCTAGTTACAGTCAGGGCCAGCATTAGGAGGGGGGGGGGACACTTGGGAGTTGCCCAGGGCCCGCACTCTTTTAGGGGCTCCCAGCATTTTTATTCTGAGGTTAAGACTGCTTAAGGACTTTTGGTGACATCATGGTCATGTGACCATGATGTGACCATAGGTCCTTTAACTACAAGAGAGTCTAGATGAACTGAAGGGGAGGCAGGCTACTGTGTATCATTTATGCAGTGTGTGTATAGGCATGTGTATGTATGTGCTGTGTGTGTATAGGCATGTGTATGTATGTGCTGTGTGCATGTACGTATCTATGTATGTGCTGTGTGTGTATAGGCATGTGTATGTATGTGCTGTGTGTGCATGTACATATCTATGTATGTGCTGTGTGTGTATATACATCTGTATGTGCAGTATATGTGTGTATAAACATGTGTATGTATGTGCTGTGTGTGCATGTACATATATATCTATGTATTTGCTGTGTGTGTATATACATGTGTATGTATGTGATGTGTGTATGTGCAGTGTTTCTGTGTATACAGTTGTGCTCAAAAGTTTACATACCCCGGCAGAATTTTTCTTTCTTGGTTTTGTTTCAGTGAATATGAATGATAACAAAAAAAAATTTCTCCATTCATGGTTATTGGTTGGGCGAAGCCATTTATTGTCAAACTCAGCAAATACTGGAGGAAAATTTGCACTCATCAGCCCGGAAGCTGCGGATGGGACGTACTTGGACGTTCCAACATGAAAACGATCCAAAACACAAGGCCAAGTCGACCTGTCATTGGCTACAGCAGAACAAAGTGAAGGTTCTGGAGTGGCCATCTCAGTCTCCTGACCTCAATATCATTGAGCCACTCTGGGGAAATCTCAAGCGCGCAGTTCATGCAAGACAGCCCAGGAATTTACAGGAACTGGAGGCTTTTTGCCAAGAAGAATGGGCAGCTTTACCATCTGAGAAAATAGAGAACCTCATCCACAACTACCACAAAAGACTCCAAGCTGTCATTGATGTTAGAGGGGGCAATACACGGTATTAAGAACTGGGGTATGTGAACTTTTGATCAGGGTCATTTGGATGTTTTTGGTTGTCATTAAGATTTAAAAAGAGAAAACACAGGAGTTTGACAATAAATGGCTTCACCCAACCAATAACCATGAGTGGAGAAAAAGTTATCATTCATATTCTCTGAAACAAGGCCAAGAAAGGAAAAATTCTGCCGGGGTATGTAAACTTTTGAGCACAACTGTACATGTGAATATGTAGTGTGTGTATGTGCAGTGTGTGTGTTTGATGATATAGTTATATTTGAAAAAATGTTTATTTTTTTCAAGAATAAATGTGGATTGTTGTGCATGAGGAAAACAATAAGACATCCCCTGAAAAACAACGAACCCATCTCTCACAGCAAAAAACTATAGACCGTGTGTTATTTTTGAGGAAACATGGTGCAAACTGTTAAAATTCAGTCAAATCCTCCTTTCTCCATAGTGGAGATTTCTGCCATGCTCAGTGAGGACATACCCTGAAGACTTTCACAGACAAATTCATTTTTCTGGCATGTTGCTAACAGATAACTTATAGTAAAAGCAGTGTGGACATGTAACCATCTATGTGGTCACATTCTGCTTATGGAGAAGGTCCTAGAGATGAGCAGACCAGCGCTGGATATAGATACGATGGATATGTCCTACCTGGTACATACTCCATGACCATGCACAGATGACGTGTAGTTGGAAAGGAGCACAACATGGAGGCCACGAAGGGACAATCTGCGAATGTTAGGATGTCCCTCTCTAGAAAGGCCCGTTCAAGTCTTACTGGATCTTTCAGCTTCTGCTTGTCCAGTTTCTTCATGGCGTATAACTGTTTGGAGTCTTTTTGGCGCACTAAGTGGACGGTTCTGTAGAGGAAGAAAATCGGTGGTTTATAATGTATTCTTACTAACAGTCTGTCTATAGACCTCATCACATCTCCTGTACTAATGGTGAATACTAGATGAGCTGCCATCGCTATATAGATGATCTCCACTGGGAGGTCCTCATCCATGCCCCATCGTAAATGAACTGAATAATGACAATTAGATGTGCACAGAAGAGATGAGAGAATTAATTACAGTGAAATAGAATTCTACTCATATTTTACAAAGATCTGTATTCACCAAAATGGCGATTTTATTTTGTAATTTGCTTCCTCATGGATTCAGCAAAATGATGAGCAAGTGGACACTATTTTCTAAACCTTAAAAGGCCTTCAAAATGTAAAAAAAAAAACCACATTCTTATCCTCACCTCTCCGGCCCCTCTGCCTCAACTGCCTGGTCCGCACTTTCAAATCTCTGCTGCCAGTGCAGAAGTTCAAACATGTCTAAGGCTGAGACAGGACTTCTGGCATTGAGGAGGTCTAGGAGGATTCTGCACAAGTGCATGAAAGGTCACGGTGTCGTGGAGTTGGGAATCTTCCTGCTCTTGCATAGAATCCTCCTGAAGCTCCTCAAAACTAGAAGTTCTGGCCCAGCGTGAGCAGCGGCAATCTGAAGATGTGGTGAGGACTGGACGGATGTTGGTAAAAAGCAGAGGAGTCGGAGAGGTGAACAGTGAGGTCAGTATAAGTCTATTGTCCACTTTTTACATCTTACATTTATTAGGCTCTGGGGTCTGGAGAGAACCCAGACCATAACAAAAGACATTCAATTCGTGAATCACATTTCCCAGGAAAGTCTGCATGAACAGGCGAATGTGAATTATGCCAGATCCGCTCTTCTCTAGAGAACAGGGATGTGGACTCCAATAATTCCTCTATGGTAACACTGTACGGGCACAGAGACAGAGGGATCGTCATAAGGAGCCCTAGAAAACATATATTATGCCGACATCAAGCTCACCCAAAAGCTCCACAGCTGAACTGTTTGATCTGTTTGTAGTCGCTCTTACAAGGATTTCTCCCTGGGTTCAATGATCCGATCAAGGCCTAGAAATAATAAGAAATGGCATTAAAGCATAAAATCTGCAGAAAGATAACATCTGTGGATGCAGGAACTTCTCCTGTATATTATGTGGACGTGACACAAGCCAGACCCCCACAGACACCATTATATATAGGGGATATCCCCCATACACAGACATCACTGTACTGCAGGGGAGGAGACGGGAGATCACACAGCGGGGGCAGGAATAATAATGCCGCCATCACACACAATAGATCTGATCTACATGAAGAATAGGGATATCCCCTCGTCATATGGGGGATAATATTATATGTGTAATTCACCCCCGTTACCTGATGGTACACAGACATCTCCGCTGATACTTACACTGACAGATTCCTGGACCTCGGGGGTCTCACATATTCCACCGTCATTAATTGGTGGCACAGATATTCCTATAATAATGAGGAAACGTTTTGTATTAGACGATATCAGTACATAATATATAACATCCATATTAAGAAGGAGATGAGACGGGCTCTGTACACGGTGTAATACTGGTATATGGGATTCTGCATACAACGTATATATTTATGGCTCCTCCATAGATGGATATTCTGGACCATAAATGGCCATTGTTCAGGATCTGATTCATCCTAGAACAATTACATGATTGGGGACCTAGGAGCCTCCTTGTACATGATAAAGAAGAGCACAGAGGAGAGAAGCAGAATTACCTGCGCCCCCTCCATTATAGTCTATAAGGGGCTCCGGAGCCGTCACCGGCCTCATACAGAGGATGGAGAGTAAATCTACATGTTCTCTGCCGTTCTCTATAATATCTCGATATGTGAATGTAAGAATATTAGATGATTGCTCACCTTCCATCAGATCAGTGTTCAGCCCCTGCTGACTGGTATTAGGGTCCGGGATAGTCAGGTTTTCCCCCTCTTCGGAGTCACCTTCTGATTTTTCCTGATGGGTTTAATATGTGCAATTAATATAACATTTCACAAATACTAAATTACCGTATACAGTCCATCCTCGACTTATGAACTTCTGACTTACAAACGACTCCAAGATACAAAGGGTTGATGTTGAAAAAAAAGCTAATATTCACCCTCCAGTCCTTTCCACTGTCATGTGCCATTTCTCTGGTCTCTTTACTATAGTCTAGGACTTCCGGCCGCATTCAGGACCCAGAGGTCACTGTTCATCATAAGGTCATAAGGATGAGGCTGGAAGTCCTGCCCCATAGTGAAGAGGCTGGAAATGTGGTGCACTATGATGGAAAAAGGAGGACCGGGTGGCGGGCAGCGAGCAAAAAATTATTGTTTTTTTTTACCCTGTTTTAACTTATATACAAATTTGGGTTACAAACAAACCTATAGGATTTATCTAGTTTGTGACAAGGGGACGACCTGTACATAAGTCAGGAAGTACTAAACCAGGACCTAGGGGATAAGCTCAGTATTGGACGGACTATGCATAAGGCAGGAAGTACTAAACCTGGATCTACGGGACAATCTCAGTATTGGATGGACCATACACGGCCGCTCCCTCCAGAAAATCCACATGAATTTGTAAGGGACTTGTATCTACAGCTGTTTTCTAATAACTTCTATTATCAGAACTGCAGCATTTACAAGATGGAAGATTGTGATGATGGAGTGAGACAGAGACGGAAACACAACCTCTGCAGCCGTAGAGACAGGCGGCCATAGAATATCCTGCACCTCTGACATCATAAATCTGCCCCTCTGCTGTATGACGGCTAATCTGGAGAAGATCAGACCAGGACGTGTGATATAGAAGGTGATGGATCCTTACCAGACGCTCCAGTGAGCCGGCCGGACGCTCCAGTACATACAGGACATTTTGGGCCAGTTGTATAATAAAGGCCAATTCTCCACTTGAGGATTTTTCTTCAGACTATAAAGATGGAAATAAATAGAAAGGGAAAATCATGAGAGAACATGGAGGAGGCCGGTTATGCCACCACTTTACTCCTGCGATCTACTTTACAATTACTACATATCTGGTGACTTGGTGCCAGTTGTCTATAATATAATCAGGGATGTGTCCGTCTGTCCGAAGCCTCTATAGACTGCGCCTGCACAGTCTGGCCCCAGACAGAAGAATGCATCCAGCCATTACAGGTGACAGATAAGATGAGTATATGGCACTGGAGATCGCAGTATGCGTAGGCACTGAAGGCATACTGCGTTCAGAGCCTACGCATACCTAGGCCGGGGGAGGAATGCAACGTCGGAATCGGCGCTTGTGCATAGCGCGCTATCTGGCGCCATTTTAGTGAAAGCAGATTTGCAGTGTGTCTTCAATAAAATGACACTGGACAGCGCTGTATGCGCACGCGAGTACTCTGGCGCCTTTTTGTTGAATACATGCGGTAAATGTGTCTTCACTAAAATGGAGCCAGATTCCGATTGTCATTTCAGTAAAATAACACAGGTGACGCGCTTCCGGGGAGCGATGGAAAGGTGAGTAGGATGGGTAGCACATAACAGGATGGGGGAGCAAGATGGGGGAGCACAAAACAGGATGGGGGAGCACATAACAGGATTGTGGAGCACATAACAGGATGGGGTGCACATAATAGGATGGAAGAGCACATAACAGGATGGGGGCAGCACATAGTATAAGGGCAGCACATAACAGGATGGGGAGCACATAACAGGATGGGGGAGCACATAACAGGATGGGGAGCACTTAACAGGATGGGGGCAGCACATAGGATAGGGGCAGCACATAACAGGATGGGGAGCACATAACAGGATGGGGGAGCACATAACAGGATGGGGGCAGCACATAACAGGATGGGGGAGCACATAACAGGATGGGGAGCACATAACAGGATGGGGGGGCAGGATGGTGGAGCACATAACAGGATGGCAGAGCACATAACAGGATGGGGAGCACATAACAGGATGGGGGAGCACATAACAGGATGGGGGAGCATGGACCAGAATGGGGGCAGCACATAACAGGATGGAGGAGCACATAACAGGATGGGGGAGCACATAACAGGATAGGGAAGCATATACCAGGATGGGGGAGCATATACCAGGATGGGGAAGCAGGATGGGGGAGCATAGACGAGGATGGGGGAGCATGGACGAGGATGGGGGAGCATGGACCAGGATGGGGGATCATGAACCAGGATAGGGGACCATATACCAGTAACAAATGCTCCCCACCCGGGCGTAGAATGGGTTCAATAGCTAGTATACTATATTACTGTCGGCCTAAAGAACAATTTTATGTGAATAAACTTATATTCCATCATTATTACTTTTATATGTTTTGTGCAGATTTCTGCTACTTACCTGTTGCACCAATGTCCTGATGTTCTTCTGTAAATGCTCAAGATATGCTGAGCTCATACGACCTTGCTGGTATTTGGTCAGGCAGTCTCTCACTAGCTCCATAACCAGCCGGTAAGTGAAGCTGAGGACGCCATCGGGTAGTGGTAGCACAATGTCAGGGGCATAGGTGGTAAGAATCCCCTGCAGCAGTGCTAACACCTGAAAATTGTCTGAAGGAATTTCAGACATTTCAAATAAATCCAAATCGCAGTCAGTAAATCACTAGCTATGTAGTTAATCACCAACAACAATGACACCAGAATGTCAAAGTGACACTGTAGCTGTAAACACTGGCACAAGTATTGTTGGTGCATTATGATGTCATAATAGCAGTGATATCATCATGGAATGTTGAGATGTTACCTTATATGGAGCTTCTCTCCATAAAAGTAAGTTGCCTAGCAACACAAGCAGCATCATCACAGGCTGAGCATCAGTACCAGGTGCAGGCATGGAGGAAAGACCTGTGGGGGCTTTACTCCTCTGACCAGCGGGGGTGATTTTTATGTTTTAAATTCAATCATTTACATCTGTTCTACATAATAAAAAATATATAATTTCTATAAGAAATCCAGATTCAGATGCTAAAAGAAGTATATTTACTGGTGGATCAGAGACTGCAGCTCAGAGGCCCACACCTCCCCCCACATCCGCTTCCCAAGATAGGGGTCTGTGCACAGCTCTCCGCAGCAGCCAGCAGCCAGGCAGCATTATGTGGTGAGTATGGCAGCGCTGCAGTGCTGAAATCAGCAGGTCTGCGGCAGCACGGTATGGCATAGTGCACCTGGGACCTATGGAATCTTCAAGGGTTTGTTCAGCGCCGCGTACTTCCATACTGGGAAGTGAACAGCGCTGATGACATCACATCTACAGATACATGATGGGACGGTGTAAGTGTGGCCGCCATCATGCCTGTGACTTGGTAGGTTCCTCAGACGGCAGCTCACTCACCTCCCAATGTGGAAGGAAGCGGCCGGAAAATCCTTTTAGTCTATAAAAAAAATTAAGATTCCACCAATTCTTGCAGACAATTTTTTTTGTTCTTCTCACCTCACAAAAAAAACCAAATGATGAAAACATCTCATGTACCGCGCACTGTTACCCATAAATATTGTAGCTCGTTCCATTGAGCTCTTGGTCAAATCTAAACAGAAAAATGAAAGTTATGGGTCAATGATTAAAAAAGCAAAATAAACTGGATATCTGTGTAATTGTATCAACCTGCAGAATAAAGTTAATTTGTCTACAGTGAGCGGCAAAAAAGAAGGAAAATAAAAAAGTGATGGAAGATTTATTTATTTATTCATCGTCACTCATATCATACCATTAAAAAAGAAAGAAACTGTAGTGGTGGTGAATTCTGATGTCATAATAGCAGTGATGTCATCATGGAATCTTGTGAGGGAATCTTATATGGCGCTTCTCACCTTATAAGGAAGTTGCCTAGCAACAGTGAAGATGGTAAAACCATAGGGTGAGCATCAGTGCTTGTATGTAAGAGGTAGCTGTGGGCACCGGGCTCTTCTCATCAGTGAGGGGATTTATAAATATATTTATTAATATCTGTATACACAATAAAAATCATAATTACGTATTTATAAGAAATCCGGATTCAGGATCTAAAAGAAGTATCTTTATCTGGGGGGTCCAGGGAATGAAGATCAGAAGCCCACGCCTCACCACCCCCCAACTTCCCAAGATGGGGGTCTCTATTACAAATATAACCCTGCCTGACATTTGAGAAAATCTAAATTTTGTTAATTATTACTAATTTTTATTACGAAACAGAAAAAAGAGTCGGAATCAGGAGAATTCAGGGATGTTTAGATATTTAGCTCAAATTTTGAGTAGGTGACAGATCCTCTATAATCTTGGTGAATAAAACACTAGTCCTAATAAATCTCCTCCTACGTTCTCCGATCACCACCATATTTGTATTCCAAGAGCCTCAAAGCACCGGAAAGAGCAAGTAACTGAGGAATCAGGCGCATTCTAATCTGTAACCATGGAGACACATAGGCTGCATAAGAGCTGTATATGACGCGCCCCCTGGGCCATGTTCAAGGGATTACCCGGAGCCGGATCTGGATAGGGGTAGTAGTCCTTGTGGCGGTGACCCGGTCCGTGCCCAGGGTGTCAAACTAAGTGGCAGTCTATGGCAGTAGATGTTAATTTGATCGACTACGCCACCCGTTGAGTGCGGCTTTGACGCCGCCGCTGCAGAGCAGTCCGCTGAGGCCGGTGGTATATGTGCAGCAGTGATGGTATAACCCCCAACGGGAGGGGTATGGCCTCAGGGCAGCAGGTGTGGATGATGGGTGTAGTTATGTTGTAGAAAGGAGAGTCAGAGACTTGAGGTGCAGTTTCAGGGTTTTTACTCACGGTTGTTCTCTCAGTCACTCTGGCCTTGAGTGACCACCCGAGCCGTGCTGCGTCCACCAGGTCCTGGACTCGGCTAACCCCCAGGCAGTTCTGGAGCGTGGTCCTGAGCTCCTTTTCTCTCTCTCTGTCCATTCCCACCAGAGATCCACCTTTGGCCGGCTCCCTCGGGTCTCTTGGTGGTCAAACCTCCTCTGGGTTCCCTGACCCTATGCTTGGTGTGCCTTTCTGGTGGATTTGGTGAGGGTCGTGGCAAATCTTGACCACGACCTCCGGTTCCTGGCTGAGGATAAGTGGCCTCCACCAGTTCGGGTTCCGGTACCCGTGTCCGCCAACCCTTCACCCTTTTTGGTCTGATTCTGGGTTCTTAGGGTTCCTTCTGACTCTGCTTCTCTGGGCCTTTCTTCCTCCTCTCTCTCTTCAATGCAGGCTTGGCCCTGGAGCTGGGCCCAGCCGGAGCCACAGCTCCCTGTCAGCCCTCCTGGCTGAGCTCCCCTGCTAAAAAGACCCTGTCCTAAGATGGTGCCCACCTTATATACTCCCTCTATCTGTGAGCCCAGGTGACTAGCACCCAATGAGCTCCTAGCTTTACCCAGAGTACTCCCCCTATCTGCCCCTACACTACTGGGATGTTCCACCCCCCTCCCACTCCAGCCAGGGACAGACGCTGTAGTACCTGCACATATACTTGGTGGGAGTACCGTTGTTCTGTCCCCCGGAAATGGGATGTATGTAGTGCATGCAGCCTACTGAGCTCAGTTCCACACTCCATCCTTACCCGGGAGTGGAATACCACACCTCTGGCTTGAGGTGTAATACCCCTGTAGCAGCCGAGTCCTCAGGGTGCTACATATACACTACACAAGATTTACAAATTTGTTTCATTTTTTATTTTAAGGAACCAAGAAAAAAAAATACTGTAAAAGATCTTCTAACAACGAGAAATGATTCCAGGATTGTCTTTCCACTATATATACAGTATATACTCACAACACAAAGGTTAACTAATAGTTTTAATGATTTTCTGTAATAAATATTTCTATAAATATGAGAAACATTTATATAAAAATACAACAAATAATAATAAAAATTTCAATTATAAAACAAGAAATACGTCTTATAATAATATTACTCAGCGATTTATAAAAATAACAAAATTCTTGTCGCTGCTGCTCCTGACGACCAATCAGATTTCTGCCGTTTTGCCTCTTGCAGTGCGGAATCGATGGCTGGAATCTGACTGGTTGCTACGGGCAACACTTTCATTATTCTCTACACTGTTTGTATAAATAATCCTTAAACTCTCGTTGCCGATAGCAACCGATTAGAATTCAGCTTTTACATTTGTAATTTACACGAGATAAATAAACGTGATTTCTGATTGGTCGCTAGGGCTAACAAAGACGCTACATGACAGCTGAGGCTCCGTGACAATGGCGTCTGTTACTCCAGGTACTGGATGATGGGCCGGACACAGGTGCAGCCCACCGTCACCAGCTGCTTCTCCAGCCTATAGGTGGGACACATCCTCTCATCTCACCACGCAGGACCAGGATCTCCTGTCTGATGGGGACTGAGTTCATGCTGAGGTCCACATGACCCTCCGGGTCCAAACATCCGCGGTGGAGACATCGGGCCTCGCTGATGACCGCAGGGAATCTGTTATTGTCCACATTAGAGCTGGTGGAAGGAGATGAGAGAAATCAGGACACAGCAGTAACCATGTTTAGTCCCCCATACTCCGGCCTGCTGACCCCCATATATCATTATTATTATTTCTGCCATTACTCCATGTACATTTACCTGTATTCCCATGGAGAGATGGAGCGGCTCCTCACACTGTCCACCATTACTTGTGCAGAACTCCGACTTCCGACCTTCATATCCACCTTCACACGTGGAGGAAATGTGGTGTCCGGTGTGAAGAGACATCCCCCGCCGGACACTAGAGGGGCCTCCCAGCCATCAGCGCCAGGGACCTGCCCTTCTCTTCCATGGACACAAGAGATGAAGATCAGAAGAAGCAAAGTGGAGAAAACCTGAGGACAGAAGATGTCACACATGTGATAGGGAACATTGTGGAAGTGTCAACATTATGTAGTGATATAAGTAAGGGTTAAATAATGGATCAATAATATACACTAATAATATTCATACTCGTATGGACCTATCCCAAAGATATGCAACAGCGCTCAAGCCAAGAGCAACCAGATATGACTATATAACACATATAAGAAAGTCCAACATTTTAAGTGGAATTCATTCAACAATCTATTATACTAGCTATTGAACCCGTTCTACGCCCGGGTGGCGAGCATTTTTATTGATATATGGTCTCCCATATATCGTATGAGTATGTGTTCCCCCCTCCTGGTATTTGTGCTGCCCCCATCCTGTCTCCACGATCCTATCCTGGTATGCATGGCACACCTCAACCCCAATCCTGTTATGCATGGCACCCCTCATCCCCAATCCTGGTATGCATGGCACTCCTCACCCCCAATCCTGGTATGCATGACACCGCTTACCCCAATCCTGGTATGCGTGGCTCTCCTCATCCCCCATTCTGGTATGCATGGCACCCCTCATCCCCAATCCTGGTATGCATGGCCCCCTCATCCCCAATCCTGGTATGCATGGCCCCCCTCATCCCCAATCCTGGTGTGCATGGCACCCCTCATCCCCAATCCTGCTATGCATGGCACCCCTCATCCCCCAATACTGGTATGCATGGCAACCCTCATCCCCCAATCCTGGTATGCATGGTACCCCTCATCCAGCTATCCTGGTATGCATGGCACCCCTCAACCCCAATCCTGGTATGCATAGTACCCCTCACCCCCCAATCCTGGTATGCATGGCACCCATCACCCCAATCCTGGTATGCATGGCACCCCTCAACCCCAATCCCGGTATGCATCGCACCCCTCATGCCCAATCCTGGTATGCATGGCACCCCTCATGCCCAATCCTGGTATGCATGGCCCCCCTCATCCCCAATCCTGGTATGCCTGGCCCCCCTCTTCCCCAATCCTGGTATGCATGGCACCCCTCATCCACAATCCTGGTATGCATGGCCCCCCTCATCCCCCAATCCTGGTATGCATGGCAACCCTCATCCCCCAATCCTGGTATGCATGGTACCCCTCATCCCCCTATCCTGGTATGCATGGCACCCCTCAACCCCAATCCTGGTATGCATAGTACCCCTCACCCCCCAATCCTGGTATGCATGGCACCCCTCAACCCCAATCCCGGTATGCATCGCACCCCTCATGCCCAATCTTGGTATGCATGGCACCCCTCATGCCCAATCCTGGTATGCATGGCACCCCTCATGCCCAATCCTGGTATGCATGGCACCCCTCATCCCCAATCCCGAGATGCATGGCACCCCTCATCCCCAATCCCGGTATGCATGGCACCCCTCATCCCCAATCCCGGTATGTATGGCACCCCTCATTCCCAATCCTGGTATGAATGCCACTCTTCATCCCAATCCTGGTATGCATGGGCCCCTCATCCCCAATAATGTTATACATGGTACACCTTATCCCTATCCTGGCATACATGGTACCCCTCATCCCTCTCCTGGTATGTATGGTACCCCTCATCCTGGTGTGCTTGGTACCCCTCATCCCAATTCAGGTATGTATGGCATCCTCATCCCAGAGACCTGGTATGCATGGCACCCAATCCCTCATCCTAGAATGCATGGTACCCCTCATCCTTATCCTGGTATGCAAGATACCCCTCATCCTGGTACGCATGGCACCCCATACCTCATCCTGGTATGCATGGTACCCCGCATTCCTATCCTAGCATGCTTGGTACCCCTCATCCCTATTCTGGTATGCATGGCACCCCTCACCCCCCCAATCCTGGTATGCATGGTCCCCTCACCCCCCAATCCTGGTTTGCATGGTCCCCTCACCCCCCAATCCTAGTATGCATGGTCCCCTCAACCCCCAATCCTGGCATGCATGGACCCCTCACCTCCCAATCCTGGTATGCATGGGCCACTCATCCCCCAATAATGGTATGTGTGGTAGCCCTCATCCTGGTATGCATAGTCCCCTCACCCCCCAATCCTGGTATGTGTGGTACCCCTCACCTCCCAATACTGGTATGTATGGTTTCCTCACCCATCAATCCTGGCATGCATGGTCCCCTCACCCCCCAATCCTGGTATGTGTGGTACCCATCACCCCCCAATCCTGGTATGCATGGTCCCCTCACCCCCCAATCCTGGTATGTGTGGTACCCCTCACCCCCCAATCATGGTATGCATGGTCCCCTCACCACCCAATTCTGGTATGTGTGGTACCCCTCATCCTGGTATGCATGATCCCCTCGCCCCACAATCCTGGAATGCATGGTCCCCTCACCCCCAATCCTGGTATGTGTGGCCCCCTCATCCCTTTCACACTGTACACACATACAAAAAAAATAAACAGTTATACTCACCTTTCTTCTCTGTGCTCCAGCGCTGCTGCGTCCTGTTTTGCCGGGGGCCTGTGGAGGAGTGCGGCGCTGGAGCACCGCGCTGTCCGGCGCCATTTTGCTGAAGACACACTGCAAATGTGTCTTCAGTAAAATGGCGCCGGATACCGCTATGCGCATGAGCCGATCCGATGCCTCACTCCTGCCCCGGACTTCGGCGAAAAGAGGCGCCGTGGCAACGCTTCCCCCAGTCAGGTAAGTATGTATGTATGGAGATCGCGGGATGCGTTCAGTTTCTACGCATACCGCAATCTCCGGCGCCATATACTCCTCTTATCTGTAACGGCTGGATGTATGATTCTGTTTGGAGCCAGACTGCGCATCGCGCATGCACAGTCTATCGAGGCTTTAGACAGAGACACGCATCGCAGGTTATATTATAGACTAGATATAGAACCCGTTCTACTCCCGGGTGGCGAGCATTTTTATTGGTATATGGTCTCCCAGGCTGGTATGTGCTGCACCCCTCCTGGTATTTGTGCTGCCCCAATCCTGTCCCCGCCTTTCTATCCTGGTATGCATGGCACCCCTCATCCCTATCTTGGTATGCATGGCACCCCTCATCCCTATCCTGTAATGCATGGCACCCCTCATCCCTATCCTGGTATGCATGGCACCCCTCATCCCTATCATGGTATGCATGGCACCCCTCATCCCTATCCTGGTATGCATGGCACCCTTCATCCCTATCCTGTAATAGATGGCACCCTTCACCCCCCATCCTGTAATGTATGGCATCCTTCACCCCCAATCCTGGAAGGCATGGCACCCCTCATCCCCAATAGTGGTATGCCTGGCACCCCTCATCCCCACTCCTGGTATGTGTGGTACTCCTCATCCCTATCCTGGTATGTATGGTATCCCTCATCCTGGTATGCATGGCACCCCTCACCCCCAATCCTGGTATGCAGAGCACCGCTCACCCCCAATCCTGGTATGCATGGCACCCCTCAACTCCAATCCTGGAAGTCATGGCATCCCTCATCCCCAATCCTGGTATGCGTGGCACCCCTCATCCCCAATCCTAGTATGTGTGGTACTCCTCATCCCAATCCTGGTATGCAGGGTACCCCATCCCTCATCCTTATCCTGATACGTATGGTATCCCTCATCCTTGCATGCATGGGCCCCTCACCCACATCCTGGTATGCATGGCACTCCTCACCCACATCCTGGTATGCATGGCATCCCTCACTCCCATCCTGGTATGCATGGCACTCCTCATCCCTATGCTGGTATGCATGGCCCCTCATCCGAATACTGGTATGCATGGCACCCCTCATCCCCAATCCTGGTATGCATGGCATCCCTCATCCCCAATCCTGGTATGCATGGCACCCCTCATCCCCAATCCTGCTATGCATGGCACCCTTCATCCCCAATCCTGGTATGCATGGCACCCCTCACCCCCCAATCCTGGTATGCATGGCTCCCTCATCCCCAATCCTTTTATGCATGGCCCCCTCTTCCCCAATCCTGGTATGCATGGTAACCCTCATGCCCAATCCTGGTATGCATGGCTCCCACATCCCCAGTCCTGGGTATGCATGACTCACTCATCCCCAATCCTGGTATGCATGGCTCCCTCATCCCCAATCCTGGTATGCATGGCATCCCTCATCCCCAATCCTGGGAAGCATGGCACCCCTCATCCCCAATCCTGTTATGCATGTTACCCCTCATCCCCAATCCTGTTATGCATGGCACCACTCATCCCCAATTTGGTATGCATGGCTCCCTCATCCTCAGTCCTGGAATGCATGTCATCCCTCATCCCCAATCCTGGTATGCATGGCACCCCTAAGCCCCAATCCTGTTATGCATGGCACCACTCATCCTCAATCCTGGTATGCATGCCATCCCTCATCCCTAATCCTGGTTTGCATGGCACCTCTCTTCCCAATCCTGGTATGCATGGCACCCTTCATCCCCAATCCTGGTATGCATGGCATCCCTCACCCCCCAATTCTGGTATGCATGGCTCCCTCATCCCCAATCCTGGGAAGCATGGCACCCCTCATCCCCAATCCTGTTATGCATGTTACCCCTCATCCCCAATCCTGTTATGCATGGCACCACTCATCCCCAATTTGGTATGCATGGCTCCCTCATCCTCAATCCTGGAATGCATGTCATCCCTCATCCCCAATCCTGGTATGCATGGCACCCCTAAGCCCCAATCCTGTTATGCATGGCACCACTCATCCTCAATCCTGGTATGCATGGCTCCCTCACCCCCATCCTGGTATGCATGGCACTCCTCATCCCTATCCTGGTATGCATGGCCCCTCATCCGATTCCTGGTAAGCATGGCACCCCTCATCCCCAATCCTGGTATGCATGCCATCCCTCATCCCTAATCCTGGTATGCATGGCACCTCTCTTCCCCAATCCTGGTATGCATGGCACCCTTCATCCCCAATCCTGGTATGCATGGCATCCCTCACCCCCCAATTCTGGTATGCATGGCTCCCTCATCCCCAATCCTGGTATGCATGGCCCCCTCTTCCCCAGTCCTGGTATGCATGGCACCCCTCAACCCCAATCCTGGTATGCATGGCTCCCTCATCCCCAATTCTGGTATTCATGGTACCCCTCATCCCCAATCCTGGTATGCATGGCTCCGTCATCCACAATCCTGATATGCAAGGCACTCCTCATCCCTATCCTGGTATGCATGGCACTCCTCATCCCTATCCTGGTAAGCATGGGCCCCTCATCCCCAATCCTGGTATACATGGTACCCCTCATCACTATCCTGGTATGTATTGCACCCCTCATCCTCGTATGCATGGCACTCCATCACTCATCCTGGTATGCATGGTACCCCTCTTCCCTATTCTGGTATGCATGGTACACCTCATCCTGGTGTGCATGGCACCCCTCATCCCAATTCTGCTATGTATGGCCTCCTCATCCCAGAAACCTGGTATGCATGACACCCAATCCCTCATCCTAGTATGCATGGCACCCCTGATCCTTATCCTGGTATGCATGGTACCACTCATCCCTATTCTGGTATGCATGGTACCCCTCATCCTGGTATGCATGGCACCCCATCCCTCATCCTGGTATGCATGGCACCCCGCATTCCTATTCTGGTATGCATGGCACTCCTCATCCCCTAATCCTGGTATGCATGGTCCCCTCAACCCCCAATCCTGGTATGCATGGTCCTTTCACCCCCAATGCTGGTATACATGGTCCCCTCACCCCCCAATCCTGATATGCATAGTCCCTTCACCCCCCAATCCTGGTATGTATGGTCCCCTCACCTCGCAATCCTGATATGCATTTTCCCTCACCCCCCAATCCTGGTATGCATGGCACCCCTAATCCCCAATCCTGTTATGCATGGCACCCCTCAACCCCAATCTGGTTATGCATGGCAATACTCATCCCCAATTTGGTATGCATGGCTCCCTCATCCTCAATCCTGGTATGCATGGCATCCCTCATCCCCAATCCTGGTATGCATGGCACCCCTAATCCCCAATCCTGTTATGCATGGCACCAATCATCCTCAATCCTGGTATGCATGGCTCCCTCACCCCCATCCTGGTATGCATGGCACTCCTCATCCCTATCCTGGTATGCATGGCCCCTCATCCGAATCCTGGTATGCATAGCATCCCTCATCCTCAATCCTGGTAAGCATGGCATCCCTCATCCCCAATCCTGGTCTGCATGGCCCCCTCTTCCCCAATCCTGGTATGCATGGCTCCCCTCAACCCCAATCGTGGTATGCATGGCTCCCACATCCCCAGTCCTGGTATGCGTGGCTCCCTCATCCCCAATCCTGGTATGCATGGCTCCATCATCCCCAATACTGGTATGCATGGCTCCCTCATCCCCAATCCTGGTATGCATGGCTCCCTCATCCCCAATCCTGGTATGCATGGCTCCCTCATCCCTAATCCTGTTATGCATGGCACCACTCATCCCCAGTCCTGGTATGCATGGCTACCTCATCCCCAATCCTGGTATGCATGGCTCCCTCATCCCCAATCCTGGTATGCATGGCTCCCTCATCCCCAATCCTGGTATGCATGGCACCCCTCATCCCCAATAATGTTATGCATGGCACCACTCATCCCCAATCCTGGTATACATGGCTCCCTTATCCCCAATCCTGGTATGCAAGGCACCCATCATCCCCAATCCTTGTATGCATGGCACATTTTCTGTTAGTACAATAAACCTCATTTCAAGGTAGAAACATTACTGTGTCCAACAGTTATTACATATATCAAACTGAAATAGCTGTTGCAAAAACACGAATTTTTATAAAACATTAAGCTTAAGATTAATAGGGGTGCCCAAACTTTTTCATATAACTGTATACTACGTCAGCGGAGCAATCCAGCCACTTTCTACTGAATATATATAATACGTCAGCGGAGCAATCCGGCCACTTTCTACTGAATATATATATATATAATACGTCAGCGGAGCAATCCGGCCACTTTCTGCTGAATATATATATATATATACTACGTCAGCGGAGCAATCCAGCCACTTTATCAAACGTCAGCAGAGCTAAATATTTTAATTAAAGTTTACAACCTTATTCGTTCCGTAATTCCATTATAATGGCCCCCAAACGCCAGCAAGTTCTTTCTGAGGAGGAAACTCAGGCAAAAAAATCAAAAAGGGCTGAAGCTCAAAAGGTTGGTAGAAGTAGGGGTAAAAAACAGCACCTTAAATTGCAGCGTGAAAAAAATACTGTCAGAAGAAAGGCTGCCCGTCATAATCTCACCCCAAAAAAGCGTCAACAGATGCGCAACGCTGACGCTGAGAGGCATAGGTCTGCCCCAGAGAGGCATAGGTCTGCCCCAGAGAGGCATAGGTCTGCCCCAGAGAGGCGTAGGTCTGGCCCAGAGAGTCATAGGTCTGCCCCAGAGAGGCGTAGGTCTGCCCCAGAGAGGCATAGGTCTGCCCCAGAGAGGCGTAGGTCTGCCCCAGAGAGGCATAGGTCTGCCCCAGAGAGGCATAGGTCTGCCCCAGAGAGGCGTAGGTCTGCCCCAGAGAGGCATAGGTCTGCCCCAGAGAGGCGTAGGTCTGCCCCAGAGAGGCATAGGTCTGCCCCAGAGAGGCGTAGGTCTGCCCCAGAGAGGCAGAGGTCTGCCCCAGAGAGGCGTAGGTCTGCCCCAGAGAGGCGTAGGTCTGCCCCAGAGAGGCGTAGGTCAGCCCCAGAGAGTATGACAGACGCTGAGCTTCAGCAGCATCGCAGCGCCAATGCTGAGAGACACAGAGGAGCCCGTACTAAACAACCTGCCCGCTGGGGTAAAAACGGAAGATCTCGCAACACTGCTTTGCTTACTGAAAACTTCAATGAAGACGACATTGGGGCATGCTATCTTGGCCCAATGAACAACAAATGCTCATTTTGTAATACCAACCATTTCCAAAATGAAATTGCAACAAACTGTTGTCATAGTGGAACCATCAAACTGGAAGAAGTGTGAATGCATCCCTATATTACTAATTGCATGAAGAGATCAGAACCAAACTCCAAGAATTTCATGGAAAACATAAGATCATACAATAGTGCAAACGCTTTTGCATCCATGGGCGCACAAATTGACCAATCAATTAACAGGCGATCAGGTCCTTTCTGTTACAGAATCCATGGGCAAATTTACCATGCAACATCTGCGTTGCACCCTAACCAAGGTGAATCACCAACATACGCCCAGTTATATATTCTGGATTCGGCACAATCCAGCCAACAGTGGATGCATTCGTAATCTTATGGAAAATCTACAAAGAATTCTGGAAGATATCAATCCTTTCTCCAGAGAATACAAAAATATGTTGCAATTTGAACAAGAAGAAATGCTAAAAGCAAATCTAGAAAACCGAATGCCAATTGAATATAGCATGACTTTCGTGAGAGAAAAAGTAAATACTATGCACCCCGGCAGAATCAATGCTCCAACTGCCAGAGGGGAAATTGCTGCCATTTTCCACAGCACAGATGGTGCACCCCCAGAAAACCGTGACATTACCATTCATCCAAAAAGTGGAATTTTACAAAATATATCTATTCTGAGTAGACTCTGTGACCCAATGAGCTACGCTTTGCTTTTCCCTTATGGGGACTCTGGGTGGACTACAGAACTAAAAAAAACAGTTGGTCGAGGAAATGTGACTCCACTTCAATGGTATTCATACCACTTTGCCATTCGTGATGGTACTTTAACCAGTTCCTTAATGCAGGAAAGCTGACACACCAATTTATGGTTGATGCCTATTGCAAAACTGAGGCAAACCGTTTGAATTGGGTGCGCACAAATCAAAGTACTGTAAGAGCTGAAGAATATGACGTCCTTCACCAATTCATGACCAACCACCGTTTCATGAACATAAATATCCTACCTGGAAAAAAAGTCATATTGCCATCGACTTTCCAAGGAAGTCCAAGAAATATGGCACAAAACTACCAAGATGCCATGGCAATGGTCAGGAAATATGGCAAACCAGACCTATTTGTAACAGTAACGTGCAGTCCAAAATGGAAGGAAATCAGGGAAAACTTACTTCCCAGTCAGCAACCATGCGACAGGCCCGATTTAGTAGCTCGAGTATTTAACATGAAACTAAAATTGCTACTTGGAGACCCAACCACAAACCACAGATTTGGACGTGTTAATGGTATGGTGTATGTAATTGAGTTCCAAAAAAGAGGGCTCCCTCATGGACACATATTGGCATTTATGGCCCCGGAATACAAAGCCTGGGAAAAAGAAAGAATTGACAAAATTGTTTGTGCAGAGCTCCCGCACAAAGACACGCATCCGAAGCTTTATGAAATTGTACAATCTTGCATGATACACGGTCCATGTGGTCCACTTAATCCAAATGCACCATGCATGGACAATGGAAACTGTACAAGGTTTTCCCAAGGATTTCTGTTCCGAAACTAATAGCAATGTAAATGGATCCCCTAAATATCAACGCCGGGATGAGAACAACTTTGTTGAACTTGGTGGAAACAGGGTTGATAATAGATGGGTTGTACCTTACAATCCTTATCTTTCCTTAAAATACAGTGCCCACATAAACGTTGAGATTTGCAGTTCTACAAAGTGTAAAATATTTGTTCAAATATGTTTACAAAGGGCATGATTGTGCAAATCTACAGTGTGTTACTGCTGCCACAGAACAAGAAGCCACGGTTGAATGGGATGAAGTAAAAAATGACTTAGAAACTCGATATGTAAGTGCACCTGAAGCATGCTGGAGACTCAGGGAATATAAAATGCACCATCAACCTGACCATGTGGAAAGATGAAATGTCCACCTTGAGGACAAGCATACAATATGCTTTATAGCAGGTAAAGAAGCTGAAGCTGTGCAGCGGAAAAACACCAAGTCTAAACTTCTTGCTGGGTTTAAACTGAATCGGGAAGATCCTAATGCCCAACAATATTTCTACATTGAAATCCCTGAACATTTCACTTGGGATGAAAAAAACGTTAAATGGAAACCACGTTGCAAATGTCATAAAACCACAATTGGCAGAATGTTTAACGTTAGTCCATTAGACAGAGAAAAATACTTTCTCCGAATTCTCCTTCTCAATGTTAGAGGCGCAACATCTTTTGAGGATCTCAGAACAACTGAAGGAAACCATTTTGCTACTTTCCAAGAAGCCTGTATTGCAAGAGGGTTAACTGATGATGACTCTGAATGGGATACTCGCCTAACAGAAGCTGCCACTTATCAAATGCCAATACAACTTACACAATTGTCTGCATTTATTTGCATCATGTGTGAGCCGTCTAATGCTGCAGCATTGTTTCAAAGGCACAATAAAAATCTTATGGAAGACTATACCAGACGTTTCCCTCATGTAGAAAAGGCCGTCTATATGACATTACATGAAATTGAGCCTGTGTTACGGACACATGGAAAGTCATTACAAGATTTTGGCCTACACCTTCCTGTTGGCAAGTACGATGATCCAATCAATTCTGGCAAATATTACGACCCTGTTGCGGAAAAGGCTTTGAGGAGAAATTCCAAATGTTAAACCCAGGACAACGAAAGGCTTTCGAAAAAATCAGAGAAGCTTTTGAGATTCCAACTTGCAACAACGTCTATTTTTTATTGACGGACCTGGTGGAAGTGGTAAGACATTCCTGTATAATACAACCATGCATTACGTTCAGAGCAAAAATGAATTAGTCTTGCCATGTACATTTACAGGCATTGCTGCTACTTTGCTGGAAGGAGGCCGAACTTCCCATAATCTGTTCAAACTGCCTATACCAATTAATGAAACGTCGACGTGCAATATTCGTCATGGCAGCAATACTGCCAATGAGTTGAAAAACGCCAAACTCATAATCTGGGACGAAGCTTCTACGGCTCCAGCTCATGCTGTAAATGCAGTTGACACCTTCTACAAAGAACTCATGGCTGAAGATCCAAAAGTTCCCTCCAAAAAAACGTTCGGAGGTGCAGTGTCTGTTTTTGGTGGAGATTTTCGACAAATCCTTCCTGTTGTACCACATGGCACCAGAACCGAAATAATTTCAGCATGCATGAAGAACAGCAATTGTTGGAGGAATATTGAAGTCCTCAAATTGGACCTAAACATGCGTACCAATGAGGACAATGTCCCCCAAGAACATCAAGGCTTTTCCCAATGGCTTTTAAACCTTGGAGATGGAAAACTTCAAGAACCAGGACTAGAGGAAGGTATCTTTGAAATTCCTTCTGTCTGCATTGAAAATGGATGTATTGTTGATGCTGTCTTTCCTCAAGTCATACAACCAGAAGGTAAAAGCATTGCAAACCGTGCAATCCTAACTCCAAAAAACCAACATTCACATGAACTGAATGAAAATGTTCTTAGACGAATTCAGTCTGAATTGAAATGCTACACCAGTATTGATTCCATTCAGCAAGATACTGCAAATGCTGAGGAAGCAGCAAACTATCCGATGGAGTTCTTAAACAGCTTAACGCCTGGTGGTATGCCTCCTCATAGATTACATTTGAAAGTTGGAGCAGTAGTCATGCTATTAAGAAACCTTAACTCAAGAAGAGGTCTTTGCAATGGCACCAGAATGGTTGTGAAGCAAATTATGTCAAAAGTCATTGACTGTGAAATCCTCAGCGGATCATTTAAAGGTACAAGGGTATCATTCCCAGAGTTATTCTGCCCCAAGCCATCCTCATCTTCCTTTTACTTTAAAACGAAAACAGTTTCCCTTAAGACTGGCTTATGCTATGACCATCAACAAAAGTCAGGGGCAAACACTGGATTCAGTTGGCATATATTTGCCATCTCCAGCCTTCAGCCAGGGCCAACTTTATGTCGCCTCTTCAAGGACAAAATCCTTCCAACAAGTCAAAGTCAAAGTTTTTGCTACTGATCAACGAGGCAACTTAAAGAAAGACCACAGAGTTTACACCAAAAATGTTCTTTACACAGAAGTTTTTGCACAATAATTTTTTTTTCCAGCTAATAGTTTAACAAAATGTAAAATGTTATATATAACAGTGAATGTGTCTTTCTGTTCAAAGCCAAAATGGGTGGCGGCTGTGCAGTGTGGTGCCTGAGTCAGAGCGTGTGCACACTGCACTACGATGCCATTTTACTGAAGACACTGCGTGTGCAAATTCCCAGACACAGTGTCTTCAAGAAAATGGCGCCAGATATTGTGAGATGCGCACACGTTGACTCAGGCACTATTTTATGGGAACAGCACATACCAGGATGGGGGCACAGGATGGCAGCAGCACATACCAGGATGGGGGCACAGGATAGCAGCACATAGTAGGATGGGGGCACAGGATGGCAGCAGCACATACCAGGGTGGGGGCGCAGGATAGCAGCATATACCAGGATAGGGGCACAGGATAGCAGCACATACCAGGATAGGGGCACAGGATGGCAGCAGCACAAGACCGGATTGGAGCACAGGATTAGAGCAGCACATACCAGGATGGGGGCACAGGATGGGGGCAGCACATACCAGGATGGGGGCACAGGATGGGAGCAGCACATACCAGGATAGGGGCACAGGATGGGGGCAGCACATACCAGGATGGGGGCACAGGATGGGGGCAGCACATACCAGGATGGGGGCACAGGATGGGAGCAGCACATACCAGGATGGGGGCACAGGATAGCAGCACATACCAGGATAGGGGCACAGGATGGCAGCAGCACAAGACCGGATTGGAGCACAGGATTAGAGCAGCACATACCAGGATGGGGGCACAGGATGGGGGCAGCACATACCAGGATGGGGGCACAGGATGGGAGCAGCACATACCAGGATAGGGGCACAGGATGGGGGCAGCACATACCAGGATGGGGGCACAGGATAGCAGCAGCACATGACAGGATGGGGGCGCAGGATGGGAGCAGCACATGACAGGATGGGGGCGCAGGATGGGAGCAGCACATGACAGGATGGGGGCGCAGGATGGGAGCAGCACATGACAGGATGGGGGCGCAGGATAGCAGCACATACCAGGATGGGGGCGCAGGATGGGGGCAGCACATACCAGGATGGGGGCACAGGATAGCAGCAGCACATGACAGGATGGGGGCGCAGGATGGGAGCAGCACATGACAGGATGGGGGCGCAGGATAGCAGCACATACCAGGATGGGGGCACAGGATGGCAGCAGCACATACCAGGATGGGGGCGCAGGATAGCAGCACATACCAGGATGGGGGCGCAGGATGGCAGCAGCACATACCAGGATGGGGGCACAGGATGGGAGGAGCACATGACAGGATGGAGGCCATATACCAATATAAATGCTCGCCACCCGGGCGTAGAACGGGTGGTTCAATAGCTAGTACATTATAGGTGAAGTAGACTCAAAAGACCAAAGCAGATTCAACCTTAAAGAACGAGTCATTACTTCTTCTTTTACCCATGAGCCCCGCACGTCATGTCCAACTGCCCCAATGCACATTTCGAATCGTCCTCAGGGGGTGCCCGTGCGTGCGTTGGGGCAGTTGGGCATGACGTGCGGACTCACGGGTAAGTGCCTCATTCATTACCAGTATACTTATCTCTAACATTCAAGAAGTTGTCCACTACTTTATGTATCCCCCCCGGGGCCCCTAAGACCTATTGTGAATACCTTCTGTTGCTGATAATGCCTGTGAGAGGCGCTATCGGTTGCCTCTCACAGGCATCACGTGACCCCGCGCTGACGTCATGACAAGTGAGGCGTGACTCAGCACTGGGGTCCCCGCGGTGGCCGCTGGGTTGTGGGTGGGGTTACCCCCGCGTCACACCTTGCATCCACCGCGCGCTTTCCCAATGAATGGAGAGAGGCAGAGCGCGTGGTGGATGCTGGGTGTGACGAGGAGGGGTAACCCCGCCCACAGCCTGGCGTCCACCCTGGAACCTGGAAGACAAAGACCCCCGGCTGCTGCCAGCACTTGTCGTGACATCAGCGGATGTCAGAGCCGGCTGCAGCCGGGGGTCACATGATGCCTGTGAGCGGCCAGTGATAGCGCCACTCACAGGCCGTATCTGCAACAGAAGGTATTTACAAGAAGTCTTAGGGGCCCCGGGGGGATACATGGGGGGGATATAAGGTAGTGGACATCCCCTTTCAGCCATGGCGCTCTGTTTTACCACCTGTGTGCCTGTTTTTATGTAATCTCCACCTATATGATGTGTGCTGCTCCTCTTTATTGATTTTGATTTAATTATACTGAGTTAGGACCTAAGCACTATAATACTGTTGTGGGGATCTATGTGATATTGCTATATCTATGTCAGATATGTAATTGGTCTGGCACCCCCACTAAAACCACGTCCCCTCCCCCACCCCCCACCCCCCCGTCCAACTAATCTCATATATGTGTGTCTCTCTTGTGATTAATACAATTGATATTGATATTTACTTTATGATTGAAGTAGTAATGACTCGTTCTTTAAGGCTGAATTTGTCATGTCATTGTATCATAACACAGGATAACAAAAAAAATGGTGGTAGCCCATGCAAGTGCTGCACTCACTCTTCTGCTGGTGCATTCACTGTGTACATACATTACATTACTGATCCTGAGTTACATCCTGTATTATACTCCAGAGCTGCACTCACTATTCTGCTGGTGCAGTCACTGTGTACATACATTACATTACTGATCCGAAGTTATATCCTGTATTATACTCCAGAGCTGCACTCACTATTCTGCTGGTGCAGTCACTGTGCACATACATTACATTACTGATCCTGAGTTACATCCTGTATTATACTCCAGAGCTGCACTCATTATTCTGCTGGTGCAGTCACTGTGTACATACATTACATTACTGATCCTGAGTTACATCCTGTATTATACTCCAGAGCTGTACTCATTATTCTGCTGGTGCAGTCACTGTGTACATACATTACATTACTGATCCGGAGTTATATCCTGTATTATACTCCAGAGCTGCACTCACTATTCTGCTGGTGCAGTCACTGTGTACATACATTACATTACTGATCCTGAGTTACATCCTGTATTATACTCCAGAGCTGCACTCACTATTCTGCTGGTGCAGTCACTGTGTACATACATTACATTACTGATCCTGAGTTACCTCCTGTATTATACTCCAGAGCTGCACTCACTATTCTGCTGGTGCAGTCACTGTGTACATACATTACATTACTGATCCTGCACTGATCCTGAGTTATATCCTGTATTATACTCCAGAGCTGCACTCACTATTCTGCTTGTCCAGCCGCTCCCTCTCTCCTCACACACATATTATACATATACACACAATAATAACTACCTACACCATGACATCTGGTCCGGTTACCAAACAAATAATAACAATATAATAAACAATAACCGACAAATTATATACAAACTAATATATACATTCTTTTTTTTTATTATTATTTTTTTTTATTATAAGTAAAATAAATACTAACTATACAAATATATACAAGACAAAACAAAACACCCCACACTCAAGCCCACCAGTCCCTCCCCGGCACTGACCTGAGAGCTGGTCCTGCGCCTCATGCCTCAGTCCAACGTCCATAGGCCAGATCAGGCAGTGCCAGTTTTTCACCCAAATAACCAGTGTCCCACAAGATGAACCCACCTCCCCCCTTTTCCCTCCACCCAACCTAATACCTACACCCAAACCCATATATACAATATATACTGAAACAAACAATACAATAACCACAACTGACAAAGCCCAAGTTCGGTGCCTGCAGCCCTACATCACTGTCTACTGATCAATAAAACAAAAATCTATGGTGTCAGCAGCAGCCCACCACCAGGAGAGGCGATGACCAGACTAGGGCACACTAAAAGAAAAGCCCCTCCAGAGGAGAGCTGCCCTCCGTGTACCCAGTCTCTCATACTCCAGAGAACGCACCTTCACCAGGTCACCGAGTATGGTCCTAAACACATCGTCCACTGGGAGGATTTTCCGCTGCGTCGATACTAAGCACCGTGCGTTCCACGTGTGATACCTAACCACTGCGCTAACTAGAAATAAGGTGCAGCGGTCCCGACCACCCAGGTCCCCGAATGCTCCATAGGCCCATTCCGCATAAGAGAGACCGACCAGCCGGGGCCAGCCAATGGAGGCGCCCACCCTGTTGTACACTTCTGTGTTAAAGGGACAACTAAGCAGGAAGTGGTCCATGCTTTCAAGCATGGTACCACAATGCTCCCGAGGACAGTTCCTGTCCTCAGAGCTCCTACACTTCAGATTGTTCCTCACACACAGTTTCCCATGGAAGCAGCGCCAAGCCAAGTCCCAAACCTTCGAGGGGATCCTGATAGAATTCAAAAGATGCAGACCCACCCCAAGATTCCGACTTGGGCAATCCCTGAGCGCCAGAGGCCTCTGAAAATAGGTCAACAGAACCCTTTTGTCAAGGAGCTTCCTTGGCAGAGTCCTGACCTCCCACATTCCCAGACCCCACCAGCGAATTACCTTCAGAACCACGGTAGCGTAAGCCGGGAGATGTTCATGCGGTGTGCAGAGATCCTTCACTTGCCCTCCTGTCTCCCATTCCTGGAAGAAAGGCTGAAACCATCCCTTACAGGAGAATACCCACGGAGTAGCCCTCTCTTTCCAGAGGTTTGCAATATTGATCTTAATGAAGGTATTCACAAGGAATACCACAGGGTTGACCATACCCAACCCTCCTAGTCTCCTCGTACGGTAAGTAACCTCCCTCTTGACCAGGTTCAGTCTATTCCCCCATAACAGTTGAAAGAACAAACTGTAGACCCGAGTCCAGAGAGGCTCTGGCAAGATGCACACACTGCCCAGATAGATCAGCAAAGGGAGCAGGTAAGTTTTGATCAGGTTTACCCTCTCCCTTAGGGTCAAAGACCAACTCTTCCATTGGTTCACCTTCTGAGTGGCGATCTCTAGCCTGCTGTCCCAATTTTGTTTGGGGTAATCCCCCTGGCCAAATTCGATGCCAAGAACTTTTGCAGAGACTTTGGGTTCTGGAAGGGTGTCCGGGAGATCAAAACCAGGATCTCCTCCTCCCAGCCAGAGACTCTCACACTTATCCCGGTTGATCTTAGACCCGGATGCCTCCGAGTAGCGATTTACCTCTGACATCAGCCATTCTGCCTCCCCATCAGAGGAAACAAAAACGGTGACGTCATCGGCATACGCCACCACTCTCAGAGTGGCTTCCGGTGCTGCCCGGTCCATCCCGATCCCAGCCAACGGTCCACGCTCCACCCTCCTAAGAAGTGGGTCAATCGCAAACACGTACAGTAGCGGGCTCAAGGGACAACCCTGGCGAACACCACACCCAACCTCAAAAGAGCTGCCAATCCAACCGTTCACAAGCGGGAAACTCTCTGCCCCAGAGTACAAGGTCTTAAGCCAATCAACAAACCCCCCCGGCAGGCCATACCTCAGAAGGACAGACCAGAGGTACTCATGATTAACCCGATCAAACGCTTTTGCCTGGTCCAATGACAGCATGTACCCCTTCCAGTGGCCAGCCCTACCCTGCTCCACCGCCTCTCGGACACAGAGTACAGCACTAATTGCACTGCGGCCCGGAACAGAGCAATGCTGGGCCCCCGAAAGGAGCTGGGGTGCAAATTTCACCAGCCGATTAAACAGCACCTTTGCCAAAACCTTCCTGTCTGCATTCAGAAGCGCTATGGGAGGCCAATTCTCAATGCAAGATGGGTCCTTACCCTTTGACAAGATGATCAGGGCAGACCTCCTCATTGACTTTGGCATAGTGCCCGAGGAAAGACACTCATTGAATACCTCAGTCAAGAGGGGAACCAAGGCGTCCTTAAAGGTCTTATAGAATTCAGATGTTAAGCCATCCGGACCGGGAGATTTCTTCAGGGCAAGCCCTTCAATCGCCAACTTAACTTCCTCTTCCCTGATCATCTCTGTCAAAACGCCAAGAGAGGGGTCTACCCCTGGTTCGGGGACGGCTTCAGCCAGAAAAGCCGACATCTCATCCCAATCCAGATCCCTCTTCCCCAAGAGGTGCGAGTAGAAGGATCTGACGACCTCCAGGATCCCTGATCTGGATCTTTTCAAGGACCCCGCAGTGTCAACCAGTCCTGTAACAACTTTACTATTCACTGACATCTTGCAGTTTCTATAAGGGTCGGGCGAGCGGTACTTCCCGTAATCCCTCTCAAAAACCAAAGATGCGTGTCTATCATACTGACACCTCATTAGCAAAGATTTCACTCTGGAGATCTCCTCGCGGCTACCTCCAGTTGAGACAAGATGCTCGAGTTTCCTCCTCAGGCCCTGATACAGGTGGTACCTGTCCAGGCTCCAGAGTCTCGAGAGCTGGCGGAAGAATCTCGCCACCCTTTTCTTGAACATCTCCCACCACTCTGACTTACTACTACAAAGATCCAGTAAGGGTACCTGGCTCTGAAGAAAATCCTCAAAGGACTGTCTTATCTCCGCTTCTACCAAGAGAGACGAATTGAGCCTCCAAAAGCCTCTTCCTATCCGGGGAGTCTCTGTAACATTCAGAAAAAACAAAATCAAACAGAGATCGGAGAATTCCACCTCAACAGCAGATACTGCTGAAGAGACGGCTTCCTCCTTTAAATAAAACTTGTCTATCCTGGACCTACAGTTACCTCTATGATAGGTGAACCCCTCGTGGACTGCGGTGAGCCGGATGTGGACATCTACCAGGCGAGCTTCACTAGCTACACTATTAAGGGCGACGCCATCATAAGTCAGCTTGCCTCTGGAACCTCCTCTATCTCGGGGCCTCATGACAGTGTTAAAGTCCCCTCCAAAGACGACCTGCCGACTCGTAAAAAGGTAGGGCTTGATCCTCATAAAGAGACACTTCCGGTCCCACTTAGATTGGGGACCATAGATGTTAATGAGCCAGAGCTCTTGTCCCTTCATGAGGACATCTAATATCAGGCACCTCCCCATTTCTAACTCAATAACCCGTCGGCATTCTACCGGTGCGGTAAAAAGGACCGCCACTCCGCTATACGGCTCGGCCGCAAGAGACCAATAGGAGGGCCCAAGTCTCCACTCCCTCTGCCATATATGGCAGCCTGGTCTCTTGCAAAAAGAAAACGTCAGCTTCAACCCGGCTGAGAAAATCAAAGGCCGCCAATCTAGCCATATTTGACTTAATGCTGGCGACATTAATGGACACCAGCGTCAACGGAGTGGGTACCGCCATCATTGGTGATTGAGTTAGATAGCTTTCTTCTTCCCACTCCCCTTATCCTCTGCCTCAGAGGAGGAATCCTTCCCCCTCTTTAATGATACAGAGGTGTCCATTCCCACATTTTTCCTTCTTTTTTCGTCCTTGTCTCCGGACTCTGGGCCAGTCCCTCCCCCCAAGGACCTTGCATCCCCAGGAGAAGGAGACTCGGCGCCCCCTGTAAGCTCCGCCGAAGCCAGAACCTCACCCTCAGCCTCCTCTTCTGAGGAAGAGATGTTATCAAGGGCTTGGAAGCGGTTAGAAAGACCAACTAGAGGGGAGTCAGTTTTACCTTCCTTAGGTACCTTGGTCAGAGCGGGAGAAGATATTTTATCTCCCTTCTTTCTCTTCTTTTTGGTGCCGAGCTTACGCTTGTTCTCTAGCCACCGCTTATTGTCCTCATCCATACTTTCATATTGGGAGGATTCTGAGGCAGAGGGGGTTTCCTCCCTGTGGATCCTCCTGACCTCCTCATCAAACTCATCATCCCTCGGGGCCTCAGCAGCAACACTGGCATCCAGGACAGGGGCCGCCCCCGTAGCCCGGGGCTCGCCCCGCTCCCTCTCCTGTCTGCACTTGTCTAGACGCCTCAGCTGGGCAGGCATCTTTTTATTGTTTTTCTTCCCTGGCCCCTCAGCTCCCCCACCCCTGCTAGTCCTCTCCCCAGCAAAATCGGCCTCATGGCTTTCTCCCACCGGGGTCTCGACTGCATTAGCGAAGGAGCGAGGACAACGGCTGACTGGGTGACCTAACTCACCACACAGGTGGCACCTAATCTCCACACAAGAGGCAGCAAGATGACCGACACCCCCACACAACGCACATTTCTGCACAGTGCAGTTTGCACTGAAGTGTGTAGGGTCGCCGTACCTGTGACAGAGCTTTGGTTGCCCCAGGTAGAAGACCAGGATACGATCCCTACCCAGGAAGGCAGATGATGGAATGTGGGCAACCGTACCACCTGAACACTTAAGTTTTACCATAAACGTCCAGGCCCCTGACCAGATACCAAACTCGTCGCGGTTTTTATTTGGCATCTCCACCACCTCTCCACACTGACCAAGCCATAATCATCAACATTAACAGAAATAAACACTTGAAATAGATCACTCTGTGTGTAATGACTCTACATAATATATGAGTTTCACTTTTTGTATTGAAGAACTGAAATAAACTAACTTTTTGATGATATTCTAATTTAGTGAGATGCACTTGTATATTACCTCTCTTATCTGAGATTCGTGTACAGGAGACCTATATCAGTTGGGATAGCGTTTTACAGGCATCTAGTCAGGGATTATTGCATTGTACTCCGTGCTTGAAAAAAACTATTCCCTATTGAGAACGCTGTTAGCTGCTTTTCAAATAGGGACAGGTGCTAGATGGTATTATCAGCTGGAAATGAGTGTTCATTCTGGATGTGTTTGATCATATCTCACACACCACATGGCCAGATAAGGTAGCAAAATGTTAAAATGACATTTGCGGGTGAATGCATTTTTCACCGTTGAAAAAAATGCAAAAGTGCAAAAACACATCAAAAACGATAAGTGTGAACTTAGCCCAAGGTCTGGAGGTGCATTTTTGCTTTTGGTTATTTATTTGGCTTTATATACAGTGGCAAATCCAACCAAAACAAAGCAACGAAAAAGGAGCCAATGGTTTTAAAGATATGCATCAAAATTTATTAGTACATAGATGATCAGACAAAAGCAGGAATCAGTGTGGAAAACACATGAGGAATAGAAACCCGCAACAACCCTCTCCACATGGCGGACACATGCAGGACCAAACAGTACAATTTAAGTCGGATATAGACTATCTAAGTATTTGAGGAGTAACACCATACATAGATGATATGTCAATACATATTTTCAAGTACAGCACCTATACTGGACTAGAATACCCATGCTGTTCTATACTGCTGAGTGTACGTTCCCTATCATATGCCAGATATAACCATAAGTGACCTGCTAAGTCACTATATATACATACCAGAGATATCAAGCTTCAGCAGAAGACAGTCAGGGAATAGTCAAAGATTTAGAGGTCCGTCTAAGGTCGGCACATGCGGAGCAGAGAAGCCCCGACGCGCGTTTTGGTGGTTCCCTTCGTCAGGGGGCATGTTTGCTGCCTCGCTGTCACTTGCTTATATTGGCGCCAGGCACATTTAAAGACCGGAAGTGATATCAGCGTCACTGCGGAGACCAGGACGCCAGCCGGCATCCGCGTCATGTGACAGCAGAGGGGCGGGGCATAAGCCCTGATGCCACACACCGCTAGAACACAAAGACCGCGGGACCGGAAGTGACGTGTGCGTCACCATGGGGATCCGGACGCCGGCCAGCATCCGCGTCATGTGACAGAAGCGGGGGCTACAGAATAGCCACAACACCTCATGTCACTGGGACACGGAAAGCCGGCCGGCGCACAGACCCACATAGTCAGCACATTTGCCTGACTGTCTCCTTCACTAGACCAGGTATCATCGCATCCCTCTCATTGAAATAACGAGAGTCAGTTCTATAAGGCCATGATGCCACATATCAAAGATTGTCTAAAAGATAAAATAAAGAAAGAGGGGAAAGAAAACATGAACTGGGGGGGGGTACCCAGAAATGTAGAAATTTTTCCAAATTTATTAAAAAAGAAAAACTTAAATATCACATGGTCATAAGTATTCAGACCCTTTGCTCAGTATTGAGTAGAAGCCCCCTTTAGAGCTAGTACAGCCATGAATCTTCTTGGGAATGATGCAACAAGTTTTTCACACCTGGATTTGGGGATCCTCTGTCATTCTTCCTTTCAGATCCTCTCCAGTTCCGTCAAGTTGGATGGTGAACGTTGGTGGACAGCCATTTTCAGGTCTCTCCAGAGATGCTCAATTGGGTTTAGGTCAGGGCTCTGGCTGGGCCAGTCAAGAATGGTCACAGAGTTGTTCTGAAGCCACTCCTTTGTTATTTTAGCTGTGTGATTAGGGTCATTGTCTTGTTGAAAGGTGAACCTTCGGCCAAGTCTGAGGTCCAGAGCACTCTGGAAGAGGTTTTCATCCAGGATATCTCTGTACTTGGCCGCATTCATGTTTCCTTCAATTGCAACTAGTCATCCTATCCCTGCAACTGAAAAACACCCCCATAGCATGATGCTGCCACCACCATGTTTCACTGTTGGGATTGTATTGGGCAGGTGATGAGCAGTGCCTGGTTTTCTCCACCCATACTGTTTAGAATTATCACCAAAGTTATCAAAAAGTTCTATCTTCATCTCATCAGACCAGAGAATCTTATTTCTCATAGTCTGGTAGTCCTTCATGTGTTTTTGAGCAACTTCTATGCGTGTTTTCATATGTCTTGCACTGAGGAGAGGCTTCCATCGGGCTACTCTGTCATAAAGGCCAAACTGGTGGAGGGCTGCAGTGATAGTTGACTTTGTAAAACTTTCTCCCATCTCCCTACTGCATCTCTGGAGCTCAGACACAGTGATCTTGGGTTTGTTCTTTACCTCTCTCACCAAGGCTCTTCTCCCACGATTGCTCAGTTTGGCTGGACGGCCAAGTCTATGAAGACTTCTGGTGGTCCCAAACTTCTTCCATTTAAGGATTAGGGAGGCCACTGTGCTCTTAGGAACCTTGAGTAATGCAGAAATTATTTTGTAACCTTGGCCAGATCTGTGCCTTGCCACAATTCTGTCTCTGAGCTCCTTGGGCAGTTCCTTTGAGCTCATGATTCTCATTTGGTCTGACATGCACTGTGAGCTGTGAGGTCTTATATAGACAGGTGTGTGCCTTTCCAAATCAAGTCCTATTGACGCGCCCCTGGGCCTGTGTCGCGCTGCGTTGTGCATGCGGGAGCTTACCCGGAGCCGGATCTCTTGAGGGTTGTAGTCTCGTGGCGGTGATCCGGTCCGTGCCCAGGGAGTCAGACTAAGTGGCGCTGTATTAGCGGTAGATGTTGGACGACTACGCCACCCGTTGAGTACAGCTAAGGAGCTGCTGCTGCAGGGCAGACCGCTGAGGCCGGTGGTAGGATTGTGCAGCGTGATAGTATAACCCCCAACGGGAGGGGTATGGCCTCAGGGCAGCCGACGTGGATGATGGGGGTAGCAGGAACCACTCAGAGACGGTACGGTGTAGTTCAGGGTCTTTACTGGTGACAACGATAGACCCTCCCGGAGTACTGGCTAGCGATTGGGGCCTGGTCAGTCCTTGAGCAGATGGGATCTCCCCTGGCCAGGCGGAGTTGTAGGCCTCCCAAACTAACGATACTCTTCTGGCTACCTTGCTAGAAGCGGGTATAAGTAGCCCACGTCCCTGAGTGTACCGTGTGGTGCTCACCCGTATGGCCGGTGACTCGGGGCCTTCTAGTAGCTTCCGCTCCACGACGGCGGTGCTGGTCCCACGCGTGTGACCGTGCCTTCGGGTTTCTTGGTCAGAGGACCTGCAATCCCCTGCCAGTCGGTTTCTGCTGCTGGATAGGAGTTAGTCCCCACAGCCTCGGACTCCGGGTCCGGTGATAACTTCTCAGTCAGGGTGAGCTCTGCAGCTGCCAGCCCCTGACTCCTTGTAGCACTGCTCCCACAGAGCTCCTGATGTTCTTTCCTATATCTTCTTCTCTTCTCTGTCTCTACTTCTTCTCTACTCCTGGCATGGACCAGGAGCTGGGCCCAGCCGGAGCCACAGCTCCCTGTCAGCCCTCCTGGCTGAACTCTCCCTCTGAACTCTCTAACCCTGCCTCAGCCCCAGGTTTATATAGGGGAAGTTCTTCCCCTCCCAGGACTGGGCAGGAGGTGTGGCATGCATAGGATTCCTGACCAAGAGACCTCCCACCTGCTCTCAGACATAACATTGCTGTTACTGTGGAAACCAGACCCCTGGGGTGCCACATTCCCCCCTAGTGAAATTTAGTACTCCGGGACTAAACATATTTTTAGAAAAACATAACAAGGTATAAACAATAATAATACAATAAGAAAAACACATAAAGATGGTTACGGCGTGTCCGCAACCGGGTGCAGTTTTGAAGAAAAGCAAGGTGTCCATTTCACCAAAACAGGGAGACGTAACCAGGTAGGGGTCTGTCCTGCCCCGAGTCCTTAACAGTCTTTAGTCCATTCCTGGGTTACGCTCCAACCATGTACAAAGGATTCCCGGCAAATCCACCAAAGACTCCCATAAATTACTAGAAACACATAATTATTTACAGGATATGGCCGCTCTCAGTCCTCGGCCAGTGGGGATAAGGAATGGCTGCTCACAGTCCTCAGCCTGGTTTAAGATAGGGGCACATGGGGAACAATTCACTAATCCCAACGGGGACCATATTTTAATTAGCAGCAGTCCTTGTACCCTTACGGGTAACTATTTACAGCTCTTTATTCACGCTACTTCCCTTCAGTAGCTATGTCCTCTTTGTGCTCCCTCCTGAGGGTAGTCCTCAGACCCGTCCGGGTCCTCTTGGCTTTCCTCGTATTGGTAGTACTGCAGCTCCTCCTCGGTTAGCTGGGTTAGTATCTCTGCGACAGTCCTCCTCTCAGGTGGCCAGGACTTTACCTCCCTTTGGGCTGCCCCGGTTAATTGGGCCACCAGGATGCTCACTTTTTGCTCCCCTGTGAGGGGATACACCTGGAAGAGGCTATCCAGCTTTTCTCTAAAGTCATGCAGGGTATGTGACTCCCCTGAGTACTGGGGTAGCCAGGCTGCCCCCGGGATATAGGGCATGGTGAAAGGCATGACCGCAACAGCGGTGGCGCTGGCGGGGGTTGAAGCGGTGAAGCTCTCCTCCGTATCCGGCATCCTTCTCCCCCCTAGTGGACCGTGGCCTACCTTGCGATGATCCTCTTCCGTAGGCCGCGGCTCCGCAGTGGATCGTCAGGGTTGAGGACCTTCCGTCGCGCTCCTGTGACATCGGCGTCTGCTGGGCTCCTTCCAGGACCTTACGCAACGTCCGGACGTGAGGCGGGGCTTCAGTTCTCGCGCGCTTTCGGAGTCCACGCCCCTCTTCTTCCCGCGCGGCGTCCTCAAGATGGCGTCCAATGGCGGGAAAACTCCACGTATGGCGGGAAGAAGGCCGAAGATGGCGCCGGATGGCGGGAAAACTCCACCGATGGCGGGAAGGAAGCGGAAGATGGCGCCGGATGGCGGGAATCTTCACCACAGGTAAGTTTGAACAGTCTTTTTCAGGCACGCAGTACCCGGTGGTTGCGGGCACGAAATCCTGCCGACTACGCCAAAAGTTGACGCGCCCCTGGGCCTGTGTCGCGCTGCGTTGCGCATGCGGGAGCTTACCCGGAGCCGGATCTCTTGAGGGTTGTAGTCTCATGGCGGTGATCCGGTCCGTGCCCAGGGAGTCAGACTAAGTGGCGCTGTATTAGCGGTAGATGTTGGACGACTACGCCACCCGTTGAGTACAGCTAAGGAGCTGCTGCTGCAGGGCAGACCACTGAGGCCGGTGGTAGGATTGTGCAGCGTGATAGTATAACCCCCAACGGGAGGGGTATGGCCTCAGGGCAGTCGACGTGGATGATGGGGGTAGCAGGAGCCACTCAGAGACGGTACGGTGTAGTTCAGGGTCTTTACTGGTGACAACGATAGACCCTCCCGGAGTACTGGCTAGCGATTGGGGCCTGGTCAGTCCTTGAGCAGATGGGATCTCCCCTGGCCAGGCGGAGTTGTAGGCCTCCCAAACTAACGATACTCTTCTGGCTACCTTGCTAGAAGCGGGTATAAGTAGCCCACGTCCCTGAGTGTACCGTGTGGTGCTCACCCTTATGGCCGGTGACTCGGGGCCTTCTAGTAGCTTTCGCTCCACGACGGCGGTGCTGGTCCCACGCGTGTGACTGTGCCTTCGGGTTTCTTGGCCAGAGGACCTGCAATCCCCTGCCGGTTGGTTTCTGCTGCTGGATAGGAGTTAGTCCCCACAGCCTCGGACTCCGGGTCCGGTGATAACTTCTCAGTCAGGGCGAGCTCTGCAGCTGCCAGCCCCTGACTCCTTGTAGCACTGCTCCCACAGAGCTCCTGATGTTCTTTCCTATATCTGCTTCTCTTCTCTGTCTCTACTTCTTCTCTACTCCTGGCATGGACCAGGAGCTGGGCCCAGCCGGAGCCACAGCTCCCTGTCAGCCCTCCTGGCTGAACTCTCCCTCTGAACTCTCTAACCCTGCCTCAGCCCCAGGTTTATATAGGGGAAGTTCTTCCCCTCCCAGGACTGGGCAGGAGGTGTGGCATGCATAGGATTCCTGACCAAGAGACCTCCCACCTGCTCTCAGACATAACATTGCTGTTACTGTGGAAACCAGACCCCTGGGGTGCCACACTATCAGTTTAATTAAACACAGCTGGACACAATGAAGGAGTAGAACCATCTCAAGGAGGATCACAAGGTAATGGACAGCGTGAGACTTAAATATGAGTGTCTGAGCAAAGGGTCTGAATTCTTATGATCTTGTGATATTTCAGTTTTTTTCTTTTTTAATAAATTTGCAAAAATTTCTATATTTCTGTTTTTTTCAGTCAAGATGGGGTGCAGAGTGTACTTTAATGAGAAAAAAGAATGAACTTTTTAGAATTTACAAAATGGCTGCAATGAAACAAAGAGTGAAACATTTAAAGGGGTCTGAATACTTTCCGTACCCACTGTATATATTTATTCAGGATGTGGGGGGGGGCGCGGTCCCGGGCCCATCAGACTATAGTTACCCCACTGTATGTACATATATATACAATATTCATTTTTTAGAGTTAGGCATATAACAATTTTTTTTTTGGTTTTTTGACTTGTTTGCATTCTGTGCAATTTAAGGGTGTGGCATGCCCTTTGTTGAGCTGATTGGTATATATGTAGCTTACCACGGGCCTAGGTGGTCTGGAGTTGGGACCCGGTCCTATTTGTCTACCCTTTTATATGCATTACTTCAACTTTGATATACAGTAAGGTTTTTAATATAGGCAGTATAGGTACCGTCCCAATTTAGGGTCACCTTGCCGCTGGTGGGACGGCTTGTATACTTTTTTTGATCAAAAATAGTTCACTAAGTACCCTATATTTATTATGCAATTTTGCTTTACATTTATATATAATTATGGTAGGGTATGAGATATATTTTTGTCTTGCTTCTTTTTTGCTAGTGTGAACATGCCTCTGTTTCTTGTATGTCTGCCATCTTAGACCTCAGTTCACATTGTCTGGTTTTTTGACTTGTTTGCATTCTGTGCAATTTAAGGGTGTGGCATGCCCTTTGTTGAGCTGATTGGTATATATGTAGCTTACCACGGGCCTAGGTGGTCTGGAGTTGGGACCCGGTCCTATTTGTCTACCCTTTTATATGCATTACTTCAACTTTGATATACAGTAAGGTTTTTAATATAGGCAGTATAGGTACCGTCCCAATTTAGGGTCACCTTGCCGCTGGTGGGACGGCTTGTATACTTTTTTTGATCAAAAATAGTTCACTAAGTACCCTATATTTATTATGCAATTTTGCTTTACATTTATATATAATTATGGTAGGGTATGAGATATATTTTTGTCTTGCTTCTTTTTTGCTAATTTTTAACAACTGCATACCAATTCCGTCTTGTTTCAATGGCACTCTCATACATATACAGCGATGGGTGACATTGATGCCTGTTCCCCAGGTAGCACATTTTAATCCCCCAACTGGGGTTATAAAATCCTTGGGGATTAATTTCATAGTGCTTTTATGAATTTTTTTTTATATAGTACTGTCCACACTGAGTATTTAATTCTCCCCTCTTTTCCTTCCTTTTTTTACTGTCCCATTTTACCATTCTTATTTGAATAAAAATTAATGAAAAACTAAAAATAAATACAATTGTTCACGTCCCCCACTCACCAACAGCGCTTCCGGCTGGAACATCACTCCGGACGGGCACAGGAGAGGGGCAGATTCGGGATGTTGCTCCCGCAACATTTCCACCTTGCCAGAGGACCCTACCATAGTCATTACCATGGAGTGGGAGCTGGAGGACTGCTAACAAAATTGTATTCATCTGAATGCTGAAACCAACGGTGCTGTACATACCTAGTACAAATGAACTCAGCTGTCTCCCTGCGGTGGATCAGGGGATACCTTGTGTAATATTAAAGATTTTCCTGCAAAAATTGCTGAATATTCACAATTATTTTCTATTAGTCATTATTATAGGTGGAGATTGTCTTACTGACCCCACAGCCCTGGTGAGAAGGGTGGTCTCTAGAATACAGAAGGTCTTATTATGTCACAGTGGGGATGTGATCCCTGGGCTCCCCAGGACGCCCAGCACCGAATCCAATTGGTTCCTGTGCATAAAACTTAGGTCGAGCCACATTTAGGTAAAAGGGTCCGAGTCTATGGATAAAATCTATGGATCAGAACATGTTTTTCCTACATTGACCATCATTTTTAGGTGTAACAGAATCACTGGTCCTCTCCTCCACTTTTGGCCGAAGTCTGGAGGATTACTGGGAGACATGGAACAGATGTTCTCCTGTTTGTAGCCCACCCATCAGACATGTATGTCGTAAACAACTGACACCCCATAAATGTCAGGAGGACTCTATTAAATACAAAGGGACATTAATCAATTTAAAAGTTTTATTTTTAAATTAAGAATTGCATGGAAGGACGAGGAGATGTTCTTGGAGGAACCTCCTTCTTCAGCAGATGTTCCTTGCTGGTCAGGAGGCCACATGTAGATGGTGCCAGTCCTTCCATACAGGTACAGCATTGATGGTGGATGTGCTGTACTTTCCTCAGGGCGCTAGACGTGGCGGTTTTCTGCCCTCGCGATGTTTATGGAGCCGCGGTGACAGACACCAAATAAGCAGCTTTCTCGGATGGAGTGAGCAGCCCTGGATAGTCCACGCCGGCAGGATGAGATCACCCGGCGGAAGAGAGAACCTATGAGAAGAGACGTAACACTGATGTCAGTAACAGGACTCCATATCAGAGGACACGGCTGTGCGGTCACTGTGGCCGGACGGCAGAGGAATCATCCATACACAGGTACGGGGGGATTGTCCGCCATCATACATGTGACAATCCCACCACTGACAGATCTGCTCCACGGCCGACACCACACAACATGGGGCTTATTGTCACACTCACCTCTTCTCCTTTCCCCTTCTTCTTCTCTCTCTGGTTTTTGTTGTTTTTTCGGTTTTCTTTTCCCCTGAACTGGAAATTCGAATAAAAAACAAGAAAAAGATGTTGATTATAAACTCCTAAGAGATGAGCTTTGTATGGTTCTATAGGATGGTGTTATTCTCGTGGCTTGTAGCCCTGGTAATCGATTATTGCCCCATAATGGGGGAAATATGTCACATATACATAACATCAGCAGAGGGGTGAGAATTAGATTACCCAGAGAACTGATTAATATGAAACCTGCCATGTGGGGTCTCGACAAGGAGCTATGTCCCTTCTTACCATGACATTACTTGTAATGTGCCACAGTGTTGCCTTATAATCAGTTACATAAACCTCAGTGTAACATTGAGGCCATAAAGGGGTCAGTATGGGCCATATGGGGCCGTGGGCGCAGGATTCGGGTCAGTTTGGCAGAAGACTGAACGGCCCCTTAGAACTTTTAACGCATAAAAGAATGGAGATTTTTACAGAATGAACTGCTCATCGCTTTATAGGGAGAAAAAAGTAGTAATTTTCTGATCCTTTATGTGCACATTCACATTACATGTTTTGACCACAAACTGTGATAGGATGTCATATAGACCTGTACACACCTGACAATGGGGAGGACTCGCTGTAATTAGCAGTGAAACACTGCTTGTCTCCATCAGGTTTAGAAGGGGAAGATTCTTGCTGCCTGTTTGGTAGAAGAAAAACATAAATTACAAGCGAAAACAATACAAAATGGACGAACACCCGTCTGCAAGGCCGGTTAGGACATTTGGATAACATGGAGGAGGCACCCTGCTCAGGACCCACTTCTATCACTAAGAATGGAGAATCGCTAGTAATATTGGCCTGTAATGAACTGGAAATGATTGACTGGTTGCAATGATCGGCTGTTATCGCCGGCGTTATCACAAGCCAGAACCACAGTGATCATCAATCATGGGGTGGTGGCGCTGGATATAGTGCTGAGTTACACTTATCTTACAGTTGATCTTCTGATATATCAGATCCAAACCCGATAATAATAATTTACTCACATGTCTGAGTGTTTTGCACTCTCTGGGGAATACACTGGAGGTGGCTTCAGTTCTTCATCGTTCATCACCCTGGTATTGGTGGAACAGAGCTAAAACATAGAGAAAAATAAAATAAATGTATATTTAAACTTTATTTTAATTATAAGTTTTATAGATCTTACCGGTCACACTTACTTTAGAAAGCCTTTGAGACGATGATATAAAGTTCAGGCTTTCTGGCCAGTTATTATCCTCGCTTGTGTCCCCCTCATCTGAATCAATAAGTTCGTAATTGCTACATTGAGCTGAAAAGCACAAGTGTTATTAGAGATTATTAGTATGAGACCCGATCACGGAAAGTCACCATTTTATCACTAAAAATGATTGGGACTGATTGTCACAAAATATGAAAGACAAGACACACAAAAGCTTTCTGCAGATGACGTCTCCTTCTACTTACGGTCAAAGTAGCCAGTGTCCTCTTCTGACTCAAAGTTAGGAATGAAATGTGGCTCTTTACTTAGAAGACTGTCAAAGTCTATGCCACATAGGAATGGATGCATTTTGATCTCTTTCGCTCCTCCTGGGAAAGGAAGACAATAAAAAGTGATCTAGACATTATCAGATAGACAGCTCCATATCTGAACAGTTTATGTTACTCTGAACTAAAGACGTAACAGAGCTGATGTGAAGAAAAGTTGCTGAAAGTAAAGCAGAAAACCTCAGTGCTGATCCTCAGGGGTGTGATCATTTGTCTGCTCACAGATGTGTAATAATTCATTATTAATACTATTATATACATTACCTGTCCCAAGTCTATGTGCCGGATCTTTTCTGAGCAGCTCAGTGATGATGTCCTGAGCATCAGGTGGAGGAGTGCGATTATCAAATGTCCAAGTTATCTCATCTGTTATATTAAAAGAAAATGTTACAGAAAATAAAACCTCTTCATTTACTTTATTAAAACAAAAATCTTTTGGATTAACACAACAAGTAACTAAACCACAGAACCAATCTAAGCAAATAACAATGACACCACACCGCATTCAGATTATTTTACTTACCCCTTAATATACTGCAGTAAGTCTCATATTTGGAATCCCCATGAAATGGTACACGGAATAGAAGGAATTCGTGTAGGATGATCCCTACCGACCACCAGTCCACAGGCCGCCCATAGCCTTCCTGTAAGATGACTTCAGGGGCGATGTATTCAGGGGAGCCAGCAATCTGGAAAGCAACAGAAGAAGGAGATGAGGAGCTGAGAAAATAATTGTGACGAATAACATCAGAGGAAAACGTTTTCTAGATGAGAAGATATCAGAGAAGAAGAAATAGATGAGAAGAGTAAAGAACAAGATCCTGTAAGTAAAGCCGACCTCATCATCACGGAACTCTCTGGTGACGTCCTCGGTTGGAGCCTCGTAGGTTTCTGATGTTGGTCTCATGAGGCCGAGTTTGGAAAGTCCGAAGTCCGTGACTTTAATATGACCAGATGCCGATACCAGGAGGCTGTGAAAAAACAGACGGTGTCAGCCCCAAGTAATAACCCATAGACTTTATGATAATCTCTAACTTTCTTCCTCCTAGAGGGGGCACTTACTTCTCAGGCTTCAGGTCTCGGTGCACCACACCAAAGCTGTGCAGGTATTCCACAGCCAGGACTGTTTCTGCAATGTACTTTCGGGCCAAGGGGACAGGTAAAGGTCCATAGATGTTCATAAGACTGCCACAGTCTCCTCCTACAGGAGAAAGCAAATATGACAGGAGAGGGTTTGTTACAATGTAAATTACACCTGATGCGTGTGAATGAGAAATAAGCGGAGACATTGGGGCAGGATGTCACACATAGAGATATACTGTGTAATAATGCAAAAGAAAAACAATGGAGCGTACCCTAATAGTAACTAGGACTGCGCTGAATGTCTATGAAGCAAAACCACAAATGTGCAAAAGCTGCAGAAATAAGTGCAAGGAAACAACGTCCCATATAAAAATGTGAAGCTATACTATGTATATAGATGTGTATGTGCAGTGTGTGTGTATATAGCTGTGTATGTGCAGTATATGTGTATATAGCTGTGTATGTGCAGTATATGTGTATATAGCTGTGTATGTGCAGTGTGTGTGTATATAGCTGTGTATGTGCAGTATATGTGTATATAGCTGTGTATGTGCAGTGTGTGTGTATATAGCTGTGTATGTGCAGTATATGTGTATATAGCTGTGTATGTGCAGTATATGTGTATATAGCTGTGTATGTGCAGTATATGTGTATATAGATGTGCATGTGCAGTATATGTGTATATAGCTGTGTATGTGCAGTATATGTGTATATAGGTGTGTATGTGCAGTGTGTGTGTATATAGCTGTGTATGTGCAGTGTGTGTGTATATAGCTGTGTATGTGCAGTATATGTGTATATAGCTGTGTATGTGCAGTGTGTGTGTATATAGCTGTGTATGTGCAGTATATGTGTATATAGCTGTGTATGTGCAGTATATGTGTATATAGCTGTGTATGTGCAGTATATGTGTATATAGCTGTGTATGTGCAGTGTGTGTGTATATAGCTGTGTATGTGCAGTATATGTGTATATAGCTGTGTATGTGCAGTGTGTGTGTATATAGCTGTGTATGTGCAGTATATGTGTATATAGCTGTGTATGTGCAGTATATGTGTATATAGCTGTGTATGTGCAGTATATGTGTATATAGATGTGTATGTGCAGTATATGTGTATATAGCTGTGTATGTGCAGTATATGTGTATATAGCTGTGTATGTGCAGTGTGTGTGTATATAGCTGTGTATGTGCAGTGTGTGTGTATATAGCTCTGTATGTGCAGTATATGTGTATATAGCTGTGTATGTGCAGTGTGTGTGTATATAGCTGTGTATGTGCAGTATATGTGTATATAGCTGTGTATGTGCAGTATATGTGTATATAGCTGTGTATGTGCAGTGTGTGTGTATATAGCTGTGTATGTGCAGTATATGTGTATATAGCTGTGTATGTGCAGTATATGTGTATATAGCTGTGTATGTGCAGTATATGTGTATATAGATGTGTATGTGCAGTATATGTGTATATAGCTGTGTATGTGCAGTGTGTGTGTATATAGCTGTGTATGTGCAGTGTGTGTGTATATAGCTGTGTATGTGCAGTATATGTGTATATAGCTGTGTATGTGCAGTGTGTGTGTATATAGCTGTGTATGTGCAGTATATGTGTATATAGCTGTGTATGTGCAGTGTGTGTGTATATAGCTGTGTATGTGCAGTGTGTGTGTATATAGCTCTGTATGTGCAGTATATGTGTATATAGCTGTGTATGTGCAGTGTGTGTGTATATAGCTGTGTATGTGCAGTATATGTGTATATAGCTGTGTATGTGCAGTATATGTGTATATAGATGTGTATGTGCAGTGTGTGTGTATATAGATGTGTATGTGCAGTATATGTGTATATAGCTGTGTATGTGCAGTATATGTGTATATAGCTGTGTATGTGCAGTGTGTGTGTATATAGCTGTGTATGTGCAGTATATGTGTATATAGCTGTGTATGTGCAGTATATGTGTATATAGCTGTGTATGTGCAGTATATGTGTATATAGATGTGTATGTGCAGTATATGTGTATATAGCTGTGTATGTGCAGTATATGTGTATATAGCTGTGTATGTGCAGTATATGTGTATATATCTGTGTATGTGCAGTGTGTGTGTATATAGCTGTGTATGTGCAGTATATGTGTATATAGCTGTGTATGTGCAGTATATGTGTATATAGCTGTGTATGTGCAGTATATGTGTATATAGCTGTGAATGTGCAGTGTGTGTGTATATAGCTGTGTATGTGCAGTATATGTGTATATAGCTGTGTATGTGCAGTATATGTGTATATAGATGTGTATGTGCAGTGTGTGTGTATATAGATGTGTATGTGCAGTGTGTGTGTATATAGCTGTGTATGTGCAGTATATGTGTATATAGCTGTGTATGTGCAGTATATGTGTATATAGCTGTGTATGTGCAGTATATGTGTATATAGCTGTGTATGTGCAGTATATGTGTATATAGCTGTGTATGTGCAGTATATGTGTATATAGCTGTGTATGTGCAGTATATGTGTATATAGCTGTGTATGTGCAGTATATGTGTATATAGCTGTGTATGTGCAGTGTGTGTGTATATAGCTGTGTATGTGCAGTGTGTGTGTATATAGATGTGTATGTGCAGTGTGTGTGTATATAGCTGTGTATGTGCAGTGTGTGTGTATATAGCTGTGTATGTGCAGTGTGTGTGTATATAGCTGTGTATGTGCAGTGTGTGTGTATATAGATGTGTATGTGCAGTATATGTGTATATAGCTGTGTATGTGCAGTATATGTGTATATAGCTGTGTATGTGCAGTATATGTGTATATAGCTGTGTATGTGCAGTGTGTGTGTCATGACATGATTATATTTAAATATGTCCTTTTTTTTTTTTAAATAAATGTGTATTGTTGTTTATGAGAAAACAATAAGGCATCCCCTAAAAATAAGCCCTAACCCATCTTTTGGAGCAAAAAATTGATATAAGACCCTGTCTTATTTTTTGGAAAAACCCTGTACAAACTGTAAAAATTCAGTCAAACCCTCCTTTATCTATAGTGAAAATTTCTGCCACATAATCATTTTTCTGGCCTGTTGTTAACAGATAACTTATAGTAAAAGCAGTGTGGACATGTAACCATCTATGTGGTCACATTCTGCTTATGGAGAAGGTCCTAGAGATGAGCAGACCAGCGCTGGATATAGATACGATGGAGATGTCCTACCTGGTACATACTCCATGACCATGCACAGATGACGTGTAGTTGGAAAGGAGCACAACATGGAGGCCACGAAGGGACAATCTGCGAATGTTAGGATGTCCCTCTCTAGAAAGGCCCGTTCAAGTCTTACTGGATCTTTCAGCTTCTGCTTGTCCAGTTTCTTCATGGCGTATAACTGTTTGGAGTCTTTTTGGCGCACCAAGTGGACGGTTCTGTAGAGGAAGAAAATCGGTGGTTTATAATGTATTCTTACTAACAGTCTGTCTATAGACCTCATCACATCTCCTGTACTAATGGTGAATACTAGATGAGCTGCCATCGCTACATAGATGATCTCCACTGGGAGGTCCTCATCCATGCCCCATCGTAAATGAATTGAATAATGACAATTAGATGTGCACAGAAGAGATGAGAGAATAAAATACAATGGATTAGAATTCTACTCAAATTTTACATATATCCGCATTGGCCAAAATGGCGAAATTTTTGTAATTCTCTTCCTCATGGATTCGGCAAAATGGTGAACATTGGCTACTATTTTCTAAACCTTAAAAGTCCGTCAAAATGTTAAAAAATAAACAAACTCTTACACTTACCTCTCTGGCTCCTCTATCTCAACCTTTTGGTCCTCACTGTACTTTCAAAGCTGCTGCCAGTGCTGAAGAACAAGAAAATGTCTAAGGCTGAGACAGGACTTCTGGCATTGATGACGTCTAGGAAGATTCTGCACAAACGCATAAAAGGTCATGGTGGCATGACATTGCAAATCTTCCTGCTCTTGCATAGAATCCTCCTGGACCTTCTCCAAGCTAGAAGTTCTGGCCCAGCGTGAGCGGCAGCAATCTGAAGACGCGGTGAGGATCGGACAGATGAGGCTGAGAAGCGGAGGGGTCGGAGAGCTGAGCAGTAAGGTCAGTATGAGTATTTTTTCCATTTTGTACATCTTACATTTATTAAGATCTGGGGTCTGGAGAGAACCCAGAGCGTAATAAGAGATATTACATTTGCCGAGTGATAACTTCTACGTCAATCACATTTCCCAGGAAAGTCTGCACGAAAGGCGAATGTGAATTATGCCAGATCCGCTCTTCTCTAGAGAACAGGGATGTGGACTCCAATAATTCCTCTATGGTAACACTGTACGGGCACAGAGACAGAGGGATCGTCATAAGGAGCCCTAGAAACCGAATATTATGCCGACATCAAGCTCACCCAAAAGCTCCACAGCTGAACTGTTTGATCTGTTCGTAGTCGCTCTTACAAGGATTTCTCCCTGGGTTCAATGATCCGATCAAGGCCTAGAAATAATAAGAAATGGCATTAAAGCATAAAATCTGCAGAAAGATAACATCTGTGGATGCCGGACCCCCACAGACAACATTATGTATATGGGATATCCCCCATACACAGACATCACTGTACTGCAGGGGAGGAGACAGGAGATCACATAGCGGGGGCAGGAATAATAATGCCGCCATCACACACAATAGATCTGATCTACAAGAAGAATAGGGATATCCCCTCGTCATATGGGGGATAATATTATATGTGTAATTCACCCCCGTTACCTGATCATACACAGACGTCTCCGCTGATACTTACACTGACAGATTCCTGGACCTCGGGGGTCTCACATATTCCACCGTCAGTAATTGCCGGCACAGATATTCCTATAATAATGAGGAAACGTTTTGTATTAGACGATATCAGTACATAATATATAACATCCATATAAAGAAGGAGATGAGACGGGCTCTGTACACGGTGTAATACTGGTATATGGGATTCTGCACACAACGTATATATTTATGGCTCCTCCATAGATGGATATTCTGGACCATAAATGGCCATTGTTCAGGATCTGATTCATCCTAGAACAATTACATGATTGGGGACCTAGGAGCCTCCTTGTACATGATGGAGAAGAGCACAGAGGAGAGAAGCAGAATTACCTGCGCCCCCTCCATTATAGTCTATAAGGGGCTCCGGAGCCGTCACCGGCCTCATACAGAGGATGGAGAGTAAATCTACATGTTCTCTGCCGTTCTCTATAATATCTCGATATGTGAATGTAAGAATATTAGATGATTGCTCACCTTCCATCAGATCAGTGTTCAGCCCCTGCTGACTGGTATTAGGGTCCGGGATAGTCAGGTTTTCCCCCTCTTCAGAGTCACCTTCTGATGTTTCCTGTTCGTCACAATATGTACAATTAATGTATCATTTCACAAATACTAAATCACCGTATACAGTCCGTCCTCGACTTAGAAACATCTGACTTACAAACGACTCCAAGATACAAAGGGTTGATGATGAAAAAAAAAGCTAATATTCACCACTCTCCTCTCCGGCCGCCCCGCTGCTCACCACCTATCGTCCAGTCCTCTTCTTTCCAATGTCATGTGCTACTTCTCCGGTCTCTTCACTATAGTGCAGGACTTCTGGCCACATTCAGGACCCAGATTTCACTGCTCATCATAAGGTCATAAGGACGCGACGGGAAGTCCTGCCCCATAGTGAAGAGGCTGGAAATGTGGCACACTATGATGGAATAAGAGGACCGGGTGGCGGACAGCGAGCAAAATATTATTGTTTTTTTTTACTCTTTCCATTTTACATTCAAATTTGGGTTACAAACAAAACTATAGGATATATCTAGTTCATAACCCAAGGACGGCCTGTACATAAGGCAGGAAGGACTAAACCTGGATCTATGGGATAATCTCATTACTGGACGGACTCTACATAAGGCACGAAGTACTAAACCTGGATCTATGGGACAATCTCAGTATTGGACGGACTATACATGGCCGCTCCCTCCAGAAAATCAACATGAATATATAAGGGACTTGTATCTACAACTGTTCTCTAATAACTTCTATTGTCAGAACTGCAGCATTTAGAAGAATGAAGATTGTGATGATGAAGTGAGACAGAGGTGGAAACACAACCTCTGCATCGCTGAGTACAGAATGTCACTACAGAGGGTTGAGCTGCAGAGACAGGCGGCCATAGAACATCCTGCGCCTCTGACATCATAAATCTGCCACTCTGCTATTTGACGGCTAATCTGGAGAAGATTAGACCAGGACGTGTGATATAGAAAGTGATGGATCCTTACCAGACGCTCCAGTGAGCCGGCCGGACGCTCCAGTACATACAGGACATTTTGTGCCAGTTGTATAATAAAGGCCAATTCTCCACTTGTGGATTTTTCTTCAGCCTATAAAGATGGAAATAAATAGAAAAGGAAAATCATGAGAGAACATGGAGGAGGCCGATTATGTCACCACTTTACTCCTGCGATCTGCTCTACAATTACTACATATCTAGTGACTTAGTGCCGGTTATATATTATATTATTATCGGCCTAAAGAACTATTTTATGTGAATAAACTTATATTCTGTTATTATAACTTTTCGATGTTTTATGCAGATTTCTGCCACTTACCTGTTGCACCAATGTCCTGATGTTCTTCTGTAAATGCTCAAGATATGCTGAGCTTATACGACCTTGCTGATATTTGGTCAGGCAGTCTCTCAACAGCTCCATAACCAGCCGGTAAGTGAAGCTGAGGACGCCATCGGGTAGCGGCAGCACAATGTCAGGGGCATAGGTGGTAAGAATCCCCTGCAGCAGTGCCAACACCTGAAAATTGTCTGAAGGAATTTCAGACATTTCAAATAAATCCAAATAAATCCAAATCGCAGTCAGTAAATCACTAGCTATGTAGCTAATCACCAACAACAATGACACCGGAATGTCAAAGTGACACTGGAGCTGTAAACACTGGCACAAGTAATGGTGGTGCATTATGATGTCATAATATCATCACGGAATGTTGAGATGTTACCATATATGGAGCTTCTCTCCATAAAAGGAAGTTGCCTAGCAACACAAGCAGCAACTCTATAGGCTGTCGGCAGTGAGCATTGTCAGAGGTAAAAATAAAGCAAGTGTCAGAGGCAAGCATTAATAAGTTATTAAAAAAAGCCCTGCATCCACTCCTATGTCACTAGGTAAAAAAATAATGACTCTACTTCTTTGGTGAATTATAACCCCCAGAATGCCCTGGAAGCTGCAGAAATTCAAGAAATGCTGTGAGTTGTGGTTCTCTCCAAAGGCAAAAGGATTGTAGTCAACCACATGTGACATAAATGGCCCCTATGGGATCTTCAAGGGTTTGTTCAGCGCCGCTTACTTCCATACTGGGAGGTGACATCACGTCTACAGATACATGATGGGACGGTGTAAGTGTGGCCGCCATCATGCCTGTGACTTGGTAGGTTCCTCAGACGGCAGCTCACTCACCTCCCAATGTGGAAGGAAGCGGCCGGAGAACACTTTTAATCTATAAAAGAAATAAAGATTCCACCAAATCCGTGTAGAATACTTTTTGTTCTTTTCACTACACAAAAAAAAAATGATGAAAACATCTCATGTACCGCGCACTGTTACCCATAAATATTGTAGCTCGTTCCATTAAAAAAAGCTCTTGCCTAAATCTAAGCAGAAAAATGAAAGTTATGGGTCAATGATTAAAAAAGCAAAATAAACTGGATATCTGTGTAATTGTATCAACCTGCAGAATAAAGATAATTTGTCTACAGTGAGCGGCAAAAAAGAAGGAAAATAAAAAAGTGATGGAAGATTTATTTATTTATTCATCGTCACTCATATCATACCATTAAAAAGAAAGAAACTGTAGTGGTGGTGAATTCTGATGTCATAATAGCGGTGATGTCATCATGGAATCTTGTGAGGGAATCTTATATGGAGCTTCTCACCTTATAAGGAAGTTGCCTAGCAACAGTGAAGATGGTAAAACCATAGGGTGAGCATCAGTGCTTGTATGTAAGAGGGAGCTGTGGGCACCGGGCTCTTCTCATCAGTGAGGGGATTTATAAATATATTTATTAATATCTGTATACACAATAAAAATCATAATTACGTATTTATAAGAAATCCGGATTCAGGATCTAAAAGAAATATCTTTACTGAGGGTCCACGGACTGAAAGTCAGAAGTCCACGCCTCACCACCCCCCAACTTCCCAAGATGGGGGTCTCTACAAATATGACCCTGCCTGCACTCCTTATTAAAGAAATAGAAGAACTGGGAGGACTATTGAGTTACACCTTAGATATAGACAAAACTGAGACCTTATTATTAAGAAGCCCTTCAAAGCCACTATGGACAAAGAGATTCCAGTTCTGCTGGATTGAAACAGCGCTGAAATATTTGGGGATATACAGTGACATGTTAAAGTTTGGGCCACCCCCGGTCAAAATTAATGTTATAGTGAACAGCTAAGCAAGTTGAAGATGAATTGATCTCTAAAAGGCCTAAAGTTAAAGATGACGCATTTCCTTTGTATTTTAGGCAATATATATATATATATATATATATATATATATATATATATATATTGAAGTTGAAAAGAGGATGGCTTCTAAAAATGATAATGATCCTAAGCACATGTCACAATCCACAATAGACTTCAAAAGGAGCAAGCTGAAGGTTTTACAATGGCCCTCACAGTCCTCTGATCTGAACATCATTGAAAATCTTTGGCTCAACCTCAAAATAGCAGTGCATGCAAGACAACCCAGGAATCTCACAGAACTGGAGTAAGGCTATGTGACCATGATGAAGAAATGCTCCGGATTTTTTCCTGAGCATTTCTGCATCTCCCTGGCAGAAAAAACGCATGCGGATTGTACATGCAGATTGTACATGCGTTTGTTCTGCCAGGGACAAGCGTATGTCCCGCTTTTTTCACATGCGATTTCGCATGCGGAGTAATAAGCGCTTTTCCAACCAATTTTAGCATCACTTGGAAAAGTGCTTGACAACTTGGTCACACTATATAAATCTATGCAACCGTCATGAATTTATATAGTGTGACCAAGAAATAGTTAAAAAGAATGGTAAAAAAGTAAACATTATACTTACCTTCTGATGGCCCCCGGTCTCCTTCTCCGGTGCGTCCAGTGTGTTTGGCAGCTCACAGTGGTCTAAAAGGACCTTTCATGATGTCATTTAGTCATGTGACAGGTCACGCGACCGCCGACGTCAGCGGTCACGTGACCCTTCACATGACTAAATGACGTCATGGAAGGTCCTTTTAGACCATTGCGAGCCGCCGGGGACCCAGGACACACCGCTAAGGAGACAGGGGGCCATCAGAAGGTGAGTATAATGTTTTATTTTTTATTTTAAATTCTTTTTTTTTGCAGGTACCATGGTACCCAGGTCTGGATGAGAGTCTCCTCTTCTCCAGAACAGGGTACCATCCGCACATTGAGTCGCTTAATATCCTCATGTGCACATGTAGTCATGTGGATATTATACGATTCAATTCAAGTCAATGGTGGTACGCAAAATTAATGGTAGTGCTGCGGATTTTTACGCAATGATGATCCGCAGCAGAAATTTCCACAGCATGTGCATAGTACATGCGGATTATCATTTGGGAACATTGCAGACCTTCTACCAAGCGTTTTTTAAGCATTTCCGCGGCGGAATTGCAGCTGTGGAAACGCTTAAAAAACGCATCGTGGGCACACAGCCTTATAATCCAAGGAAGAATGGATGAAAATCCCTCAAATAAGAATTGAAAGACTTTTGTCTGGTTACAAAATGCGTTTACAAGCTGTGATACTTGCAAAAGGGGGCGCTACTAGGTACTAACCACACAAGGCGCCCAAATTGACGAAATTATGGCAAAATATCCAAATATAAGCCAGTTATATCACATCTGTCATCATCATTAATCTAACAAAACAAGACTGGGACCCCAAATCATTCAATGGCTTTCCAAAGTGAATATAATGAAAGGACAAGTATCCTTGAATGATACATTTCTCTATGCCCTTATAGACAATACTAAACACAAACTCCAATGACAAAATATGGAATATGGATGATCCAAATCTAACTCATTCAAACATATTGGATTCTTTAGTTTAAGCACAAAAATATCTTCAATCATCCAGGTATCTAGAAAAGAGGCTAAAAGTTTGTCCCAGGTCGTACCGGACCCCCTCAAGGGGATATAGAATGGGACTATACACAACAAATAACTCCAAGAGCAAATCTTTATCATTGCTTATGGGGATGTCCAAGTATCCAAACTTTCATTTGCAATGACACACTTCACTAATTTTGTACCACAAGGTCATCTATGATTCTATCTTTTGTTACATGAACCCAGAAATGTATCAATATAAGAAAGGGGCGAATAAATTGTTACAGGAGTGAAATCTGTTATTCACACCTAGGTACAGAAACAACCACAGCCCTTCAAACTGTTTCTGTAAAAAATGTCATCATATCTATTCAAAACGGTCTGGGTAGAAGCTTCATTATCATTACATAAGGAAAATAAGCTTAAATATTAGAACAAATTCATAGACTGCACAAATGTTCTTCAGTTTGTTTCTGTTGAAAACTGTTTTTGCTCCCACTTACTGCATAGTGCATTGCATATTTACAATTTATTGACGCTTTTTTTATTTTAATGTTGTATTCCAATAAAAATATTTCAGGTTCTATAAAAAGAGCTTGATTATTGTATCATAATGATGATTAAAAGCCTGATGTTACCATTTAACTGCAGTAAATTTATCACTTAAACATGAGCTATGTATGAGGGAGTTGGACTCTGGGAAATTGAGGAGTCGGACATTTCTCTTATCGACTCCACAGCCCTGCTATAAACACTGGTATAAGTAATGATGGTAAATTCATGGAATCTTGTAGTAATGTCATCATGGAATCTTGAGATGTTGCCTTATATAGAGCACCTCACCTTATAAAGAGGTTGCCTAGCAAGAAATAAGGCAGCAGTACTACAGGCTGAGCATCAGTACCCAGATGCAGACATGGAGGAAAGAGCTGTGGGGGCTTTACTCCTCTGACCAGTGGGGGGATTTTTATGTTCTAAGATAAATCATTTATATCTGTTATACACAGTAAAATGTATATTATTACTAGTGATGATCAAGCACTAAAGTGCATGGGAGCTCGTTGCTCGAGTCAAGAAAATCATAATGCTTGGGTGCTCAACCCAAGTAGCGAGCCCAATGTGAGCCAATGGGAAACTTCAGCATTTTTTCGGCACCCCCCCCCTCCCCGGGGTCTGGAGGGGGCCTATAAATTGGCCATGATATGGGAACAGCATGGGGAAGACCCCTGGAAGCATCTCTGTCTCCCAGGCCACTGCTGTGAACAATATTGTCAGAGTATTATGCCACTTTTTTACGGACTCACAATAAATCATACAATTACGAAACCAAAATGGATTTTCCTGCAAAAAATGTTAAGGAACATCCTTTCCAGGGTAATGACTTATATATAAGGCAAAATAAATAACCAAAAACAAAAATGGCTCCTCCACACCTTGGGCTATGTTCACAAGTAGCGTTTTTGATGCATTTTTGCACTTTTGCATTGCTTTCAATGGTGAAAAATACATTTACTAGTAAAAGAAATTTTAACATTTTACTACCTTATCTTGTCATGTGGTGTGTGAGACATGATCGGACAAATCCTGTTATATTTATGAAGGAGGGACTGTCAAAAGTCACAAAGCCTATATTTACAAGGTCATTAGGCGGCTCTTGCTATTGATAGAGGGCCAGCAGTCTATCCTCACTATTGTTAGAGAGCCATCAGCCGGCTATGCTTTGTTGTTCCCATTATAAAGGAGTGGGTCTCCTATACTGTTATTGCATATGCAGTGACTGCAATGGCTGCCAAAAATTAGGACACACTTCAATACCCCTTTGAAGAGACGTAGAGGAGGGCCTTATTAAAAAAATGTTCCCATTATAAAGTAGTGGGTCTCCTATACTGTTATTGCATGAGCAGTGACTGCAAGGGCTTACAAAAATTTGGACGCACTCCAATACCCCTTTTGAACAGACGTAGAAGAGGGCCACATTAAAAAAAATGTTCCCATTATTAAGGAGCGGGTCTCCAACACTGGTAATGCCTATGCACTAAGTGCAAAGGCTGTCAAAATTTAGGACGCAACCAAATACCCGTTTGAAGAGACGTAGAGGAAGTCCTCATTAAAAAAATTGTTCCCATTATTAAGGAGTGGGTCTCCTACACTGGTAATGCCCATGCACTAAGCGCATGGGCTGAAAAACATTTACCCATTGGGGGTATACATGACCATACTGTATAACATACAGAATGTTAGAGGTAGGCCTAAAAATATTTCCTACGGGCAACTTAAACACCTTTTAAAAAAATTATGTGGGTGTTGCATGATGGTCACCCTGTTGATATGGTGATGGTGGATGAGGAGAAGGAGAAGGAGGAGGGTGACATAAAACAGACAAAATCAGGAAGCGTATACCCATGTCTGGGTGTGAAGAGGTGCATGGGAATAGACCCCCCCAACAAAAAACACTGAATTTGACTTTATGTTCTGCTGCTATCATCCGGTGGTGTTGAGAAGTCTGGGTTAATCCAGCCCTTGTTCATTTTGATAATAGTCAGCCTGTCAGCATTTTCAGTTGACAGGCTGATGCACTTTTCAGTTATAATACCCCCAGTGGCACAATAAACCCGCTCTGACAAAATGCTGGCGGCAGGGTAGGCCAGGACCTCCAAGACGTAAAGAGACAGTTCATGCCTCATGTCCAGCTTGGATACCCAATAGTTATAAGGCAGAGAGGAATCACCGAAGACGTTGGTACACTTGGCAAGGTACTCCTTCAGCATCTTCCAAAACTTTCTCCTTCTTGTCAGAGTACCCCACGCATCAGGGCAGGGGCACTGGGAGGGTCTGAGAAAACTGTCCCAGACCTTTGACAGTGTTCCCCTACCTCTGCCACATCGTATTTGTGTCTCCCTCACCTGTACTCTTTGGTTGTCCAACAAACTGTGACCTTTGCTGCCAGCATTTTCAGATGGGAATTTTTTTAATAATTCTATAACAAGGGCCTTCTGGTACTGCAACATTTTATTAGACCGCTCTGCCCCGAGAAGGAGAGATAGAAAGATGTCCTTGTAGCATGGGTCTAGAAATGTGACAAACCAGTAATTATTGTTGGCCAAAATGCGTGGGTCACGGGAAAGGCAGTGGAACATAAAGTCAGCTATGTGTGCCAGACTGCCAACAGCCAAGACTTCCCTGTCCTGACCCAGAGGACCACTGTCCATGCTCTCCTCGTCCTCCTCCTTGTTCTCCCGCTCCTCAGGCCATCCACATTGAACAAACGGTATGACTGTTGTGTGCGTAGTACCGTCTGTAGTGCAGGAAAACAGCTCCTGTTCCTCCTCCTCTTCCTCATTATCACCCAATCCATGTTGAGATGAGATGAGGCTGGGCTTTGTGACATCACCTTGTATAGTTCCTTGCTCCATCTCATCGTGCTCCGCCTACAATGACTCCTCTTTAATTGTGAGCACAGAGCATTTCAGTAGACAGAGAGGCAGGATGGTGATGCTAATTATGGCGTCATCGCCGCTCATCATCTTGGTGGAGTCCTCAAAGTTTTAGAGGACGGCACAGATGTCAGACATCCAGGCCCACTCATCAGCTCTAATTTGCGGAGGCTGACCTGAATACCGATGGGGATGTTGAAGCTAGAACTCAACAACTGCCACCTGCTGCTCACAAATCCTTCCCAACATATGAAAGATTGAGTTCCATCGTGTGGTGACATCGCACACGAGTCAGTGAGTTGGTATGGCTAGGGTGGGGGAAGCTGTAAGTGACTTCCTGAAATGGGCACACACGTGGCGTTCTTTCACAAGCAGGTCATGCAGATCCGTGTAGGTTTTGAGAAACCGCTGAACCACTAGATTTATCACATGGGCCAGGCATGGCATGTGTGCGAGTTTGCCAAGCCTCAGAGTCACAACCATGTTCCGGTCATTGTCAAACATGATCTTGCCTGGCTGTAAGTTCAACAGTGACAGCCACAGATCTGCCTGCTCTATTACAGATGTCAACAACTTTGCAGCGGTGTGCAGTTTGTCACCTAAGCATATCAGCTTCAGCAGTGCCTGTTGACACTTGGCCGAAGCAGTGCTATAGTGCTTCCAGTCTCCGACTGAAGTGATCATTTCGGAGATGGAGGCTGATGAGGAGGAGTTTCAGAAGCTGTAGAATCTGAGGGCAACCCTGGTTGACCCTGGGCCCGCAATCCGTTCTTGCCACAAGCACTTGTCCACGTGCCCGTGGTTAGGTGGACCTTCCCAGTGACTGTGCTGGTAAGGGCACGTGAAATGTTCTGGGACACGTGCTTGTGTAAGGCAGGGACGGCACACCGGGAGAAATAGTGGTGGCTGAGGACCGAGTACCGAGGGGCACCCGCCGCCATGAATTTGCCGAAATATTCTGTCTCCACGAGCCTAAAAGGCAACATTTCAAGTGCAAGCATTTGAAAAATGTGGCAGTTTAGTATTGTGGCCTGTGGGGCGTTAGCTGCATATTTGCCCTTGCATTCAAAGGACTGGGGTAGGGACAACTGAACACTGCGTTGTGACAAGGACGTGGACGTGGTTACTGATGGTGGTTGTTGCAAGTGTGCAAAAAGAGGCATCTTTGCCTGCGCCATGGACAGGGGATTGGTGTGCACGCACAACAGCAGAACAGGCAGTGGTGTCTCCCACAGAAACTGTTTCTGGACCCTAGCATTTGGTCCAATTAGTCAGGTGCTTTGCTGTCATGTGCCTGATCATGCTGGTGGTGGTCAGGCTGGTAGTTTTGCAGCCCCTGCTGATGCTGGCATGGCAGATGTTGCAAATGGCCTGTTTGGAATTAACTTGACAGTCTTTAAAAAAGTGCCAGACTATGGAAGACCTAACAGTTGGACTGGTAACTTCCCTCGTGTTGGTGTTCCGGAGAACTGTTGCCCGCCTTGTGTCTGTGGCCACCCCACTGCTTGTTCCTGCCTGTTGTGGTGCTTACACCTCCCTCCCCCTGTGTGCTGCTGTCCTCGCTATGCATGTCACCTTGCCAGGTTGGTCAGTGACTTCATTGTCCACCACCTTGTCTTCCAAGTACGCACCCTGGGCCTCCTGATGATTTGCTGGCAATTGTGTCTCATCATCATCCACCTCTTGCGACAGTAATTGCATTTTCCCACCATCGCCTTCATGTGACTGTAGCTGCTCAAATACATGGGCATCGCTACATGTGATCTCCTCTTGCCCCGCTTGAAGCGCGCCGGGCGAGAGTCCTGAATCCCTAAATGGAAATGTGAACAGCTCTTCAGAGTGTCCAAGTGTGGGATCAGTTGTCTCCAGGCACTCGGCATGGGGGGAGAAAGGAGGATCAGAGTGAGGAATATGCGGTCCAGGCTCACAGCTACTGAAACTGGACCATATGGAAGACAGGGTGGTGGTGGTGGCAAACTGACTGGAAACATTATCTGTTATCCAACCAACAACCTTTTCACACTGCTTTGGCTTCAATAGTGGTGTTTTGCGGCCCCCTTCAAAGTAGGGCAGGAAGGTAGGTCGACATGATATGGGTGCTTTAGTGCTCCCTCAGCAGGCATAATTTCAGCTTGCCCACGACCTCGGCCTCTGCGTGCACCATCAGCATCATGTCCTCTTTCCAGTCCCTTGCCACGTGCCTTGCCCATTTTAAATGGAGTATAATATTTGTCACGTTCCCAAAAATGTCAGGATTATTACCGCAGTAACATCGTATCACCTGAGATGGACAAGTTTCTCTGCTTCCACAATACAGCAATGCTATTAAAATCAAACAAATCTGGCTGTATGCTGCTAACAAGCAAATGGAGCAGTAAAAGTGGTGTATTATATTGCTTTTCAACCAAATAATTAGGATTAAGCGAAAAAAGAATATTAAACCTGTTATCTAAGGCTGTGGATATGAGTAACAGCAGCAGACAGAAAGTTCAATGGATTTATTGTGCTGTATACTCTCTCCACAAACTCTGCCTAACTCCTGCTATCACCAGTAATATATGCATCTGGATTAGTCCTTAGCAGGACTGTTAGTATAGATGTATATTGCTGTGGAATACCTGACTAAATCAACCGCCAATTCTCTCCCTCGCTCAGCAGCAGCTCTCCCTACTCTGCCTGTCTGAAGGGTAGACTGTGACGAGCATAGGGTCCCGGGTCTGATATAGACCTGATGACGCTGTGCGGCCAGCCAATCACTGTAATGCCACAACCAACATGGCTGCAGCATTACAGTGACGAGTGGCGAGTACCGAGCAGTTGCGAGCACGCTCGCTCATCGCTAATTATTACTCACCACCACACCCAGGTCTCTATTATAAATAACCCTGCCTGACATTAGAGAAATTCTACATTTTAAGTTATTTCTTTTTAATTCTTTCTACAAAACAGAAAAAAGAGTCGAAATCAGTGGAGCTCAGGGATGTTTAGATATTTAGCTAATTTTTTCTGAGCAAGTGACAGATCCTCTATAATCTTGGGGAATGAAACACTTGTCCTAATAAATCTCCTCCTACGTTCTCCGATCACCACCATATTTGTATTCCAAGAGCCTCAAAGCACCGGAAAGAGAAAGTAAGTGAAGAATCAGGCGCATTCTAATCTGTAACCATGGAGACACATAGGCTGCATAAGAGCTGTATACACTACACAAGATTTACAAATTTGTTTCATTTTTTATTTTAAGGAACCAAATAAAAAAAAATACTGTAAAAGATCTTCTAACAACTAGAAATGATTCCAGGATTGTCTTTCCACTATATATACAGTATATACTCACAACACAAAGGTTAACTAATAGTTTTAATGATTTTCTGTAATAAATATTTGTATAAATATGAGAAACATTTATATAAAAATACAACAAATGATAATAAATATTTCAATTATAAAACAAGAAATACGTCTTATAATAATATTACTCAGCGATTTATAAAAGTAACAAAGTTCTTGTCGCTGCTGCTCCTGACGACCAATCAGATTTCTGCCGTTTTGCCTCTTGCAGTGCGGAATCGATGGCTGGAATCTGACTGGTTGCTACGGGCAACACTTTCTTTATTCTCTACACTGTTTGTATAAATAATCCTTGAACTCTCGTTGCCGATAGCAACCGATTAGAATTCAGCTTTTACATTTGTAATTTACACGAGATAAATAAACGTGATTTCTGATTGGTCGCTAGGGCTAACAAAGACGCTACATGACAGCTGAGGCTCCGTGACAATGGCGTCTGTTACTCCAGGTACTGGATGATGGGCCGGACACAGGTGCAGCCCACCGTCACCAGCTGCTTCTCCAGCCTATAGGTGGGACACATCCTCTCATCTCACCACGCAGGACCAGGATCTCCTGTCTGATGGGGACTGAGTTCATGCTGAGGTCCACATGACCCTCCGGGTCCAAACATCCGCGGTGGAGACATCGGGCCTCGCTGATGACCGCAGGGAATCTGTTATTGTCCACATTAGAGCTGGTGGAAGGAGATGAGAGAAATCAGGACACAGCAGTAACCATGTTTAGTCCCCCATACTCCGGCCTGCTGACCCCCATATATCATTATTATTATTTCTGCCATTACTCCATGTACATTCACCTGTATTCCCATGGAGAGATGGAGCGGCTCCTCACACTGTCCGCCATTACTTGTGCAGAACTCCGACTGCCGCCCTTCATATCCACCTTCACACGTGGAGGAAATGTGGTGTCCGGTGTGAAGAGACATCCCCCGCCGGACACTAGAGGGGCCTCCCAGCCATCAGCGCCAGGGACCTGCTCTTCTCCTCCATGGACACAAGAGATGAAGATCAGAAGAAGCAAAGTGGAGAAAACCTGAGGACAGAAGATGTCACACATGTGATAGGGGACATTGTGGAAGTGTCAACATTATGTAGTGGTATAAGTAAGGGTTAAATAATGGATCAATAATATACACTAATAATATTCATACTCGTATGGACCTATCCCAAAGATATGCAACAGCGCTCAAGCCAAGAGCAACCAGATATGACTATATAACACATATAAGAAAGTCCAACATTCTAAGTGGAATTCATTCAACAATATATTATATTGTCATTGTATCATAACACAGGATAACAAATAAAATGGTGGTGGCCCCATGCAAGTGCTGCACTCACTATTCTGCTGGTGCAGTCACTGTGTACATACATTACATTACTGATCTTGAGTTACATCTTGTATTATACTCCAGAGCTGCGCTCACTATTCTGCTGGTGCAGTCACTGTGTACATACATTACATTACTGATCTTGAGTTACATCCTGTATTATACTCCAGAGCTGCACTCACTATTCTGCTGGTGCAGTCACTGTGTACATACATTACATTACTGATCCTGAGTTACATCCTGTATTATACTCCAGAGCTGCACTCACTATTCTACTGGTGCAGTCACTGTGTACATACATTACATTACTGATCCTGAGTTACCTGCTGTATTATACTACAGAGCTGCACTCACTATTCTGCTGGTGCAGTCACTGTGTACATACATTAAATTACTGATCCTGTGTTGCATCCTGTATTATACTCCAGAGCTGCACTCACTATTCTGCTGGTGCAGTCACTGTGTACATACATTACATTACTGATCCTGTGTTACATCCTGTATTATACTCCAGAGCTGCACTCACTATTCTGCTGGTTCAGTCACTGTGTACATACATTACATTACTGATCCTGAGTTACCTCCTGTATTATACTACAGAGCTGCACTCACTATTCTGCTGGAGCAGTCACTGTGTACATACATTAAATTACTGATCCTGTGTTACATCCTGTATTATACTACAGAGCTGCACTCACTATTCTGCTGGTGCAGTCACTGTGTACATACATTACATTACTGACCCTGAGTTACCTCCTGTATTATACTACAGAGCTGCACTCACTATTCTGCTGGTGCAGTCACTGTGTACATACATTAAATTACTGATCCTGAGTTACATCCTGTATTATACTCCAGAGCTGCACTCACTATTCTGCTGGTGCAGTCACTATGTACATACATTATATTACTGATCCTGAGTTACATCCTGTATTATACTCCAGAGCTGCACTCACTTTTCTGCTGGTGCAGTCACTGTGTACATACATTACATTACTGATCCTGAGTTACCTCCTGTATTATACTACAGAGCTGCACTCACTATTCTGCTGGTGCAGTCACTGTGTACATACATTACATTCCTGATCCTGAGTTACATCCTGTTTTATACTCCAGAGCTGCACTCACTATTCTGCTTGTGCAGTCACTGTGTACATACATTACATTACTGATCCTGTACTGATCCTGAGTTACATCTTGTATTATACTCCAGAGCTGCACTCACTATTCTGCTGGTGCAGTCACTGTGTACATACATTACATCACTGATCCTGTACTGATCCTGAGTTACATCTTGTATTATACTGCAGAGCTGCACTCACTATTCTGCTGGTGGAGTCACTGTGTACATACATTACATTACTGATCCTTTACTGATCCTGAGTTACATCCTGTATTACACTGCAGAGCTGCACTCACTATTCTGCTGCTGCAGTCACTGTGTACATACATTACATTGCTGATCCTCAGTTCCATCCTGTATTATACTCCAGAGCTGCACTCACTTTTCTGCAGGTGCAGTCACTGTGTACATGTAGCACCCTGAGGATTCGGCTGCTACAGGGGTATTACACCTCAAGCCAGAGGTGTGGTATTCCACTCCCGGGTGAGGATGGAGTGTGGAACTGAGCTCAGTAGGCTGCATGCACTACATACATCCCATTTCCGGGGGACAGACCAATGGTACTCCCACTAGAGAAATGTGCAGGTACGACAGTGTCTGTCCCTGGCTGGAGTGGGAGGGGGGTGGAACATCCCAGTAGTGTAGGGGCAGATAGGGGGAGCAGTCTGGGTAATGCTAGGAGCTCATTGGGTGCTGGTCACCTGAGCTCACACATAGAGGGAGTATATAAGGTGGGAACCATCTTAGATCAGGGTCAGTCTGTCAGAGTTGAGTCAGAGAAGCAGAGCAGCTCAGCCAGCTCCAAGGCCAAGAGAGAGAGAGAGGAGAAAGAAGGACCCAGAGGGGGAGAAGAGGGAACTCCAAGAACCCAAAATTAGACCAGAGGGTGAAGAGTTGGCACAAGGGTACCGGATCCCAAGCTGGTGGAGGGCCCTAATCCTTAGCCAGAGACCGGAGGTCGTGGGCAGGATCTGCCACGACCACCCACTAAATCCACCCGGAAGGCAAACCGTGAATAGGGTCAGGGAACCCAGAGACAAGGGTTTTACCAACAAGAGGCCCGAGGGAGCCGGACTTAGGTGGATCCCTGGTGGGGAAGGCCAGAGAGAAGGACAAGTCAGAAAGGGAGCTCGGGACCACGCTCCGGAATCGCCTGGGGGTTGGCCGAGTCCAGGACCTGGTGGACGCAGCACGGCTCGGGCGGTCACTCAAGGCCGGAGTGACCAACACAAAAGCAGTAAGTAAATCCCTGAACTGCACAGCCCGACTCGGAGTCTTATTACTACTCTCACTGCACCACCACAACCACCACCCTCTACAGCTGACCCCCTGAGGCTATACCCCTCCCGTTGGGGGTTATACTACCTGAGCTGCGCACACACCACCAGCCTCAGCGGACCCTGCTGCAGCGGCGGCCGTACTGACCGCAAATCAACGGGTGGCGTAGTCGACACTAAAGAACATCCAGTAACATCTGTAGGACTGCCACACACTGAGCTTGACACCCTGGGCACGGACCGGGTCACCGCCACTCGGAGACTACAACCCCCACCTGATCCGGCTCCGGGTATCCCCCAAACAACACTGGCCCAGGGGGCGCGTCATACATACATTACATTACTGATCCTGAGTTACATCCTGTAGTATACCCCAGAGCTGCACTCACTATTCTGCTGGTGCAGTCACTGTGTACATATTTTACATTACTGATCCTGTACTCATCCTGAGTTATATCCTGTATTATACTCCAGAGCTGCATTCACTATTCTGCTGGTGCAGTCTCTGTGTACATACATTACATTACTGACCCTGTATTGATTCTGCATTACATCCTGTATTATACTCCAGAGCTGCACTCACTATTCTGCTGGTGCAGTCACTGTGTACATACATTACATTACAGATCCTGAGTTCCATCCTGTATTATACTCCAGAGCTGCACTCACTATTCTGCTGCTGCAGTCACTGTGTACATACATTACATTACTGATCCTGAGTTACATCCTGTTTTATACTCCAGAGCTGCACTCACTATTCTGCTGGTGCAGTCACTGTGTACATACATTACATTACTGACCTGAGTTACATCCTGTAGATCTTTTATTATAAAAATGAAAAACATAACAAAATTAATAACAAGAAAATAAACAATGTAATGAACTGGTCCAGCCGCTCCCTCTCTCCTCACACACATATTATACATATACACACAATAATAACTACCTACACCATGACATCTGGTCCGGTTACCAAACAAATAATAACAATATAATAAACAATAACCGACAAATTATATACAAACTAATATATACATTCTTTTTTTTTTTTTAAATAAATAAAATAAAATAAATTAAAATAAATACTAACTATACAAATATATACAAGACAAAACAAAAACCCCCCACACTCAAGCCCACCAGTCCCTCCCCGGCACTGACCTGAGAGCTGGTCCTGCGCCTCAGTCCATGTCCAACGTCCATAGGCCAGATCAGGCAGTGCCAGTTTTTCACCCAAATAACCAGTGTCCCAAAAGATGAACCCACCTCCCCCCTTTTCCCTCCACCCAACCTAACACCTACACCCAAACCCATATATACAATATATACAGAAACAAACAATACAATAACCACAACTGACAAAGCCCAAGTTCGGCGCCTGCAGCCCTACATCACTGTCTACTGATCAATAAAACAAAAATCTATGGTGTCAGCAGCAGCCCACCACCAGGAGAGGAGATGACCAGACTAGGGCACACTAAAAGAAAAGCCCCTCCAGAGGAGAGCGGCCCTCCGTGTACCCAGTCTCTCATACTCCAGAGAACGCACCTTCACCAGGTCACCGAGTATGGTCCTAAACACATCGTCCACTGGGAGGATTTTCCGCTGCATCGATACTAAGCACCGTGCGTTCCACGTGTGATACCTAACCACTGTGCTAACTAGAAATAAGGTGCAACGGTCCCGACCACCCAGGTCCCCGAATGCTCCATAGGCCCATTCCGCATAAGAGAGACCGGCCAGCCAGGGCCAGCCAATGGAGGTGCCCACCCTGTTGTACACCTCTGTGTTAAAGGTACAACGAAGCAGGAAGTGGTCCATGCTTTCAAGCATGGTACCACAATGCTCCCGAGGACAGTTCCTGTCCTCAGAGCTCCTACACTTCAGATTGTCCCTCACACACAGTTTCCCATGGAAGCAGCGCCAAGCCAAGTCCCAAACCTTCGAGGGGATCCTGATAGAATTCAAAAGATGCAGACCCACCCCAAGATTCCGACTTGGGCAATCCCTGAGCGCCAGAGGCCTCTGAAAATGGGTCAACAGAACCCTTTTGTCAAGGAGCTTCCTTGGCAGAGTCCTGACCTCCCACATTCCCAGACCCCACCGGCGAATTACCTTCAGAACCACGGTAGCGTAAGCCGGGAGATGTCCATGCGGTGTGCGGAGATCCTTCACTTGCCCTCCTGTCTCCCATTCCTGGAAGAAAAGCTGAAACCATCCCTTACAGGAGAATACCCACAGAGGAGCCCTCTCTTTCCAGAGGTTTGCAATATTGATCTTAATGAAGGTATTCACAAGGAATACCACAGGGTTGACCATACCCAACCCTCCTAGTCTCCTCGTACGGTAAGTAACCTCCCTCTTGACCAGGTTCAGTCTATTCCCCCATAACAGTTGAAAGAACAAACTGTAGACCCGAGTCCAGAGAGGCTCTGGCAAGATGCACACACTGCCCAGATAGATCAGCAAAGGGAGCAGGTAAGTTTTGATCAGGTTTATTCTTTCCCTTAGGGTCAAAGACCAACCCTTCCATTGGTTCACCTTCTGAGTGGCGATCTCTAGCCTGCTGTCCCAATTTTGTTTGGGGTAATCCCCCTGGCCAAATTCGATGCCAAGAACTTTTGCAGAGACTTTGGGTTCTGGAAGGGTGTCCGGGAGATCAAAACCAGGATCTCCTCCTCCCAGCCAGAGACTCTCACACTTATCCCGGTTGATCTTAGACCCGGATGCCTCCGAGTAGCGATTTACCTCTGACATCAGCCATTCTGCCTCCCCATCAGAGGAAACAAAAACGGTGACGTCATCTGCATACGCCACCACTCTCAGAGTGGCTTCCGGTGCTGCCCGGTCCATCCCGATCCCAGCCAACGGTCCACGCTCCACCCTCCTAAGAAGTGGGTCAATCGCAAACACGTACAGTAGCGGGCTCAAGGGACAACCCTGGCGAACACCACACCCAACCTCAAAAGAGCTGCCAATCCAACCGTTCACAAGCGGGAAACTCTCTGCCCCAGAGTACAAGGTCTTAAGCCAATCAACGAACCCCCCCGGCAGGCCATACCTCAGAAGGACAGACCAGAGGTACTCATGATTAACCCGATCAAACGCTTTTGCCTGGTCCAATGACAGCATGTACCCCTTCCAGTGGCCACCCCTCCCCTGCTCCACCGCCTCTCGGACACAGAGTACAGCACTAATTGTACTGCGGCCCGGAACAGAGCAATGCTGGGCTCCCGAAAGGAGCTGGGGTGCAAATTTCACCAGTCGATTAAACAGAACCTTTGCCAAAACCTTCCTGTCTGCATTGAGAAGCGCTATGGGACGCCAATTCTCAATGCAAGATGGGTCCTTACCCTTTGACAAGATGATCAGGGCAGACCTCCTCATTGACTTTGGCAGAGTGCCCGAGGAAAGACACTCATTGAATACCTCAGTCAAGAGGGGAACCAAGGCGCCCTTAAAGGTCTTATAGAATTCAGATGTTAAGCCATCTGGACCGGGAGATTTCTTCAGGGCAAGCCCTTCAATCGCCAACTTAACTTCCTCTTCCCTGATCATCTCTGTCAAAACGCCAAAGAGGGGTCTACCCCTGGTTCGGGGACAGCTTCAGCCAGAAAAGCCGATATCTCATCCCATTCCAGATCCCTCTTCCCCAAGAGGTGCGAGTAGAAGGATCTGACGACCTCCAGGATCCCTGATCTGGATCTTTTCAGGGACCCCGCAGTGTCAACCAGTCCTGTAACAACTTTACTATTCACTGACATCTTGCAGTTTCTGTAAGGGTCGGGCGAGCGGTACTTCCCGTAATCCCTCTCAAAAACCAAAGATGCGTGTCTATCATACTGACACCTCATTAGCAAAGATTTCACTCTGGAGATCTCCTCCCGGCTACCTCCAGTTGAGACAAGATGCTCGAGTTTCCTCCTCAGGCCCTGATACAGGCGGTACCTGTCCAGGCTCCTGAGGCTCGAGAGCTGGCGGAAGAATCTCGCCACCCTTTTCTTAAACATCTCCCACCACTCTGACTTACTACTACAAAGATCCAGTAAGGGTACCTGGCTCTGAAGAAAATCCTCAAAGGACTGTCTTATCTCCGCTTCTTCCAAGAGAGACGAATTGAGCCTCCAAAAGCCTCTTCCCATCCGAGGGGTCTCTGTAACATTCAGGGAAAACAAAATCAAACAGTGATCGGAGAACTCCACCTCAACAACAGATACTGCTGAAGAGACGGCTTCCTCCTTTAATAAAACCTGTCTATCCTGGACCTACAGTTACCTCTATGATAGGTGAACCCCTCGTGGCCTGCGGTGTGCCGGATGTGGACATCCACCAGGCGAGCCTCACTAGCTATACTATTAAGGGCGACGCTATCATAAGTCAGCTTGTCTCTGGAACCTCCTCTATCCCGGGGCCTCGTGACAGTGTTGAAGTCCCCTCCAAAGACGACCTGCCGACTCGTAAAAAGGTAGGGCTTGATCCTCATAAAGAGACACTTCCGGTCCCATTTAGATTGGGGACCATAGATGTTAATGATCCGAAGCTCTTGTCCCTTCATGAGGACATCTAATATCAGGCACCTCCCCATTTCTAACTCAATAACCCGTCGGCATTCTACCGGTGCGGTAAAAAGGACCGCCACTCCGCTATACGGCTCAGCCGCAAGAGACCAATAGGAGGGCCCGAGTCTCCACTCCCTCTTAGCTATAAACACCTCTGCCATATTTGGCAGCCTGGTCTCTTGCAAAAAGAAAATGTCAGCTTCAACCCGGCTGAGAAAATCAAAGGCCGCAAATCTAGCCATGTTTGACTTAATGCTGGCGACATTAATGGACGCCAGCGTCAACGGAGTGGGTACCGCCATCATTGGTGATTGAGTTAGATGACTTTCTTCTTCCCACTCCCCTTATCCTCTGCCTCAGAGGAGGAATCCTTCCCCCTCTTTAATGACACAGAGGTGTCCATTCCCACATTTTTCCTTCTTTTTTCGTCCTCGTCTCCGGACTCTGGGCCATTCCCTCCCCCCAAGGACCTTGCATCCCCAGGAGAAGGAGACTCGGCGCCCCCTGTAAGCTCCGCTGAAGCCAGATCCTCACCCTCAGCCTCCTCCTCAGAGGAAGAAATGTTATCAAGGGCTTGGAACCGGTTAGAAAGACCAACTAGAGGGGAGTCGGTTTTAACTTCCTTAGGTACCTTGGTCAGAGCGGGAGAAGATGTTTTATCTCCCTTCTTTTTCTTCTTTTTGGTGCCGAGCTTACGCTTGTTCTCTAGCCACCGCTTATTATCCTCATCCATACTTTCATAATGGGAGGATTCTGAAGAAGAGGCAGTTTCCTCCCTGTGGATCCTCCTGACCTCCTCATCCAACTCATCATCCCTCGGGGCCTCAGCAGCAAGACTGGCATCCAGGACAGGGGCTGCCCCGGTAGTCTGGGGCTCGCCCCGCTCCCTCTCCTGTCTGCGCTTGTCTAGAAGCCTCAGCTGGGCAGGCGTCTTTTTATTGCTTTTCTTCCCTGGCCCCTCAGCTCCCCCACCCCTGCTAGTCCCCTCCCCAGCAGAATCGGCCTCACGGCTTACTCCCACCGGGGTCTCGACTGCATTAGCAAAGGAGCGAGGACAACGGCTGAATGGGTGACCTAACTCACCACACAGGTGGCACCTAATCTCCACACAAGAGGCGTCAAGATGGCCGACACCCCCACACAACGCGCATTTCTGCACGGTGCAGTTTGCACTGAAGTGTGTAGGGTCGCCGCACCTGTGACAGAGCTTCGGTTGCCCCTGGTAGAAGACCAGGACACGATCCCTACCCAGGAAGGCAGACGATGGAATGTGGGCAACCGTACCACCTGAACGCTTAAGTTTTACCATAAACGTCCAGGCCCCTGACCAGATACCAAACTCGTCGCGGTTTTTCTTTGGCATCTCCACCACCTCTCCATACCGACCAAGCGAAGTCATGATGTCATAGCAAGAAAGCGACTCATTACGAGTCATCACGGTCACTTTCTTGATCTGGTTTTGGCGAGACACTGCCTGAACGGCAAAGTCTCGCCAGCCGGGCTCATTTTTTGCCAACTCATAATTCGCCCAGAAGAGCTCAAGCCCCTCCGGCCGAACAAAGCTGACATCAAACTCAGGCGTGGAATAGGGATGTATCAAGACGTAGATGTCAATCGCCTTGAAGCCCATCCTCAGCAGGAGCTCCTCAACTTTAGACCTTGGAGGACATGCATCACTGCCCCTCCACCGAAGACGGACCACATTCCTACGCACACTGCCTGGCCCGGCTGTTGGGAGGGACCACACTGTATCTCCCCCTTTTTGCTCTCGGAAGGCCCCGAGGCCATGCCTCTCTATCCAGAACGATAGATCAACCTCTCGACCCTCTACCATTAGTGATCTCTCCCCCTTCTTTAGAGCCTCCAGAAGGCGACGTTGCAACATGCCGTCCCCAAAGCCCGGAGACGAGGAGGATGCCCTATTTGCCCCGGAGGTGACACTGGCATAACTCCGGACAGGTGTTGCCACCCCCGGGGGGGCAACCGGACCAGTGACCACGTCAGCCCCAACAGTATCACCATTACCCACCTCCATCTTACCCTCCACCAAACCAGCAACCACATCACCAGACAATGAATTATCCTCATTCACCTCCACCACCACATTCATTCCTGCTGGACCAGTAACAATGGTGGATGACCTTTTGACCTCCGCATCAGGCACAAGGGGCTCAGTCACCTCCATAGAACTGGAGGCGACCTCACCCCCGGTCTTATGTGTGCCCTCCACATCATCGGTCGGTAATTTCCGCTGTTTGGCATTTGGTATAATGTGCCGCTGATCTCTAGCTGCAGTTAGGCGCCGCTGATCTTTAGCATCAGGATCTTCCGGACCAGCAACGCCAACACAAAATAGCACTTTCGTGGGAGGACCGGAGCGCTCAGCCCCAACTGCCCCCTCACACTGCCGCCGCTTCTCAACTAAGTGATCAGCGGCAACAGCATTCAGAGGAGCCGAGGCTACCGGAGCTGCCCCCGACACCGGGCTGCTCCCCCCTTCCACTGAGGAGCGCACCACAGCATCGTGGCCTGATGGAACGCCCGCCGCCGGGCCGCCCTCACTGTCCAGCCTCTCGGCTGATGCACCTCCTGCTACGTCCCCACTACTACAAGCAGAGACGGAGCTCTGCGCCTCACTACCGCGCTCTGTAATCTCCCCGCGCCTTTGCACCGGATCCACAGCAGAACCCGGGCTGGGCTGAGCAACGGGGCTTATACAGCGAGCTGAGCCTGCCGCCGACTCAGGGGGTACAGGGAGGGGGGCATATACGTATCTTACCGCTTCCTGCAGCTTTGGCTTGGTCTTCTTTGCCTTTTTGTGGCCCCCAGGTGCCTCTTCTGGTAGATCGTCACCAAGATGGAAGCTTTGGAGGCACACTGGGGACTCCAGGAGTTTAATCTCCGCCATTAGCGCCCCTCCCTGGCCGCTGCTGTCACTGTCCTCCCCAGAGCCGGCAGAACTGCGACCGGATGTCACTGTCGCCTGTCCTGCAGGGAGCTCGCTGCACGTGGCCTGCGGGTGACTTTGCAGGCTACCAGGTGGGGCTTCCTGCTGGTCATCATCACTCTCATCATCCACCTGGCTCTCAGGCTGCAGCCCCATCTGCCTTTGCTCTCTGGTATCAGCCATTTCTCTAAAGCAGTCTTCATTTATAAGTTTTTCTTTGAAAGGACCACTCTGCTCCCTGATGGTGGCTTTCCTAAGTTCCAGGCGTTGAATTTCACTGCTCAGTCTTTTTACCTTGGCTTGAAGCTTGGCCTTCCTTGGTTTGGAGGCCCCTGCAGCTTTGGCGCTTGTGCAGCGCAGCTCCTCCCGTAGCCTCCTGATGAGCTTACTGGCATCTTCATACTCACGGAGGTGGATCATGACCCGGGAGGCATAGGTGGACACAGACTCCCGGGGTCCCTGCTGCGCCCACCCCCCCTCAGGGAGGTCGGCCTCACCTCCGTGAGCACTCAGCTTTCCTCCGGAAGGAGCGCCATCTTGCACGCCGCTGTCAGGCTTTTCCTCCATGCTGGAAGCCTTGCGGCTTCTGGGGGTCTCCACAATCCCGGGGGGAGTAGGAGCCACATTGCTGTGACTCCTGGTGCAGCGTCTCACCCCCGAGTCCTCTGATGTGCAGGCCGGTTGCTGGTTTCTTCTGCCCCCCGCCGGCCTGGTTCGGGAAGCAGAAGCCTGGGACTTGGCTCCTTCACTCATCCCAGAAACCAGCTCTCCCTCCGGGAAAGAGAGAGAGCAGGTCCCCAGGTGGAGAGGTGTTGGTTCTCAGAGATCAGGAGCTCACAGCAGGATCTGCAGCCACCACACCCGTAATCAGCACACTGACTAGCAGCTGATCAGAGCTGCACCCAGTATGCTGCTGGTGGAGTCACTGTGTACATACATTACATTACTGATCCTGAGTTACATCCTGTATTATACTCCAGAGCTGCACTCACTATTCTGCTGGTGCAGTCAATGTGTACATACATTACATTATTGATCCTGTACTGATCCTGAGTTACGTCCTGTATTATACTCGAGAGCTGCACTCACTATTCTGCTGGTGCAGTCACTGTGCACATACATTACATTACTGATCCTCTACTCATCCTCAGTTACTTCCTTTATTATACTCCAGAGCTGCACTCACTATTCTGCTGGTGGAGTTACTGTGTACATACATTACATTACTGACCATGAGATACATCCTGCATTATACTCCGGAGCTGCACTCACTATTCTGCTGGTACATTCAATGTGTACATAAATTACATTACTGATCCTGAGTTACATCCTGTATTATAATCCAGAGCTGCACTCACTATTCTGCTGGTGCAGTCACTGTGTACATATATTACATTACTGATCCTGTACTGATCCTGACTTACATCCTGCATTATACTCCAGAGCTGCACTCACTATTCTGCTGGTGCAGTCACTGTGGACATATATTACATTACTGATTCTCTACTCATCCTCAGTTACATCCTTTATTATACTCCAGAGCTGCACACACTATTCTGCTGGTGTAGTCACTGTGTACATTCATTACATTACTGATCCTCAGTTACATCCTGTATTATACTCCAGGGCTGCACTCACTATTCTGCTGGTGGAGTCACTGTCTACATTCATTACATTACTGATCCTGAGTTACATCCTGTATTATAATTCAGAGCTGCACTCACTATTCTGCTGGTGCAGTCACTGTCTACATTCATTACATTACTGATCCTGACTTACATCCTGCATTATACTCCAGAGCTGCACTCACTATTCTGCTGGTGCAGTCACTGTGCACATATATTACATTACTGATTCTCTAGTCATCCTCAGTTACATCCTTTATTATACTCCAGAGCTGCACACACTATTCTGCTGGTGGAGTCACTGTGTACATTCATTACATTACTGATCCTGAGTTACATCCTGTATTATAATCCAGAGCTGCACACACTATTCTGCTGGTGGAGTCACTGTGTACATTCATTACATTACTGATCCTGAGTTACATCCTGTATTACACTCCAGAGCTGCACTCACTATTCTGCTGGTGCAGTCACTGTGTACATACATTACATTACTGATCCTGAGTTACATCCTGTATTATAATCCAGAGCTGCACTCACTATTCTGCTGGTGTAGTCACTGTGTACATACATTACATTACTGATCCTGTACTGTTCGTGAGTTACATCCTGTATTATACTCCAGAGCTGAACTCACTATTGTGCTGGTGCAGTCACTGTGTACATACATTACATTACTGATCCTGTATTGATCATGAGTTACATCCTGTATTATACTCCAGAGCTGCACTCACTTTTCTGCTGGTGCTGTCACTGTGTACATATATTACATTACTGATCCTGTACTGATCCTTAGTTACATCCTGTATTATACTCCAGAGCTGAACTCACTATTGTGCTGGTGCAGTCACTGTGTACATACATTACATTACTGATCCTCTACTCATCCTCAGTTAATTCCTTTATTATACTCCAGAGCTGCACTCACTATTCTGCTGGTGGAGTCACTGTGTACATACATTACATTACTGATCCTGAGTTCCATCCTGTATTATACTCCAGAGCTGCACTCACTATTCTGCTAGTGCAGTCACTGTGTACATACATTACATTACTGATCCTGAGTTCCATCCTGTATTATACTCCAGAGCTGCACTCACTATTCTGCTGGTGCAGTCACTGTGCACATACATTACATTACTGATCCGGTTCTGATCCTGAGTTACATCCTGTATTATACTCCAGAGCTGAACTCACTATTCTGCTGGTGCAGTCACTGTGTACATACATTACATTACTGATCCTGTACTGATCCTGAGTTACATCCTGTATTATACTCCAGAGCTGCACTCACTATTCTGCTGGTGCAGCCACTGTGTACATATATTACATTACTGATCCTGTACTGATCCTGAGTTACATCCTGTATTATACTCCAGAGCTGCACTCACTATTCTGCTAGTGCAGTCACTGTGTACATACATTACATTACTGATCCTGAGTTCCATCCTGTATTATACTCCAGAGCTGCACTCACTATTCTGCTGGTACAGTCACTGTGTACATACATTACATTACTGATCCTGTACTGATCCTTAGTTACATCCTATATTATACTCCAGAGCTGCACTCACTATTCTGCTGGTGCAGTCACTGTGTGCATACATTACATTACTGATCCTGAGTTACATCCTGTATTATAATCCTGAGCTGTACTCACTATTCTGCTGGTGCAGTCACTGTGTACATATATTACATTACTAATCTTGTACTTATCCTGACTTGCATCCTGTATTATACTCCAGAGCTGCACTCACTATTCTGCTTGTGCAGTCACTGTGCACATACATTACATTACTGATCCTCTACTGATCCTCAGTTACATCCTGTATTATACTCCAGAGCTGCACTCACTATTCTGCTGGTGGAGTCACTGTGTACATACATTACATTACTGATCCTGCACTGATCCTGAGTTATATACTGTATTATACTCCAGAGCTGCTCTCACTATTCTGCTGGTGCAGTCACTGTGTACATACATTACATTACTGATCCTGAGTTACATCCTGTATTATACTCCAGAGCTGTACTCACTATTCTGCTGGTGCAGTCACTGTGTACATACATTACATTACTCATCCTGAGTTACATCTTGTATTATAATCCAGAGCTGCACTCACTATTCTGCTGGTGCAGTCACTGTGCACATATATTACATTACTGATTCTCTACTCATCCTCAGTTACATCCTTTATTATACTCCAGAGCTGCACACACTATTCTGCTGGTGGAGTCACTGTCTACATACATTACATTACTGATCCTGAGTTCCATCCTGTATTATACTCCAGAGCTGCACTCACTATTCTGCTAGTTCAGTCACTGTGTACATACATTACATTACTGATCCTGAGTTCCATCCTGTATTATACTCCAGAGCTGCACTCACTATTCTGCTGGTGCAGTCACTGTGCACATACATTACATTACTGATCCGGTTCTGATCCTGAGTTACATCCTGTATTATACTCCAGAGCTGAACTCACTATTCTGCTGGTGCAGTCACTGTGTACATACATTACATTACTGATCCTGTACTGATCCTGAGTTACATCCTGTATTATACTTCAGAGCTGTACTCACTATTCTGCTGGTGCAGCCACTGTGTACATATATTACATTACTGATCCTGTACTGATCCTGAGTTACATCCTGTATTATACTCCAGAGCTGCACTCACTATTCTGCTAGTGCAGTCACTGTGTACATACATTACATTACTGATCCTGAGTTCCATCCTGTATTATACTCCAGAGCTGCACTCACTATTCTGCTAGTGCAGTCGCTGTGTACATACCTTACATTACTGATCCTGAGTTCCATCCTGTATTATACTCCAGAGATGCACTCACTATTCTGCTTGTGCAGTCTCTGTGTACATACATTACATTACTGATCCTCTACTGATCCTCAGTTACATCCTGTATTATACTCCAGAGCTGCACTCACTATTCTGCTGGTGCACCACTGTGTACATATATTACATTACTGATCCTGTACTGATCCTGAGTTACATCCCTTATTATACCCCAGAGCTGCACTCACTATTCTGCTAGTGCAGTCACTGTGTACATACCTTACATTACTGATCCTGAGTTCCATCCTGTATTATACTCCAGAGCTGCACTCACTATTCTGCTGGTGCAGTCACTGTGTACATATATTACATTACTAATCTTGTACTTATCCTGACTTGCATCCTGTATTATACTCCAGAGCTGCACTCACTATTCTGCTTGTGCAGTCACTGTGCACATACATTACATTACTGATCCTCTACTGATCCTCAGTTACATCCTGTATTATACTCCAGAGCTGCACTCACTATTCTGCTGGTGGAGTCACTGTGTACATACATTACATTACTGATCCTGCACTGATCCTGAGTTATATACTGTATTATACTCCAGAGCTGCTCTCACTATTCTGCTGGTGCAGTCACTGTGTACATACATTACATTACTGATCCTGTACTGATCCTTAGTTACATCCTATATTATACTCCAGAGCTGCACTCACTATTCTGCTGGTGCAGTCACTGTGTGCATACATTACATTACTGATCCTGAGTTACATCCTGTATTATAATCCTGAGCTGTACTCACTATTCTGCTGGTGCAGTCACTGTGTACATATATTACATTACTAATCTTGTACTTATCCTGACTTGCATCCTGTATTATAATCCAGAGCTGCACTCACTATTCTGCTTGTGCAGTCACTGTGCACATACATTACATTACTGATCCTCTACTGATCCTCAGTTACATCCTGTATTATACTCCAGAGCTGTACTCACTATTCTGCTGGTGGAGTCACTGTGTACATACATTACATTACTGATCCTGCACTGATCCTGAGTTATATACTGTATTATACTCCAGAGCTGCTCTCACTATTCTGCTGGTGCAGTCACTGTGTACATACATTACATTACTGATCCTGAGTTACATCCTGTATTATACTCCAGAGCTGTACTCACTATTCTGCTGGTGCAGTCACTGTGTACATACATTACATTACTCATCCTGAGTTACATCTTGTATTATAATCCAGAGCTGCACTCACTATTCTGCTGGTGCAGTCACTGTGTACATACATTACATTATTGATCCTGTACTGATCCTGAGTTACATCCTGTATTATACTCCAGAGCAGCACTCACTATTCTGCTGGTTCAGTCACTGTGTACATACATTACATTACTGATCCTGAGTTACATCTTGTATTATAATCCAGAGCTGCACTCTCTATTCTGCTGGTGCAGTCACTGTGCACATACATTACATTACTGATCCTGTACTGATCCTGACTTACATACTGTATTATACTCCAGAGCTGCACTCACTATTCTGCTGGTGCAGTCACTGTGGACATACATTACATTACTGATCCTCTACTCATCCTCAGTTACTTCCTTTATTATACTCCAGAGCTGCACTCACTATTCTGCTCGTGGGGTCACTGTGTACATACATAATATTACTGATCCTGAGTTACATCCTCTATTATAATCCAGAGCTGCACACACTATTCTGCTGGTGCAGTCACTGTGTACATACATTACATTACTGATCCTGAGATACATCCTGTATTATACTCAAGAGCTGCACTCACTATTCTGCTGGTGCAGTCACTGTGTACATACATTACTGATCCTTTGTTCCATCCTGTATTATACTCGAGAGCTGAACTCACTATTCTGCTGGTGCACTCACTGTGTACATACATTACATTACTGATCCTGAGTTCCATCCTGTATTATACTCAAGAACTGCACTCACTATTCTGCTGGTGCAGTCACTGTGTACATACATTACATTACTGATCCTGAGTTCCATCCTGTATTATACTCAAGAACTGCACTCACTATTCTGCTGGTGCACTCACTGTGTACATACATTACATTACTGATCCTGAGTTACATCCTGTTTTATAATCCAGAGCTGCACTCACAATTCTGCTTGTGCAGTCACTGTGTACATATATTACATTACTGATCCTGTACTGATCCTGACTTACATCCTGTATTATACTCCAGAGCTGCACTCACTATTCTGCTGGTGCAGTCACTGTGCACATACATTACATTACTGACCCTCTACTGATCCTCAGATACATCCTGTATTATACTTCAGAGCTGCACTCACTATTCTGCTGGTGGAGTCACTGTGTACATACATTACATTACTGATCCTGCACTGATCCTGAGTTATATCCTGTATTATACTCCAGAGCTGCACTCATTATTCTGCTGGTGCAGTCACTGTGCACATACATTACATTACTGATCCGGTTCTGTTCCTGAGTTCCATCCTGTATTATACTCCAGAGCTGCACTCACTATTCTGCTGGTGCAGCCACTGTGTACATATATTACATTACTGATCCTGTACTGATCCTGAGTTACATCCTGTATTATACTCCAGAGCTGCACTCACTATTCTGCTAGTGCAGTCACTGTGTACATACATTACATTACTGATCCTGAGTTCCATCCTGTATTATACTCCAGACCTGCACTCACTATTCTGCTAGTGCAGTCACTGTGTACTTACATTACATTACTGATCCGGTTCTGATCCTGAGTTACATCCTGTATTATATTCCAGAGCTGCACTCACTATTCTGCTGGTGCAGTCACTGTGTACATACATTACATTACTGATCCTGTACTGATCCTGAGTGACATCATGTATTATACTCCAGAGCTGCATTCACTATTCTGCTGGTGCAGCCACTGTGTACATATATTACATTACTGATCCTGTACTGATCCTGAGTTACATCCCTTATTATACCCCAGAGCTGCACTCACTATTCTGCTAGTGCTGTCACTGTGCACATACATTACACTACTGATCCTGAGTTCCATCCTGTATTATACTCCAGAGCTGCACTCACTATTCTGCTTCTGCAGTCACTGTGTACATACATTACATTACTCATCCTGAGTTACATCTTGTATTATAATCCAGAGCTGCACTCACTATTCTGCTGGTGCAGTCACTGTGTACATACATTACATTACTGATCCTGAGTTACATCTTGTATTATAATCCAGAGCTGCACTCTCTATTCTGCTGGTGCAGTCACTGTGCACATACATTACATTACTGATCCGGTTCTGATCCTGAGTTACATCCTGTATTATATTCCAGAGCTGCACTCACTATTCTGCTGGTGCAGTCACTGTGTACATACATTACATTACTGATCCTGTACTGATCCTGAGTTACATCATGTATTATACTCCAGAGCTACACTCACTATTCTGCTGGTGCAGCCACTGTGTACATATATTACATTACTGATCCTGTACTGATCCTGAGTTACATCCTGTATTATACTCCAGAGCTGCACTCACTATTCTGCTAGTGCAGTCACTGTGTACATACATTACATTACTGATCCTGAGTTCCATCCTGTATTATACTCCAGAGCTGCACTCACTATTCTGCTAGTGCAGTCACTGTGTACATACATTACATTACTGATCCTGAGTTCCATCCTGTATTATACTCCAGACCTGCACTCACTATTCTGCTGGTGCAGTCACTGTGCACATACATTACATTACTGATCTGGTTCTGATCCTGAGTTACATCCTGTATTATATTCCAGAGCTGCACTCACTATTCTGCTGGTGCAGTCACTGTGTACATACATTACATTACTGATCCTGTACTGATCCTGAGTTACATCATGTATTATACTCCAGAGCTGCACTCACTATTCTGCTGGTGCAGCCACTGTGTACATATATTACATTACTGATCCTGTACTGATCCTGAGTTACATCCCTTATTATACCCCAGAGCTGCACTCACTATTCTGCTAGTGCTGTCACTGTGCACATACATTACACTACTGATCCTGAGTTCCATCCTGTATTATACTCCAGAGCTGCACTCACTATTCTGCTGCTGCAGTCACTGTGTACATACATTACATTACTCATCCTGAGTTACATCTTGTATTATAATCCAGAGCTGCACTCACTATTCTGCTGGTGCAGTCACTGTGTACATACATTACATTACTGATCCTGAGTTACATCTTGTATTATAATCCAGAGCTGCACTCTCTATTCTGCTGGTGCAGTCACTGTGCACATACATTACATTACTGATCCTGTACTGATCCTGACTTACATACTGTATTATAATCCAGAGCTGCACTCACTATTCTGCTGGTGGAGTCACTGTGTACATACATTACATTACTGATCCTGAGATACATCCTGTATTATACTCCAGAGCTGCACTCACTATTCTGCTGGTGCAGTCACTGTGTACATACATTACTGATCCTGAGTTACATCCTGTATTATACTCGAGAGCTGAACTCACTATTCTGCTGGTGCAGTCACTGTGTACATACATTACATTACTGATCCTGAGTTCCATCCTGTATTATACTCCAGAGCTGTACTCACTATTCTGCTGGTGCAGTCACTGTGTACATACAATTACATTACTGATCCTGTACTGATCCTGAGTTACATCCTGTATTAAACTCCAGAGCTGCACTCACTATTCTGCTTGTGCAGTCTTTGTGTACATATATTACATTACTGATCCTGTACTGATCCTGACTTACATCCTGTATTATACTCCAGAGCTGCACTCACTATTCTGCTGGTGCAGTCACTGTGCACATACATTACATTACTGACCCTCTACTGATCCTCAGACACATCCTGTATTATACTTCAGAGCTGCACTCACTATTCTGCTGGTGGAGTCACTGTGTACATACATTACATTACTGATCCTGCACTGATCCTGAGTTATATCCTGTATTATACTCCAGAGCTGCACTCACTATTCTGCTGGTGCAGTCACTGTGCACATGCATTACATTACTGATCCGTTTCTGATCCTGAGTTACATCCTGTATTATACTCCAGAGCTGCACTCACTATTCTGCTGGTGCAGTCACTGTGTACATACATTACATTACTGATCCTGTACTGATCCTGAGTTACATCCTGTATTATACTCCAGAGCTGCACTCACTGTTCTGCTGGTGCAGCCACTGTGAACATATATTACATTATTGATCCTGTACTGATCCTGAGTTACATCCTGTATTATACTCCAGAGCTGCACTCACTATTCTGCTAGTGCAGTCACTGTGCACATACATTACATTACTGATCCTGAGTTCCAGCCTGTATTATACTCCAGAGCTGCACTCACTATTCTGCTAGTGCAGTCACTGTGAACATACATTACATTACTGATCCTGAGTTCCATCCTGTATTATACTCCAGAGCTGCACTCACTATTCTGCTGGTGCAGACACTGTGCACATACATTACATTACTGATCCGGTTCTGATCCTGAGTTACATCCTGTATTATACTCCAGAGCTGCACTCACTATTCTGCTGGTGCAGTCACTGTGTAAACACATTACATTACTGATCCTGTACTGATCCTGAGTTACATCATGTATTATACTCCAGAGCTGCACTCACTATTCTGTTGGTGCAGCCACTGTATACATATATTACATTACTGATCCTGTACTGATCCTGAGTTACATCCCTTATTATACCCCAGAGCTGCACTCACTATTCTGCTAGTGCAGTCACTGTGTACATACATTATACTACTGATCCTGAGTTCAATCCTGTATTATACTCCAGAGCTGCACTCACTATTCTGCTGGTGCAGTCACTGTGTACATACATTACATTACTGATCCTGAGTTACATCCTATATTATACTCCAGAGCTGCACTCACTATTCTGCTGGTGCAGTCACTGTGTACATACATTACTTTTCTGATCCTGAGTTACATCCTGTATTATAATCATGAGCTGTACTCACTATTCTGCTGGTGCAGTCACTGTGTACATATATTACATTACTGATCTTGTACTGATCCTGACTTGCATCCTGTATTATACTCCAGAGCTGCACTCACTATTCTGCTTGTTCAGTCACTGTGCACATACATTACATTACTGATCCTCAGTTATATCCTGTATTATACTCCAGAGCTGCACTCACTATTCTGCTAGTGTATTCTCTGTGTACATACATTACATTACTGATCCTGAGTTATATACTGTATTATACTCCAGAGCTGCTCTCACTATTCTGCTGGTGCAGTCACTGTGCACATACATTACATTACTGATCCTGTACTGATCCTGAGTTACATCCTGTATTATACTCCAGAGCTGCACTCACTATTCTGCTGGTGCAGTCACTGTGTACATACATTACATTACTAATCCTGTGCTGATCCTGAGTTACATCCTGTATTATACTCCAGAGCTGCACTCACTATTCTGCTGGTGCAGTCACTGTGTGCATACATTATATTACTGATCCTGTACTGATCCTGAGTTACATCATGTATTATACTCCAGAGCTGCACTCACTATTCTGCTGGTGCAGCCACTGTGTACATATATTACATTACTGATCCTGTACTGATCCTGAGTTACATCCCTTATTATACCCCAGAGCTGCACTCACTATTCTGCTAGTGCTGTCACTGTGCACATACATTACACTACTGATCCTGAGTTCCATCCTGTATTATACTCCAGAGCTGCACTCACTATTCTGCTGCTGCAGTCACTGTGTACATACATTACATTACTCATCCTGAGTTACATCTTGTATTATAATCCAGAGCTGCACTCACTATTCTGCTGGTGCAGTCACTGTGTACATACATTACATTACTGATCCTGAGTTACATCTTGTATTATAATCCAGAGCTGCACTCTCTATTCTGCTGGTGCAGTCACTGTGCACATACATTACATTACTGATCCTGTACTGATCCTGACTTACATACTGTATTATAATCCAGAGCTGCACTCACTATTCTGCTGGTGGAGTCACTGTGTACATACATTACATTACTGATCCTGAGATACATCCTGTATTATACTCCAGAGCTGCACTCACTATTCTGCTGGTGCAGTCACTGTGTACATACATTACTGATCCTGAGTTACATCCTGTATTATACTCGAGAGCTGAACTCACTATTCTGCTGGTGCAGTCACTGTGTACATACATTACATTACTGATCCTGAGTTCCATCCTGTATTATACTCCAGAGCTGTACTCACTATTCTGCTGGTGCAGTCACTGTGTACATACAATTACATTACTGATCCTGTACTGATCCTGAGTTACATCCTGTATTATACTCCAGAGCTGCACTCACTATTCTGCTTGTGCAGTCTTTGTGTACATATATTACATTACTGATCCTGTACTGATCCTGACTTACATCCTGTATTATACTCCAGAGCTGCACTCACTATTCTGCTGGTGCAGTCACTGTGCACATACATTACATTACTGACCCTCTACTGATCCTCAGACACATCCTGTATTATACTTCAGAGCTGCACTCACTATTCTGCTGGTGGAGTCACTGTGTACATACATTACATTACTGATCCTGCACTGATCCTGAGTTATATCCTGTATTATACTCCAGAGCTGCACTCACTATTCTGCTGGTGCAGTCACTGTGTACATACATTACATTACTGATCCTGTACTGATCCTGAGTTACATCCTGTATTATACTCCAGAGCTGCACTCACTGTTCTGCTGGTGCAGCCACTGTGAACATATATTACATTATTGATCCTGTACTGATCCTGAGTTACATCCTGTATTATACTCCAGAGCTGCACTCACTATTCTGCTAGTGCAGTCACTGTGCACATACATTACATTACTGATCCTGAGTTCCAGCCTGTATTATACTCCAGAGCTGCACTCACTATTCTGCTAGTGCAGTCACTGTGAACATACATTACATTACTGATCCTGAGTTCCATCCTGTATTATACTCCAGAGCTGCACTCACTATTCTGCTGGTGCAGACACTGTGCACATACATTACATTACTGATCCGGTTCTGATCCTGAGTTACATCCTGTATTATACTCCAGAGCTGCACTCACTATTCTGCTGGTGCAGTCACTGTGTACACACATTACATTACTGATCCTGTACTGATCCTGAGTTACATCATGTATTATACTCCAGAGCTGCACTCACTATTCTGTTGGTGCAGCCACTGTATACATATATTACATTACTGATCCTGTACTGATCCTGAGTTACATCCCTTATTATACCCCAGAGCTGCACTCACTATTCTGCTAGTGCAGTCACTGTGTACATACATTATACTACTGATCCTGAGTTCAATCCTGTATTATACTCCAGAGCTGCACTCACTATTCTGCTGGTGCAGTCACTGTGTACATACATTACATTACTGATCCTGAGTTACATCCTATATTATACTCCAGAGCTGCACTCACTATTCTGCTGGTGCAGTCACTGTGTACATACATTACATTTCTGATCCTGAGTTACATCCTGTATTATAATCATGAGCTGTACTCACTATTCTGCTGGTGCAGTCACTGTGTACATATATTACATTACTGATCTTGTACTGATCCTGACTTGCATCCTGTATTATACTCCAGAGCTGCACTCACTATTCTGCTTGTTCAGTCACTGTGCACATACATTACATTACTGATCCTCAGTTATATCCTGTATTATACTCCAGAGCTGCACTCACTATTCTGCTAGTGTATTCTCTGTGTACATACATTACATTACTGATCCTGAGTTATATCCTGTATTATACTCCAGAGCTGCTCTCACTATTCTGCTGGTGCAGTCACTGTGCACATACATTACATTACTGATCCTGTACTGATCCTGAGTTACATCCTGTATTATACTCCAGAGCTGCACTCACTATTCTGCTGGTGCAGTCACTGTGTACATACATTACATTACTAATCCTGTGCTGATCCTGAGTTACATCCTGTATTATACTCCAGAGCTGCACTCACTATTCTGCTGGTGCAGTCACTGTGTACATACATTATATTACTGATCCTGTACTGATCCTGAGTTGCATCCTGTATTATACTCCAGAGCTGCACTCACTATTCTGCTGGTGGAGTCACTGTGTACATACATTACGTTACTGATTCTGTACTGATCCTGAGTTACATCCTGTATTATACTCCAGAGCTGCACTCACTATTCTGCTGGTGCAGTCACTGTGTACATTTATTACATTATTGATCCTGTACTGATCCTGAGTTACATCCTGTATTATACTCCAGAGCAGCACTCACTATTCTGCTGGTTCAGTCACTGTGTACATACATTACATTACTGATCCTGAGTTACATCTTGTATTATAATCCAGAGCTGCACTCTCTATTCTGCTGGTGCAGTCACTGTGCACATACATTACATTACTGATCCTGTACTGATCCTGACTTACATACTGTATTATACTTCAGAGCTGCACTCACTATTCTGCTGGTGCAGTCACTGTGCACATACATTACATTACTGATCCTCTACTCATCCTCAGTTACTTCCTTTATTATACTCCAGAGCTGCACTCACTATTCTGCTCGTGGGGTCACTGTGTACATACATAATATTACTGATCCTGAGTTACATCCTCTATTATAATCCAGAGCTGCACACAATATTCTGCTGGTGCAGTCACTGTGTACATACATTACATTACTGATCCTGAGATACATCCTGTATTATACTCCAGAGCTGTACTCACTATTCTGCTGGTGCAGACACTGTGTACATACATTACATTGCTGATCCTGAACTGATCCTGAGTTACATCCTATATTATACTCCAGAGCTGCACTCACTATTCTGCTGGTGCAGTCAATGTGTACATACATTACATTACTGATCCTGAGTTCCATCCTGTATTATACTCCAGAGCTGTACTCACTATTCTGCTGGTGCAGTCACTGTGTACATACAATTACATTACTGATCCTGTACTGATCCTGAGTTACATCCTGTATTATACTCCAGAGCTGCACTCACTATTCTGCTTGTACAGTCACTGTGTACATATATTACATTACTGATCCTGTACTGATCCTGACTTACATCCTGTATTATACTCCAGAGCTGCACTCACTATTCTGCTGGTGCAGTCACTGTGCACATACATTACATTACTGACCCTCTACTGATCCTCAGATACATCCTGTATTATACTTCAGAGCTGCACTCACTATTCTGCTGGTGGAGTCACTGTGTACATACATTACATTACTGATCCTGCACTGATCCTGAGTTATATCCTGTATTGTACTCCAGAGCTGCACTCACTATTCTGCTGGTGCAGTCACTGTGCACATGCATTACATTACTGATCCGTTTCTGATCCTGAGTTACATCCTGTATTATACTCCAGAGCTGCACTCACTATTCTGCTGGTGCAGTCACTGTGTACATACATTACATTACTGATCCTGTACTGATCCTGAGTTACATCCTGTATTATACTCCAGAGCTGCACTCACTGTTCTGCTGGTGCAGCCACTGTGTACATATATTACATTATTGATCCTGTACTGATCCTGAGTTACATCCTGTATTATACTCCAGAGCTGCACTCACTATTCTGCTAGTGCAGTCACTGTGTACATACATTACATTACTGATCCTGAGTTCCATCCTGTATTATACTCCAGAGCTGCACTCACTATTCTGCTGGTGCAGTCACTGTGAACATACATTACATTACTGATCCTGAGTTCCATCCTGTATTATACTCCAGAGCTGCACTCACTATTCTGCTGGTGCAGTCACTGTGCACATACATTACATTACTGATCAGGTTCTGATCCTGAGTTACATCCTGTATTATACTCCAGAGCTGCACTCACTATTCTGCTGGTGCAGCCACTGTGTACATATATTACATTACTGATCCTGTAATGATCCTGAGTTACATCCCTTATTATACCCCAGAGCTGCACTCACTATTCTGCTAGTGCAGTCACTGTGTACATACATTATACTACTGATCCTGAGTTCCATCCTGTATTATACTCCAGAGCTGCACTCACTATTCTGCTGGTGCAGTCACTGTGTACATACATTACATTACTGATCCTGAGTTACATCCTATATTATACTCCAGAGCTGCACTCACTATTCTGCTGGTGCAGTCACTGTGTACATACATTACATTTCTGATCCTGAGTTACATCCTGTATTATAATCATGAGCTGTACTCACTATTCTGCTGGTGCAGTCACTGTGTACATATATTACATTACTGATCTTGTACTGATCCTGACTTGCATCCTGTATTATACTCCAGAGCTGCACTCACTATTCTGCTTGTTCAGTCACTGTGCACATACATTACATTACTGATCCTCAGTTATATCCTGTATTATACTCCAGAGCTGCACTCACTATTCTGCTAGTGCATTCTCTGTGTACATACATTACATTACTGATCCTGAGTTATATACTGTATTATACTCCAGAGCTGCTCTCACTATTCTGCTGGTGCAGTCACTGTGCACATACATTACATTACTGATCCTGTACTGATCCTGAGTTACATCCTGTATTATACTCCAGAGCTGCACTCACTATTCTGCTGGTGCAGTCACTGTGTACATACATTACATTACTAATCCTGTGCTGATCCTGAGTTCCATCCTGTATTATACTCCAGAGCTGCTCTCACTATTCTGTTGGTGCAGTCACTGTGCACATACATTACATTACTGATCCTGTACTGATCCTGAGTTACATCCTGTATTATACTCCAGAGCTGCACTCACTATTCTGCTGGTGCAGTCACTGTGTACATACATTACATTACTAATCCTGTGCTGATCCTGAGTTACATCCTGTATTATACTCCAGAGCTGCACTCACTATTCTGCTGGTGCAGTCACTGTGTACATACATTATATTACTGATCCTGTACTGATCCTGAGTTACATCCTGTATTATACTCCAGAGCTGCACTCACTATTCTGCTGGTGCAGTCACTGTGTACATACATTACATTACTGATTCTGTACTGATCCTGAGTTACATCCTGTATTATACTCCAGAGCTGCACTCACTATTCTGCTGGTGCAGTCACTGTGTACATACATTACATTATTGATCCTGTACTGATCCTGAGTTACATCCTGTATTATACTCCAGAGCAGCACTCACTATTCTGCTGGTTCAGTCACTGTGTACATACATTACATTACTGATCCTGAGTTACATCTTGTATTATAATCCAGAGCTGCACTCTCTATTCTGCTGGTGCAGTCACTGTGCACATACATTACATTACTGATCCTGTTCTGATCCTGACTTACATACTGTATTATACTCCAGAGCTGCACTCACTATTCTGCTGGTGCAGTCACTGTGCACATACATTACATTACTGATCCTCTACTCATCCTCAGTTACTTCCTTTATTATACTCCAGAGCTGCACTCACTATTCTGCTCGTGGGGTCACTGTGTACATACATTACATTACTGATCCTGAGATACATCCTGTATTATACTCCAGAGCTGCACTCACTATTCTGCTGGTGCAGTCACTGTGTACATACATTACTGATCCTGAGTTACATCCTGTATTATACTCGAGAGCTGAACTCACTATTCTGCTGGTGCAGTCACTGTGTACATACATTACATTACTGATCCTGAGTTCCATCCTGTATTATACTCCAGAGCTGTACTCACTATTCTGCTGGTGCAGTCACTGTGTACATACATTACATTACTGATCCTGTACTGATCCTGAATTACATCCTATATTATACTCCAGAGCTGCACTCACTATTCTGCTGGTGCAGTCACTGTGTACATACATTACATTACTGATCCTGAGTTACATCCTCTTTTATAATCCAGAGCTGCACTCACTATTCTGCTTGTGCAGTCACTGTGTACATATATTACATTACTGATCCTGTACTGATCCTGACTTACATCCTGTATTATACTCCAGAGCTGCACTCACTATTCTGCTGGTGCAGTCACTGTGCACATACATTACATTACTGACCCTCTACTGATCCTCAGATACATCCTGTATTATACTTCAGAGCTGCACTCACTATTCTGCTGGTGGAGTCACTGTGTACATACATTACATTACTGATCCTGCACTGATCCTGAGTTATATCCTGTATTATACTCCAGAGCTGCACTCACTATTCTGCTGGTGCAGTCACTGTGCACATATATTACATTACTGATCCTGAGTTACATCCTCTTTTATAATCCAGAGCTGCACTCACTATTCTGCTTGTGCAGTCACTGTGTACATATATTACATTACTGATCCTGTACTGATCCTGACTTACATCCTGTATTATACTCCAGAGCTGCACTCACTATTCTGCTGGTGCAGTCACTGTGCACATACATTACATTACTGACCTTCTACTGATCCTCAGATACATCCTGTATTATACTTCAGAGCTGCACTCACTATTCTGCTGGTGGAGTCACTGTGTACATACATTACATTACTGATCCTGCACTGATCCTGAGTTATATCCTGTATTATACTCCAGAGCTGCACTCACTATTGTGCTGGTGCAGTCAATGTGCACATGCATTACATTACTGATCCGTTTCTGATCCAGAGTTACATCCTGTATTATACTCCAGAGCTGCACTCACTATTCTGCTGGTGCAGTCACTGTGTACATACATTACATTACTGATCCTGTACTGATCCTGAGTTACATCCTGTATTATACTCCAGAGCTGCACTCACTGTTCTGCTGGTGCAGCCACTGTGTACATATATTACATTATTGATCCTGTACTGATCCTGAGTTACATCCTGTATTATACTCCAGAGCTGCACTCACTATTCTGCTAGTGCAGTCACTGTGTACATACATTACATTACTGATCCTGAGTTCCATCCTGTATTATACTCCAGAGCTGCACTCACTATTCTGCTAGTGCAGTCACTGTGAACATACATTACATTACTGATCCTGAGTTCCATCCTGTATTATACTCCAGAGCTGCACTCACTATTCTGCTGGTGCAGTCACTGTGCACATACATTACATTACTGATCCGGTTCTGATCCTTAGTTACATCCTGTATTATACTCCAGAGCTGCACTCACTATTCTGCTGGTGCAGTCACTGTGTACATACATTACATTACTGATCCTGTACTGATCCTGAGTTACATCATGTATTATACTCCAGAGCTGCACTCACTATTCTGCTGGTGCAGCCACTGTGTACATATATTACATTACTGATCCTGTACTGATCCTGAGTTCCATCCTGTATTATACCCCAGAGCTGCACTCACTATTCTGCTAGTGCAGTCACTGTGTACATACATTATACTACTGATCCTGTACTGATCCTGAGTTACATCATGTATTATACTCCAGAGCTGCACTCACTATTCTGGTAGTGCAGTCACTGTGAACATACATTACATTACTGATCCTGAGTTCCATCCTGTATTATACTCCAGAGCTGCACTCACTATTCTGCTGGTGCAGTCACTGTGCACATACATTACATTACTGATCCGGTTCTGATCCTTAGTTACATCCTGTATTATACTCCAGAGCTGCACTCACTATTCTGCTGGTGCAGTCACTGTGTACATACATTACATTACTGATCCTGTACTGATCCTGAGTTACATCATGTATTATACTCCAGAGCTGCACTCACTATTCTGCTGGTGCAGTCACTGTGTACATACATTACATTACTGATCCTGAGTTACATCCTATATTATACTCCAGAGCTGCACTCACTATTCTGCTGGTGCAGTCACTGTGTACATACATTACATTTCTGATCCTGAGTTACATCCTGTATTATAATCATGAGCTGTACTCACTATTCTGCTGGTGCAGTCACTGTGTACATATATTACATTACTGATCTTGTACTGATCCTGACTTGCATCCTGTATTATACTCCAGAGCTGCACTCACTATTCTGCTTGTTCAGTCACTGTGCACATACATTACATTACTGATCCTCAGTTATATCCTGTATTATACTCCAGAGCTGCACTCACTATTCTGCTAGTGCATTCTCTGTGTACATACATTACATTACTGATCCTGAGTTATATACTATATTATACTCCAGAGCTGCTCTCACTATTCTGCTGGGGCAGTCACTGTGCACATACATTACATTACTGATCCTGTACTGATCCTGAGTTACATCCTGTATTATACTCCAGAGCTGCACTCACTATTCTGCTGGTGCAGTCACTGTGTACATACATTACATTACTAATCCTGTGCTGATCCTGAGTTACATCCTGTATTATACTCCAGAGCTGCACTCACTATTCTGCTGGTGCAGTCACTGTGTACATACATTATATTACTGATCCTGTACTGATCCTGAGTTACATCTTGTATTATACTCCAGAGCTGCACTCACTATTCTGCTGGTGCAGTCACTGTGTACATACATTACATTACTGATTCTGTACTGATCCTGAGTTACATCCTGTATTATACTCCAGAGCTGCACTCACTATTCTGCTGGTGCAGTCACTGTGTACGTACATTACATTACTGATCCTGTGCTGATCCTGAGTTACATCCTGTATTATACTCCAGAGCTGCACTCACTATTCTGCTGGTGCAGTCACTGTGTACATACATTACTGATCCTGTGCTGATCCTGAGTTACATCATGTATTATACTCCAGAGCTGCACTCACTATTCTGCTGGTGCAGTCACTGTGTACATACATTACATTACTTATCCTGAGTTACATCCTGTATTATAATCCAGAGCTGCACTCACTATTCTGCTGGTGCAGTCACTGTGTAAATACATTCCATTACTGATCCTGTACTGATCCTGAGTTAAATCCTGTATTATACTCCAGAGCTGCACTCACTATTCTGCTGGTGCAGTCACTGTGTACATACATTACATTACTGATCCTGTACTGATCCTGAGTTACATCCTGTATTATACTCCAGAGCTGCACTCACTATTCTGCTGGTGCAGTCACTGTGTACATACATTACATTACTGATCCTGTACTGATCCTGAGTTACATCGTGTATTATACTCCAGAGCTGCACTCACTATTCTGCTGGTGCAGTCACTGTGTACATACATTACATTACTGATCCTGTACTGATCCTGAGTTACATCCTGTATTATACTCCAGAGCTGCACTCACTATTCTGCTGGTGCAGCCACTGTGTACATATATTACATTACTGATCCTGTACTGATCCTGAGTTACATCCTGTATTATACTCCAGAGCTGCACTCACTATTCTGCTAGTGCAGTCACTGTGTACATACATTACATTACTGATACTGAGTTCCATCCTGTATTATACTCCAGAGCTGCACTCACTATTCTGCTAGTGCAGTCACTGTGTACATACATTACATTACTGATCCTGAGTTCCATCCTGTATTATACTCCAGAGCTGCACTCACTATTCTGCTGGTGCAGTCACTGTGAACATACATTACATTACTGATCCGGTTCTGATCCTTAGTTACATCCTGTATTATACTCCAGAGCTGCACTCACAATTCTGCTGGTGCAGTCACTGTGTACATACATTACATTACTGATCCTTAGTTACATCCTGTATTATACTCCAGAGCTGCACTCACTATTCTGCTGGTGCAGTCACTGTGTACATACATTACATTACTGATCCTGTACTGATCCTGAGTTACATCCTGTATTATACTCCAGAGCTGCACTCACTATTCTGCTGGTGCACCATTGTGTACATATATTACATTACTGATCCTGTACTGATCCTGAGTTACATCCCTTATTATACCCCAGAGCTGCACTCACTATTCTGCTAGTGCAGTCACTGTGTACATACATTACATTACTGATCCTGAGTTCCATCCTGTATTATACTCCAGAGCTGCACTCACTATTCTGCTGGTGCAGTCACTGTGTACATACATTACATTACTGATCCTGTACTGATCCTGAGTTACATCCTATATTATACTCCTGAGCTGCACTCACTATTCTGCTGGTGCAGTCACTGTGTGCATACATTACATTACTGATCCTGAGTTACATCCTGTATTATAATCCTGAGCTGTACTCACTATTCTGCTGGTGCAGTCACTGTGTACATATATTACATTACTGATCTTGTACTTATCCTGACTTGCATCCTGTATTATACTCCAGAGCTGCACTCACTATTCTGCTTGTGCACTCACTGTGCACATACATTACATTACTGATCCTCTACTGATCCTCAGTTACATCCTGTATTATACTCCAGAGCTGCTCTCACTATTCTGCTGGTGCAGTCACTGTGTACATACATTACATTACTCATCCTGAGTTACATCTTGTATTATAATCCAGAGCTGCACTCACTATTTTGCTTGGTGCAGTCACTGTGTACATACATTACATTACTGATCCTGTACTGATCCTGAGTTACATCCTGTATTATACTCCAGAGCAGCACTCACTATTCTGCTGGTGCAGTCACTGTGCACATACATTACATTATTGATCCTGTACTGATCCTGAGTTACATCCTGTATTATACTCCAGAGCAGCACTCACTATTCTGCTGGTGCAGTCACTGTGTACATACATTACATCACTGATCCTGAGTTACATCTTGTATTATAATCCAGAGCTGCACTCTCTATTCTGCTGGTGCAGTCACTGTGCACATACATTACATTACTGATCCTGTACTGATCCTGACTTACATACTGTATTATACTCCAGAGCTGCACTCACTATTCTGCTGGTGCAGTCACTGTGCACGCACATCCATTACATTACTGATCCTCTACTCATCCTCAGTTACTTCCTTTATTATTCTCCAGAGCTGCACTCACTATTCTGCTCGTGGGGTCACTGTGTACATACATAATATTACTGATCCTGAGTTACATCCTCTATTATAATCCAGAGCTGCACTCACTATTCTGCTGGTGCAGTCACTGTGTACATACATTACATTACTGATCCTGAGATACATCCTGTATTATACTCCAGAGCTGCACTCACTATTCTGCTGGTGCAGTCACTGTGTACATACATTACTGATCCTGCGTTACATCCTGTATTATACTCGAGAGCTGAACTCACTATTCTGCTGGTGCAGTCACTGTCTACATACATTACATTACTGATCCTGTACTGATCCTGAGTTACATCCTATATTATACTCCAGAGCTACACTCACTATTCTGCTGGTGCAGTCACTGTGTACATACATTACATTACTGATCCTGAGTTACATCCTGTTTTATAATCCAGAGCTGCACTCACTATTCTGCTTGTGCAGTCACTGTGTACATATATTACATTACTGGTCCTGTACTGATCCTGATTTACATCCTGTATTATACTCCAGAGCTGCACTCACTATTCTGCTGGTGCAGTCACTGTGCACATACATTACATTACTGACCCTCTACTGATCCTCAGATACATCCTGTATTATACTTCAGAGCTGCACTCACTATTCTGCTGGTGTAGTCACTGTGTACATACATTACATTACTGATCCTGCACTGATCCTGAGTTATATCCTGTATTATACTCCAGAGCTGCACTCACTATTCTGCTGGTGCAGTCACTGTGCACATACATTACATTACTGATCCGGTTCTGATCCTGAGTTACATCCTGTATTATACTCCAGAGCTGCACTCACTATTCTGCTGGTGCAGTCACTGTGTACATACATTACATTACTGATCCTGTACTGATCCTGAGTTACATCCTGTATTATACTCCAGAGCTGCAATCACTATTCTGCTGGTGCAGCCACTGTGTACATATATTACATTACTGATCCTGTACTGATCCTGAGTTACATCCTGTATTATACTCCAGAGCTGCACTCACTATTCTGCTAGTGCAGTCACTGTGTACATACATTACATTACTGATCCTTAGTTCCATCCTGTATTATACTCCAGAGCTGCACTCACTATTCTGCTAGTGCAGTCACTGTGTACATACATTACATTACTGATCCTGAGTTCCATCCTGTATTATACTCCAGAGCTGCACTCACTATTCTGCTGGTGCAGTCACTGTGCACATACATTACATTACTGATCCGGTTCTGATCCTGAGTTACATCCTGTATTATACTCCAGAGCTGCACTCACTATTCTGCTGGTGCAGTCACTGTGTACATACATTACATTACTGATCCTGTACTGATCCTGAGTTACATCCTGTATTATACTCCAGAGCTGCACTCACTATTCTGCTAGTGCAGTCACTGTGTACATACATTACATTACTGATCCTGAGTTCCATCCTGTATTATACTCCAGAGCTGCACTCACTATTCTGCTAGTGCAGTCGCTGTGTACATACATTACATTACTGATCCTGAGTTCCATCCTGTATTATACTCCAGAGCTGCACTCACTATTCTGCTGGTGCAGTCACTGTGCACATACATTACATTACTGATCCGGTTCTGATCCTGAGTTCCATCCTGTATTATACTCCAGAGCTGCACTCACTATTCTGCTGGTGCAGTCTCTGTGTACATACATTACATTACTGATCCTGTACTGATCCTGAGTTACATCCTGTATTATACTCCAGAGCTGCACTCACTATTCTGCTGGTGCACCACTGTGTACATATATTACATTACTGATCCTGTACTGATCCTGAGTTACATCCCTTATTATACCCCAGAGCTGCACTCACTATTCTGCTAGTGCAGTCACTGTGTACATACATTACATTACTGATCCTGAGTTCCATCCTGTATTATACTCCAGAGCTGCACTCACTATTCTGCTGGTGCAGTCACTGTGTACATACATTACATTACTGATCCTGTACTGATCCTGAGTTACATCCTATATTATACTCCAGAGCTGCACTCACTATTCTGCTGGTGCAGTCACTGTGTGCATACATTACATTACTGATCCTGAGTTACATCCTGTATTATAATCCTGAGCTGTACTCACTATTCTGCTGGTGCAGTCACTGTGTACATATATTACATTACTAATCTTGTACTTATCCTGACTTGCATCCTGTATTATACTCCAGAGCTGCACTCACTACTCTGCTTGTGCAGTCAGTGTGCACATACATTACATTACTGATCCTCTACTGATCTTCAGTTACATCCTGTATTATACTCCAGAGCTGCACTCACTATTCTGCTGCTGCAGTCACTGTGTACATACATTACATTACTCATCCTGAGTTACATCTTGTATTATAATCCAGAGCTGCACTCACTATTCTGCTGGTGCCGTCACTGTGTACATACATTACATTATTGATCCTGTACTGATCCTGAGTTACATCCTGTATTATACTCCAGAGCAGCACTCACTATTCTGCTGGTGCAGTCACTGTGTACATACATTACATTACTGATCCTGAGTTACATCTTGTATTACAATCCAGAGCTGCATTCTCTATTCTGCTGGTGCAGTCACTGTGCACATACATTACATTACTGATCCTGTACTGATCCTGACTTACATACTGTATTATACTCCAGAGCTGCACTCACTATTCTGCTGGTGCAGTCACTGTGCACATACATTACATTACTGATCCTCTACTCATCCTCAGTTACTTCCTTTATTATACTCCAGAGCTGCACTCACTATTCTGCTCGTGGGGTCGCTGTGTACATACATAATATTACTGATCCTGAGTTACATCCTCTATTATAATCCAGAGCTGCACTCACTATTCTGCTGGTGCAGTCACTGTGTACATACATTACATTACTGATCCTCAGATACATCCTGTATTATACTCCAGAGCTGCACTCACTATTCTCCTGGTGCAGTCACTGTGTACATACATTACTGATCCTGAGTTCCATCCTGTATTATACTCGAGAGCTGAACTCACTATTCTGCTGGTGCAGTCACTGTGTACATACATTACATTACTGATCCTGAGTTCCATCCTGTATTATACTCCAGAGCTGTACTCACTATTCTGCTGGTGCAGTCACTGTGTACATACAATTACATTACTGATCCTGTACTGATCCTGAGTTACATCCTGTATTATACTCCAGAGCTGCACTCACTATTCTGCTTGTGCAGTCACTGTGTACATATATTACATTACTGATCCTGTACTGATCCTGACTTACATCCTGTATTATACTCCAGAGCTGCACTCACTATTCTGCTGGTGCAGTCACTGTGCACATACATTACATTACTGACCCTCTACTGATCCTCAGATACATCCTGTATTATACTTCAGAGCTGCACTCACTATTCTGCTGGTGGAGTCACTGTGTACATACATTACATTACTGATCCTGCACTGATCCTGAGTTATATCCTGTATTATACTCCACAGCTGCACTCACTATTGTGCTGGTGCAGTCACTGTGCACATGCATTACATTACTGATCCGGTTCTGATCCTGAGTTACATCCTGTATTATACTCCAGAGCTGCACTCACTATTCTGCTGGTGCAGTCACTGTGTACATACATTACATTACTGATCCTGTACTGATCCTGAGTTACATCCTGTATTATACTCCAGAGCTGCACTCACTGTTCTGCTGGTGCAGCCACTGTGTACATATATTACATTATTGATCCTGTACTGATCCTGAGTTACATCCTGTATTATACTCCAGAGCTGCACTCACTATTCTGCTGGTGCAGTGATTGTGTACATACATTACAATACTGATCCTGTACTGATCCTGAGTTACATCCCTTATTATACCCCAGAGCTGCACTCACTATTCTGGTAGTGCAGTCTCTGTGTACATACATTATACTACTGATCCTGAGTTCCATCCTGTATTATACTCCAGAGCTGCACTCACTATTCTGCTGGTGCAGTCACTGTGTACATACATTACATTACTGATTCTGAGTTACATCCTATATTATACTCCAGAGCTGCACTCACTATTCAGCTGGTGCAGTCACTGTGTACATACATTACATTTCTGATCCTGAGTTACATCCTGTATTATACTCCAGAGCTGCACTCACTATTCTGCTGGTGCAGTCACTGTGTACATATATTACATTACTGATCTTGTACTGATCCTGACTTGCATCCTGTATTATACTCCAGAGCTGCACTCACTATTCTGCTTGTTCAGTCACTGTGCACATACATTACATTACTGATCCTCAGTTATATCCTGTATTATACTCCAGAGCTGCACTCACTATTCTGCTAGTGCATTCTCTGTGTACATACATTACATTACTGATCCTGAGTTATATACTGTATTATATTCCAGAGCTGCTCTCACTATTCTGCTGGTGCAGTCACTGTGCACATACATTACATTACTGATCCTGTACTGATCCTGAGTTACATCCTGTATTATACTCCAGAGCTGCACTCACTATTCTGCTGGTGCAGTCACTGTGTACATACATTACATTACTAATCCTGTGCTGATCCTGAGTTACATCCTGTATTATACTCCAGAGCTGCACTCACTATTCTGCTGGTGCAGTCACTGTGTACATACATTATATTACTGATCCTGTACTGATGCTGAGTTACATCCTGTATTATACTCCAGAGCTGCACTCACTATTCTGCTGGTGCAGTCACTGTGTACATACATTACATTACTGATTCTGTACTGATCCTGAGTTACATCCTGTATTATACTCCAGAGCTGCACTCACTATTCTGCTGGTGCAGTCTCTGTGTACATACATTACATTACTGATCCTGTGCTGATCCTGAGTTACATCCTGTATTATACTCCAGAGCTGCACTCACTATTCTGCTGGTGCAGTCACTGTGTACATACATTACATTACTTATCCTGAGTTACATCCTGTATTATAATCCAGAGCTGCACTCACTATTCTGCTGGTGCAGTCACTGTGTAAATACATTCCATTACTGATTCTATACTGATCCTGACTTACATCCTGTATTATACTCCAGAGCAGCACTCACTATTCTGCTGGTGCAGTCACTATGTACATACATTACATTACTGATCCTGTACTGATCCTGAGTTAAATCCTGTATTATACCCCAGAGCTGCACTCACTATTCTGGTAGTGCAGTCACTGTGTACATACACTACATTACTGATGCTGAGTTCCATCCAGTATTATACTCCAGAGCTGCACTCACTATTCTGCTGGTGCAGTCACTGTGTACATACATTACATTACTGATCCTGAGTTACATCCTGTATTATACTCCAGAGCTGCACTCACTATTCTACTGGTGCAGTCACTGTGTACATACATTACATTACTGATCCTGAGTTCCATCCAGTATTATACTCCAGAGCTGCACTCACTATTCTGCTGGTGCAGTCACTGTGTACATACATTACATTACTGATCCTGAGTTACATCCTGTATTATACTCCAGAGCTCCACTCACTATTCTGCTGGTGCAGTGATTGTGTACATACATTACAATACTGATCCTGTACTGATCCTGAGTTACATCCCTTATTATACCCCAGAGCTGCACTCACTATTCTGGTAGTGCAGTCTCTGTGTACATACATTATACTACTGATCCTGAGTTCCATCCTGTATTATACTCCAGAGCTGCACTCACTATTCTGCTGGTGCAGTCACTGTGTACATACATTACATTACTGATTCTGAGTTACATCCTATATTATACTCCAGAGCTGCACTCACTATTCAGCTGGTGCAGTCACTGTGTACATACATTACATTTCTGATCCTGAGTTACATCCTGTATTATACTCCAGAGCTGCACTCACTATTCTGCTGGTGCAGTCACTGTGTACATATATTACATTACTGATCTTGTACTGATCCTGACTTGCATCCTGTATTATACTCCAGAGCTGCACTCACTATTCTGCTTGTTCAGTCACTGTGCACATACATTACATTACTGATCCTCAGTTATATCCTGTATTATACTCCAGAGCTGCACTCACTATTCTGCTAGTGCATTCTCTGTGTACATACATTACATTACTGATCCTGAGTTATATACTGTATTATATTCCAGAGCTGCTCTCACTATTCTGCTGGTGCAGTCACTGTGCACATACATTACATTACTGATCCTGTACTGATCCTGAGTTACATCCTGTATTATACTCCAGAGCTGCACTCACTATTCTGCTGGTGCAGTCACTGTGTACATACATTACATTACTAATCCTGTGCTGATCCTGAGTTACATCCTGTATTATACTCCAGAGCTGCACTCACTATTCTGCTGGTGCAGTCACTGTGTACATACATTATATTACTGATCCTGTACTGATGCTGAGTTACATCCTGTATTATACTCCAGAGCTGCACTCACTGTTCTGCTGGTGCAGTCACTGTGTACATACATTACATTACTGATTCTGTACTGATCCTGAGTTACATCCTGTATTATACTCCAGAGCTGCACTCACTATTCTGCTGGTGCAGTCTCTGTGTACATACATTACATTACTGATCCTGTGCTGATCCTGAGTTACATCCTGTATTATACTCCAGAGCTGCACTCACTATTCTGCTGGTGCAGTCACTGTGTACATACATTACATTACTTATCCTGAGTTACATCCTGTATTATAATCCAGAGCTGCACTCACTATTCTGCTGGTGCAGTCACTGTGTAAATACATTCCATTACTGATTCTATACTGATCCTGACTTACATCCTGTATTATACTCCAGAGCAGCACTCACTATTCTGCTGGTGCAGTCACTATGTACATACATTACATTACTGATCCTGTACTGATCCTGAGTTAAATCCTGTATTATACCCCAGAGCTGCACTCACTATTCTGGTAGTGCAGTCACTGTGTACATACACTACATTACTGATCCTGAGTTCCATCCAGTATTATACTCCAGAGCTGCACTCACTATTCTGCTGGTGCAGTCACTGTGTACATACATTACATTACTGATCCTGAGTTACATCCTGTATTATACTCCAGAGCTGCACTCACTATTCTACTGGTGCAGTCACTGTGTACATACATTACATTACTGATCCTGAGTTCCATCCAGTATTATACTCCAGAGCTGCACTCACTATTCTGCTGGTGCAGTCACTGTGTACATACATTACATTACTGATCCTGAGTTACATCCTGTATTATACTCCAGAGCTCCACTCACTATTCTGCTGGTGCAGTGATTGTGTACATACATTACAATACTGATCCTGTACTGATCCTGAGTTACATCCCTTATTATACCCCAGAGCTGCACTCACTATTCTGGTAGTGCAGTCTCTGTGTACATACATTATACTACTGATCCTGAGTTCCATCCTGTATTATACTCCAGAGCTGCACTCACTATTCTGCTGGTGCAGTCACTGTGTACATACATTACATTACTGATTCTGAGTTACATCCTATATTATACTCCAGAGCTGCACTCACTATTCAGCTGGTGCAGTCACTGTGTACATACATTACATTTCTGATCCTGAGTTACATCCTGTATTATACTCCAGAGCTGCACTCACTATTCTGCTGGTGCAGTCACTGTGTACATATATTACATTACTGATCTTGTACTGATCCTGACTTGCATCCTGTATTATACTCCAGAGCTGCACTCACTATTCTGCTTGTTCAGTCACTGTGCACATACATTACATTACTGATCCTCAGTTATATCCTGTATTATACTCCAGAGCTGCACTCACTATTCTGCTAGTGCATTCTCTGTGTACATACATTACATTACTGATCCTGAGTTATATACTGTATTATATTCCAGAGCTGCTCTCACTATTCTGCTGGTGCAGTCACTGTGCACATACATTACATTACTGATCCTGTACTGATCCTGAGTTACATCCTGTATTATACTCCAGAGCTGCACTCACTATTCTGCTGGTGCAGTCACTGTGTACATACATTACATTACTAATCCTGTGCTGATCCTGAGTTACATCCTGTATTATACTCCAGAGCTGCACTCACTATTCTGCTGGTGCAGTCACTGTGTACATACATTATATTACTGATCCTGTACTGATGCTGAGTTACATCCTGTATTATACTCCAGAGCTGCACTCACTGTTCTGCTGGTGCAGTCACTGTGTACATACATTACATTACTGATTCTGTACTGATCCTGAGTTACATCCTGTATTATACTCCAGAGCTGCACTCACTATTCTGCTGGTGCAGTCTCTGTGTACATACATTACATTACTGATCCTGTGCTGATCCTGAGTTACATCCTGTATTATACTCCAGAGCTGCACTCACTATTCTGCTGGTGCAGTCACTGTGTACATACATTACATTACTTATCCTGAGTTACATCCTGTATTATAATCCAGAGCTGCACTCACTATTCTGCTGGTGCAGTCAATGTGTAAATACATTCCATTACTGATTCTATACTGATCCTGACTTACATCCTGTATTATACTCCAGAGCAGCACTCACTATTCTGCTGGTGCAGTCACTATGTACATACATTACATTACTGATCCTGTACTGATCCTGAGTTAAATCCTGTATTATACCCCAGAGCTGCACTCACTATTCTGGTAGTGCAGTCACTGTGTACATACACTACATTACTGATCCTGAGTTCCATCCAGTATTATACTCCAGAGCTGCACTCACTATTCTGCTGGTGCAGTCACTGTGTACATACATTACATTACTGATCCTGAGTTACATCCTGTATTATACTCCAGAGCTGCACTCACTATTCTACTGGTGCAGTCACTGTGTACATACATTACATTACTGATCCTGAGTTCCATCCAGTATTATACTCCAGAGCTGCACTCACTATTCTGCTGGTGCAGTCACTGTGTACATACATTACATTACTGATCCTGAGTTACATCCTGTAGATCTTTTTATTATAAAAATGAAAAACATAACAATAATAATAACAGAAACATAACAAAATTATCAACCACAAAATAAACAATGTAATGAACTGGTCCAGCCGCTCCCTCTCTCCTCACACACATATTATACATATATACACAATAATAACTACTCATATTGCAGACTTCTGGTCCGGTTACCAAACAAAATAATAACAATATAATAAGTAAAATAAACAATAACCGACAAAAATATATAGAAACTAATATATACATTTTTTTTATATATATTAATATAAAATAAATACTAACTATACAAATGTAAACATTACTAAACAAAACCCCCCACACTCAAGCCCACCAGTCCCTCCCCGGCACTGACCTGAGAGCTGGTCCTGCGCCTCATGCCTCAGTCCAACGTCCATAGGCCAGATCAGGCAGTGCCAGTTTTTCACCCAAATAACCAGTGTCCCACAAGATGAACCCACCTCCCCCCTTTTCCCTCCACCCAACCTAATACCTACACCCAAACCCATATATACAATATATACAGAAACAAACAATACAATAACCACAACTGACAAAGCCCAAGTTCGGCGCCTGCAGCCCTACATCACTGTCTACTGATCAATAAAACAAAAATCTATGGTGTCAGCAGCAGCCCACCACCAGGAGAAGAGATGACCAGACTAGGGCACACTAAAAGAAAAGCCCCTCCAGAGGAGAGCGGCCCTCCGTGTACCCAGTCTCTCATACTCCAGAGAACGCACCTTCACCAGGTCACCGAGTATGGTCCTAAACACATCGTCCACTGGGAGGATTTTCCGCTGCGTCGATACTAAGCACCGTGCGTTCCACGTGTGATACCTAACCACTGTGCTAACTAGAAATAAGGTGCAACGGTCCCGACCACCCAGGTCCCCGAATGCTCCATAGGCCCATTCCGCATAAGAGAGACCGGCCAGCCAGGGCCAGCCAATGGAGGTGCCCACCCTGTTGTACACCTCTGTGTTAAAGGGACAACGAAGCAGGAAGTGGTCCATGCTTTCAAGCATGGTACCACAATGCTCCCGAGGACAGTTCCTGTCCTCAGAGCTCCTACTCTTCAGATTGTCCCTCACACACAGCTTCCCATGGAAGCAGCGCCAAGCCAAGTACCAAAACTTTGAGGGGATCCTGAAAGAATTCAAAAGATGCAGACCCACCCCAAGATCCCGACTTGGGCAATCCCTGCGCGCCAGAGGCCTCTGAAAATGGGTCAAGAGAACCCTTTTGTCAAGGAGCTTCCTTGGCAGAGTCCTGAACTCCCACATTCCCAGACCCCGCCTGCGAATTACCTTCAGAACCACAGTAGCGTAAGCCGGTAGATGTCCATGTGGTGTGCGTAGATCTTTCACTTGCCCTCCTGTCTCCCATTCCTGGAAGAAAGGCTGAAACCATCGCTTACAGGAGAATACTCACAGAGGAGCCCTCTCTTTCCAGAGGTTTGCAATATTGATCTTAATGAAGGTATTCACAAGGAATACCACAGGGTTCACCATACCCTACCCTCCTAGTCTCCTCGTATGGTAAGTAACCTCCTTCTTGACCAGGTTCAGTCTATTCCCCCATAACAGTTGGAAGAACAAACTGTAGACCCGAGTCCAGAGAGGATCCAGCAAGATGCACACACTGCCCAGATAGATCAGCACAGGGAGCAGGTAAGTTTTGATCAGGTTTATCCTTTCCCTTAGGGTCAAAGACCAACCCTTCCATTGGTATACCTTCTGAATGGCGATCTGTAGCCTGCTGTCCCAATTTTGTTTGGGGCAATCCCCCTGGCCAAATTTGATGCCAAGAACTTTTGCAGAGACTTTGGGTTCTGGAAGGGTGTCCGGGAGATCAAAACCAGAATCTCCTCCTCCCAGCCAGAGACTCTCACACTTATCCCGGTTGATCTTGGACCCGGATGCCTCCGAGTAGCGATTTACCTCTGACATCAGCCATTCTGACTCCCCATCAGAGGAAACAAAAACGGTGACATCATCGGCATACGCCACCACTCTCAGAGTGGCTTCCGGTGCTGCCCGGTCCATCACGATCCCAGCCAATGGTCCACGCTCCACCCTCCTAAGAAGTGGGTCAATCGCAAACACGTACAGCAGCGGGCTCAAGGAACAACCCTGGCGAACACCACACCCAACCTCAAAAGAGCTGCCAATCCAACCGTTCACAAGCGGGAAACTCTCTGCCCCAGAGTACAAGGTCTTAAGCCAATCAACAAACCCCCCTGGCCGGCCATACCTCAGAAGGACAGACCAGAGGTACTCATGATTAACCCGATCAAACGCTTTTGCCTGGTCCAATGACAGCATGTACCCCTTCCAGTGACCAGCCCAACTCTGCTCCACCGCCTCTCGGACACAGAGTACAGCACTAATTGTACTGCGGCCCGGAACAGAGCAATGCTGGGCTCCCGAAAGGAGCCGGGGCGCAAATTTCACCAGCCGATTAAACAGCACCTTTGCCAAAACCTTCCTGTCTGCATTGAGAAGCGCTATGGGACGCCAATTCTCAATGCAAGATGAGTCCTTACCCTTTGACAAGATAATCAGGGCAGACCTCCTCATTGACTTTGGCAGAGTGCCCGAGGAAAGACATTCATTGAATACCTCAGTCAAGAGGGGAACCAAGGCGTCCTTAAAGGTCTTATAGAATTCAGATGTTAAGCCATCTGGACCGGGAGATTTCTTTAGGGCAAGCCCTTCAATCGCCAACTTAACATCCTCTTCCCTGATCATCTCTGTCAAAACGCCAAGAGAGGGGTCTACCCCTGGTTCGGGGACGGCTTCAGCCAGAAAAACCGACATCTCATCCCAATACAGATCCCTCTTCCCCAAGAGGTGCGAGTAGAAGGATCTGACAATCTCCAGGATCCCTGATCTGGATCTTTTCAGGGACCCCGCAGTGTCAACCAGTCCTGTAATAACTTTACTATTCACTGACATCTTGCAGTTTCTGTAAGGGTCGGGCGAGCGGTACTTCCCATAATCCCTCTCAAAAACCAAAAATGGTCTACAGGATCAATAGATACATCACCTGTACTACTTGATATGTTATATACTTTGCCACGTGTCCATGTGGACTTATATATGTGGGCATGACTACCCGTCAATTTAAAGTGCGTGTCCGCGAGCACGTTTTGGACATTATTGCTGCGGCTGACCACACGGACACATCCACCCTCAAAACCTTACCTCGCCATTTTAAGATCCACCACAATTGTGATGCGTCGATGCTCAAAATAAGGGGCATCGACTGCATAATACCCAGTATACGGGGGGGTAAGGTGGGTCAGCGACTGGCCCAAATGGAATCCTGTTGGATTTGGTCCCTCAACACATTGCACCCAAAGGGACTCAATGAGAGCATTAGCTATTCCCCCTTTCTCTAATCCCTAGTATCTACCACAAAGTTCTATCTAAGGTGGCCACAGTTAATTGAGGCTAGATTTTATAATCTTAACATCCAATATACATGGTTTTAATGATTTTAACTCACTGTTTTTCTTGCAATAATTAGTTCTTACCTTTTGTCTGGTCGTTTCTTTTCTTCACTATCTGGGGGTGGTTTCTCGATCCGGCCGTGAGAATGGGCCCTCTACCGGACATGGTGTTCCATTCAGTCCATGTGAATCTGCGGGGGATCATGGACGACAATCTGCATGGTGGAGATATTAAATTATTAAAGCTGTAAGATTATAATCTGTACTCATAGATACATCTATTATACTACATGTAAATATCAATTCATGCTATAATGTTGTATAAAACGAAAAAGTGGACTGATATTTTCTTCAATGACATTTTTCGATATTATGTATCTTAATGTTGTGTATCTTGCATATGAACATATGTTTTGTAGTATGTTGGGTGTCTATTGCACAATGGGTGTGCAGGGTACTGTTATATCTCCGTCATGTATGTTATGTACACACATACATATGGGCGCACACGGCGCAATTTTGTTTATTTATGTGTGTATATACACTGATGGACATCATCGCACACATGTATGTATTTGGGCGAATTATGGGGTATATATCTGATGACACAGCCAAATGTTGGCCCCCTAAAAAATTAAAAATTATGTTGATATAACAAATAACATCATTTGTGTGTGTGCCTGTGATCTGATATGTATATACAATCAGGGATGCCAAATATATCCGGATGGGTATCATCTGTTCTTTATTTTATTTTTTTATTTTTTTACCTCACATGTCGCACTTGGGTCTTCCCCCCCCCCCGGATCATGTTTTCTTTCCCTTCTTTCTTTATTTTATCTTTTAGACAATCTTTGATATGTGGCATCATGGCCTTATAGAACTGACTCTCGTTATTTCAGTGAGAGGGCTGCGATGATACCTGGTCTAGTGAAGGAGACAGTCAGGCAAATGTGCTGACTATGTGGGTCTGTGCGCCGGCCGGCTTTCCGTGTCCCAGTGACATGAGGTGTTGTGGCTATTCTGTAGCCCCCGCTTCTGTCACATGACGCGGATGCTGGCCGGCGTCCGGATCCCCATGGTGACGCACACGTCACTTCCGGTCCCGCGGTCTTTGTGTTCTAGCGGTGTGTGGCGTCAGGGATTATGCCCCGCCCCTCTGCTGTCACATGACGCGGATGCCGGCCGGCGTTCTACCTCCGCAATGACACTGTGTGTTTCAGCGGTGTGTTGCGTTAGGGCTTAAGCCCCGCCCCTCCGCTGTCACATGATGCGGATGTCGGCTGGCGTCCTGGTCTCCGCAGTGACGCTGATATCACTTCCGGTCTTTAAATGTGCCTGGCGCCAATATAAGCAAGTGACAGCGAGGCAGCAAACATGCCCCCTGACGAAGGGAACCACCAAAACGCGCGTCGGGGCTTCTCTGCTCCGCATGTGCCGACCTTAGACGGACCTCTAAATCTTTGACTGATAAATTTTGATGCATATCTTTAAAACCGTTGGCTCCTTTTTCGTTGCTTTGTTTTGGTTGGATTTGTAATTTATGGCGATGGAGCCTAATATGTCCGTAATAGGGTAGTATTGAATAGAGTAACAATTCTATGGTTATTTATATTTGACACGATATATACTATCTACTCATGATTAGCGTGTATTATATTATTTTATATACATTGGGTACAGAAAGTATTCAGACCCCTTTAAATTTTTCACTCTTTGTTTCATTGCATTCTAAAAAGTTCATTTTTTTCTCATTAAAGTACACTCTACACCCCATCTTGACTGAAAAAAAAAACAGAAATGTAGAAATTTTTCCAAATTTATTAAAAAAGAAAAACTGAAATATCACATGGTCATAAGTATTCAGACCCTTTGCTCAGTATTGAGTAGAAGCCCCCTTTTGAGCTAGTACAGCCATGAATCTTCTTGGGAATGATGCAACAAGTTTTTCACACCTGGATTTGGGGATCCTCTGCCATTCATCCTTTCAGATCCTCTCCAGTTCCGTCAAGTTGGATGGTGAACGTTGGTGGACAGCCATTTTCTGGTCTCTCCAGAGATGCTCAATTGGGTTTAGGTCAGGGCTCTGGAATGGTCACAGAGTTGTTCTGAAGCCACTCCTTTGTTATTTTAGCTGTGTGATTAGGGTCATTGTCTTGTTGAAAGGTGAACCTTCGGCCAAGTCTGAGGTCCAGAGCACTCTGGAAGAGGTTTTCATCCAGGATATCTCTGTACTTGGCCGCATTCATGTTTCCTTCAATTGCAACCAGTCATCCTATCCCTGCAGCTGAAAAACACCCCCATAGCATGATGCTGCCACCACCATGTTTCACTGTTGGGATTGTATTGGGCAGGTGATGAGCAGTGCCTGGCTTTCTCCACCCATACCGCTTAGAATTATCACCAAAAAGTTCTATCTTCATCTCATCAGACCAGAGAATCTTATTTCTCATAGTCTGGGAGTCCTTCATGTGTTTTTGAGCAACTTCTAGGCGGGTTTTCATATGTCTTACACTGAGGAGAGGCTTCCATCGGGCTACTCTGTCATGAAGGCCAAACTGGTGGAGGGCTGCAGTGATAGTTGACTTTGTAAAACTTTCTCCCATCTCCCTACTGCATCTCTGGAGCTCAGACACAGTGATCTTGGGTTTGTTCTTTACCTCTCTCACCAAGGCTCTTCTCCCACGATTGCTCAGTTTGGCTGGATGGCCAAGTCTATGAAGACTTCTAGTGGTCCCAAACTTCTTCCATTTAAGGATTATGGAGGCCACTGTGCTCTTAGGAACCTTGAGTAATTCAGAAATTATTTTGTAACCCTGGCTAAATCTTTGCCTTGCCACAATTCTGTCTCTGAGCTCCTTGGGCAGTTCCTTTGAGCTCATGATTCTCATTTGGTCTGACATGCACTGTGAGCTGTGAGGTCTTATATAGACAGGTGCTTGCCTTTCCAAATCAAGTCCTATCAGTTTAATTAAACACAGCTGGACACAATGAAGGAGTAGAACCATCTCAAGGAGGATCACAAGGAAATGGACAGCGTGAGACTTAAATATGAGTGTCTGAGCAAAGGGTCTGAATTCTTATGACCTTATGATATTTCAGTTTTTTTCTTTTTTAATAAATTTGCAAAAATTTCTATATTTCTGTTTTTTTCAGTCAAGATGGGGTGCAGAGTATACTTTAATGAGAAAAAATGAACTTTTTAGAATTTACCAAATGGCTGCAATGAAACAAAGAGTGAAAAATGTAAAGGGGTCTGAATACTTTCCGTACCCACTGTATACATTTATTCAGGATGTGGGGGGGGGCGCGGTCCCGGGCCCATCAGACTATAGTTACCCCACTGTATGTACATATATATACAATATTCATTTTTTAGAGTTAGGCATATAACAATTTTTAACAACTGCATACCAATTCCGTCTTGTTTCAATGGCACTCTCATACATATACAGCGATGGGTGACATTGATGCCTGTTCCCCAGGTAGCACATTCTAATCCCACAACTGGGGTTATAAAATCCTTGGGGATTAATTTCATAGTGTTTTTATGAATTTTTTTTTATATAGTACTGTCCACACTGAGTATTTAATTCTCCCCTCTTTTCCTTCCTTTTTTTACTGTCCCATTTTACCATTCTTATTTGAATAAAAATAAATGAAAAACTAAAAATAAATACAATTGTTCACGTCCCCCACTCACCAACAGCGTTTCTGGCTGGAACATCACTCCGGACGGGCACAGGAGAGGGGCAGATTCGGGATGTTGCTCCCGCAACATTTCCACCTTGCCAGAGGACCCTACCATAGTCACTACCATGGAGTGGGAGCTGGAGGACTGCTAACAAAATTGTATTCATCTGAATGCTGGAACCAACGGTGCTGTACATACCTAGTACAAATGAACTCAGCTGTCTCCCTGCGGTGGATCAGGGGATACCTTGTGTAATATTAAAGATTTTCCTGCAAAAATTGCTGAATATTCACAATTATTTTCTATTAGTCATTATTATAGGTGGAGATTGTCTTACTGACCCCACAGCCCTGGTGAGAAGGGTGGTCTCTAGAATACAGAAGGTCTTATTATGTCACAGTGGGCATGTGACCCTGGGCTCCCCAGGACGCCCAGCACCGAATCCAATTGGTTCCTGTGCATAAAACTTAGGTCGAGCCACATTTAGGTAAAAGGGTCCGAGCCTATGGATAAAATCTATGGATCAGAACATGTTTTTCCTACATTGACCATCATTTTTAGGTGTAACAGAATCACTGGTCCTCTCCTCCACTTTTGGCCGAGGTCTGGAGGATTACTGGGAGACATGGAACAGATGTTCTCCTGTTTGTAGCCCACCCATCAGACATGTATGTCGTAAACAACTGACACCCCATAAATGTCAGGAGGATTCTATTAAATGCAAAGGGACATTAATCAATTTAAAAGTTTTATTTTTAAATTAAGAATTGCATGGAAGGACGAGGAGATGTTCTTGGAGGAGCCTCCTTCTTCAGCAGATGTTCCTTGCTGGTCAGGAGGCCACATGTAGATGGTGCCAGTCCTTCCATACAGCTACAGCATTGATGGTGGATGTGCTGTACTTTCCTCAGGGTGCTAGACGTGGCGGTTTTCTGCCCTCGCGATGTTTATGGAGCCGCGGTGACAGACACCAAATAAGCAGCTTTCTCGGATGGAGTGAGCAGCCCTGGATAGTCCACGCCGGCAGGATGAGATCACCCGGCGGAAGAGAGAACCTATGAGAAGAGACGTAACACTGATGTCAGTAACAGGACTCCATATCAGAGGACACGGCTGTGCGGTCACTGTGGCCGGACGGCAGAGGAATCATCCATACACAGGTACGGGGGGATTGTCCACCATCATACATGTGACAATCCCACCACTGACAGATCTGCTCCATGGCCGACACCACACAACATGGGGCTTATTGTCACACTCACCTCTTCTCCTTTCCCCTTCTTCTTCTCTCTCTGGTTTTTGTTGTTTTTTCGGTTTTCTTTTCCCCTGAACTGGAAATTCGAATAAAAAACAAGAAAAAGATGTTGATTATAATCTCCTAAGAGATGAGCTTTGTATGGTTCTATAGGATGGTGTTATTCTCGTGGCTTGAAGCCCTGGTAATCGATTATTGTCCCATAATGGGGGAAATATGTCACACATACATAACATCAGCAGAGGGGTGAGAATTAGATTACCCAGAGAACTGATTAATATGAAACCTGCCATGTGGGGTCTCGACAAGGAGCTATGTCCCTTCTTACCATGACATTACTTGTAATGTGCCGCAGTGTTGCCTTATAATCAGTTACATAAACCTCAGCGTAACATTGAGGCCATAAAGGGGTCAGTATGGGCCATATGGGGCCGTGGGCGCAGGATTTGAGTCAGTTTGGCAGAAGACTGAACGGCCCCTTAGAACTTTTAACGCATAAAAGAATGGAGATTTTTACAGAATGAACTGCTCATCGCTTTATAGGGAGAAAAAAGTAGTAATTTTCTGATCCTTTATGTGCACGTTCACATTACATGTTTTGACCACAAACTGTGATAGGATGTCATATAGACCTGTACACACCTGACAATGGGGAGGACTTGCTGTAATTAGCAGTGAAACACTGCTTGTCTCCATCAGGTTTAGAAGGGGAAGATTCTTGCTGCCTGTTTGGTAGAAGAAAAACATAAATTACAAGCGAAAACAATACAAAATGGACGAACACCCGTCTGCAAGGCCGGTTAGGACATTTGGATAACATGGAGGAGGCACCCTGCTCAGGACCCACTTCTATCACTAAGAATGGAGAATCGCTAGTAATATTGGCCTCTAATGAGCTGGAAATGATTGACTGGTTGCAATGATCGGCTGTTATCGCCGGCGTTATCACAAGCCAGAACCACAGTGATCATCAATCATGGGGTGGTGGCGCTGGATATAGTGCTGAGTTACACTTATCTTACAGTTGATCTTCTGATATATCAGATCCAAACCCGATAATAATAATTTACTCACATGTCTGAGTGTTTTGCACTCTCTGGGGAATACACTGGAGGTGGCTTCAGTTCTTCATCGTTCATCACCCTGGTATTGGTGGAACAGAGCTAAAACATAGAGAAAAATAAAATAAATATATATTTAAACTTTATTTTAATTATAAGTTTTATAGATCTTACCGGTCACACTTACTTTAGAAAGCCTTTGAGACGATGATATAAAGTTCAGGCTTTCTGGCCAGTCATTATCCTCGCTTGTGTCCCCCTCATCTGAATCAATAAGTTCGTAATTGCTACATTGAGCTGAAAAGCACAAGTGTTATTAGAGATTATTAGTATGAGACCCGATCACGGAAAGTCACCATTTTATCACTAAAAATGATTGGGACTGATTGTCACAAAATATGAAAGACAAGACGCACAAAAGCTTTCTGCAGATGACGTCTCCTTCTACTTACGGTCAAAGTAGCCAGTGTCCTCTTCTGACTCAAAGTTAGGAATGAAATGTGGCTCTTTACTTAGAAGACTGTCAAAGTCTATGCCACATAGGAATGGATGCATTTTGATCTCTTTCGCTCCTCCTGGGAAAGGAAGACAATAAAAAGTGATCTAGACATTATCAGATAGACAGCTCCATATCTGAACAGTTTATGTTACTCTGAACTAAAGACGTAACAGAGCTGATGTGAAGAAAAGTTGCTGAAAGTAAAGCAGAAAACCTCAGTGCTGATCCTCAGGGGCGTGATCATTTGTCTGCTCACAGATGTGTAATAATTCATTATTAATACTATTATATACATTACCTGTCCCAAGTCTATGTGCCGGATCTTTTCTGAGCAGCTCAGTGATGATGTCCTGAGCATCAGGTGGAGGAGTGCGATTATCAAATGTCCAAGTTATCTCATCTGTTATATTAAAAGAAAATGTTACAGAAAATAAAACCTCTTCATTTACTTTATTAAAACAAAAATCTTTTGTATTAACACAACAAGTAACTAAACCACAGAACCAATCTAAGCAAATAACAATGACACCACACAGCATTCAGATTATTTTACTTACCCCTTAATATACTGCAGTAAGTGTCATATTTGGAATCCCCATGAAATGGTACACGGAATAGAAGGAATTCGTGTAGGATGATCCCTACCGACCACCAGTCCACAGGCCGCCCATAGCCTTCCTGTAAGATGACTTCAGGGGCGATGTATTCAGGGGAGCCAGCAATCTGGAAAGCAACAGAAGAAGGAGATGAGGAGCTGAGAAAATAATTGTGACGAATAACATCAGAGGAAAACGTTTTCTAGATGAGAAGATATCAGAGAAGAAGAAATAGATGAGAAGAGTAAAGAACAAGATCCTGTAAGTAAAGCCGACCTCATCATCACGGAACTCTCTGGTGACGTCCTCGGTTGGAGCCTTGTAGGTTTCTGATGTTGGTCTCATGAGGCCGAGTTTGGAAAGTCCGAAGTCCGTGACTTTAATATGACCAGATGCCGATACCAGGAGGCTGTGAAAAAACAGACGGTGTCAGCCCCAAGTAATAACCCATAGACTTTATGACAATCTCTAACTTTCTTCCTCCTAGAGGGGGCACTTACTTCTCAGGCTTCAGGTCTCGGTGCACCACACCAAAGCTGTGCAGGTATTCCACAGCCAGGACTGTTTCTGCAATGTACTTTCGGGCCAAGGGGACAGGTAAAGGTCCATAGATGTTCATAAGACTGCCACAGTCTCCTCCTACAGGAGAAAGCAAATATGACAGGAGAGGGTTTGTTACAATGTAAATGACACATGATGCGTGTGAATGAGAAATAAGCGGAGACATTGGGGCAGGATGTCACACATAGAGATATACTGTGTAATAATGCAAAAGAAAAACAATGGAGCGTACCCTAATAGTAACTAGGACTGCGCTGAATGTCTATGAAGCCAAACCACAAATGTGCAAAAGCTGCAGAAATAAGTGCAAGGAAACAACGTCCCATATAAAAATATGAAGCTATACTATGTATATAGATGTGTATGTGCAGTGTGTGTGTATATAGCTGTGTATGTGCAGTATATGTGTATATAGCTGTGTATGTGAAGTATATGTGTATATAGCTGTGTATGTGCAGTGTGTGTGTATATAGCTGTGTATGTGCAGTATATGTGTATATAGCTGTGTATGTGCAGTGTGTGTGTATATAGCTGTGTATGTGCAGTATATGTGTACATAGCTGTGTATGTGCAGTGTGTGTGTATATAGCTGTGTATGTGCAGTATATGTGTATATAGATGTGTATGTGCAGTATATGTGTATATAGCTGTGTATGTGCAGTATATGTGTATATAGATGTGTATGTGCAGTATATGTGTATATAGCTGTGTATGTGCAGTATATGTGTATATAGCTGTGTATGTGCAGTGTGTGTGTATATAGCTGTGTATGTGCAGTGTGTGTGTATATAGCAGTGTATGTGCAGTATATGTGTATATAGCTGTGTATGTGCAGTATATGTGTATATAGATGTGTATGTGCAGTATATGTGTATATAGATGTGTATGTGCAGTATATGTGTATATAGCTGTGTATGTGCAGTATATGTGTATATAGCTGTGTATGTGCAGTGTGTGTGTATATAGCTGTGTATGTGCAGTATATGTGTATATAGCTGTGTATGTGCAGTATATGTGTATATAGCTGTGTATGTGCAGTATATGTGTATATAGATGTGTATGTGCAGTATATGTGTATATAGCTGTGTATGTGCAGTATATGTGTATATAGCTGTGTATGTGCAGTGTGTGTGTATATAGCTGTGTATGTGCAGTATATGTGTATATAGCTGTGTATGTGCAGTATATGTGTATATAGCTGTGTATGTGCAGTATATGTGTATATAGCTGTGTATGTGCAGTGTGTGTGTATATAGCTGTGTATGTGCAGTATATGTGTATATAGCTGTGTATGTGCAGTATATGTGTATATAGCTGTGTATGTGCAGTGTGTGTGTATATAGCTGTGTATGTGCAGTGTGTGTGTATATAGCTGTGTATGTGCAGTATATGTGTATATAGCTGTGTATGTGCAGTGTGTGTGTATATAGCTGTGTATGTGCAGTATATGTGTATATAGCTGTGTATGTGCAGTATATGTGTATATAGCTGTGTATGTGCAGTATATGTGTATATAGCTGTGTATGTGCAGTGTGTGTGTATATAGCTGTGTATGTGCAGTATATGTGTATATAGCTGTGTATGTGCAGTATATGTGTATATAGCTGTGTATGTGCAGTATATGTGTATATAGCTGTGTATGTGCAGTATATGTGTATATAGCTGTGTATGTGCAGTATATGTGTATATAGATGTGTATGTGCAGTGTGTGTGTATATAGCTGTGTATGTGCAGTGTGTGTGTATATAGATGTGTATGTGCAGTGTGTGTGTATATAGCTGTGTATGTGCAGTGTGTGTGTATATAGCTGTGTATGTGCAGTATATGTGTATATAGATGTGTATGTGCAGTATATGTGTATATAGCTGTGTATGTGCAGTATATGTGTATATAGATGTGTATGTGCAGTGTGTGTGTATATAGCTGTGTATGTGCAGTGTGTGTGTATATAGCTGTGTATGTGCAGTATATGTGTATATAGCTGTGTATGTGCAGTGTGTGTGTATATAGATGTGTATGTGCAGTTTATGTGTATATAGCTGTGTATGTGCAGTATATGTGTATATAGCTGTGTATGTGCAGTATATGTGTATATAGCTGTGTATGTGCAGTATATGTGTATATAGTTGTGTATGTGCAGTGTGTGTGTATATAGCTGTGTATGTGCAGTGTGTATATAGCTGTGTTTGTGCAGTATATGTGTATATAGATGTGTATGTGCAGTATATGTGTATATAGCTGTGTATGTGCAGTATATGTGTATATAGCTGTGTATGTGCAGTATATGTGTATATAGCTGTGTATGTGCAGTGTATGTGTATATAGATGTGTATGTGCAGTATATGTGTATATAGCTGTGTATGTGCAGTATATGTGTATATAGCTGTGTATGTGCAGTATATGTGTATATAGCTGTGTATGTGCAGTGTGTGTGTATATAGCTGTGTATGTGCAGTATATGTGTATATAGCTGTGTATGTGCAGTATATGTGTATATAGCTGTGTATGTGCAGTATATGTGTATATAGCTGTGTATGTGCAGTATATGTGTATATAGCTGTGTATGTGCAGTATATGTGTATATAGCTGTGTATGTGCAGTATATGTGTATATAGCTGTGTATGTGCAGTATATGTGTATATAGCTGTGTATGTGCAGTGTGTGTGTCATGACATGATTATATTTAAATATGTCCTTTTTTTTTTTTTTAATAAATGTGTATTGTTGTTCATGAGAAAACAATAAGGCATCCCCTAAAAATAAGCCCTAACCCATCTTTTGGAGCAAAAAACTGATATAAGACCCTGTCTTATTTTTTGGAAAAACACTGCACAAACTGTAAAAATTCAGTCAAACCCTCCTTTATCTATAGTGAAAATTTCTGCCACATAATCATTTTTCTGGCATGTTGTTAACAGATAACTTATAGTAAAAGCAGTGTGGACATGTAACCATCTATGTGGTCACATTCTGCTTATGGAGAAGGTCCTAGAGATGAGCAGACCAGCGCTGGATATAGATACGATGGAGATGTCCTACCTGGTACATACTCCATGACCATGCACAGATGACGTGTAGTTGGAAAGGAGCACAACATGGAGGCCACGAAGGGACAATCTGCGAATGTTAGGATGTCCCTCTCTAGAAAGGCCCGTTCAAGTCTTACTGGATCTTTCAGCTTCTGCTTGTCCAGTTTCTTCATGGCGTATAACTGTTTGGAGTCTTTTTGGCGCACTAAGTGGACGGTTCTGTAGAGGAAGAAAATCGGTGGTTTATAATGTATTCTTACTAACAGTCTGTCTATAGACCTCATCACATCTCCTGTACTAATGGTGAATACTAGATGAGCTGCCATCGCTACATAGATGATCTCCACTGGGAGGTCCTCATCCATGCCCCATCGTAAATGAATTGAATAATGACAATTAGATGTGCACAGAAGAGATGAGAGAATTAATTACAGTGAAATAGAATTCTACTCATATTTTACAAAGATCTGTATTCACCAAAATGGCGATTTTATTTTGTAATTTGCTTCCTCATGGATTCAGCAAAATGATGAGCAAGTGGACACTATTTTCTAAACCTTAAAAGGCCTTCAAAATGTAAAAAAAAAAAACACATTCTTATCCTCACCTCTCCGGCCCCTCTGCCTCAACTGCCTGGTCCGCACTTTCAAATCTCTGCTGCCAGTGCAGAAGTCCAAACATGTCTAAGGCTGAGACAGGACTTCTGGCATTGAGGAGGTCTAGGAGGATTCTGCACAAACGCATGAAAGGTCACGGTGTCGTGGAGTTGGGAACCTTCATGAGCTTGCATAGAATCCTCCTGAAGCTCCTCAAAACTAGAAGTTCTGGCCCAGCGTGAGCAGCGGCAATCCTCCATAAATGGCCCCTATGGGATCTTCAAGGGTTTGTTCAGCGCCGCTTACTTCCATACTGGGAGGTGACATCACGTCTACAGATACATGATGGGACGGTGTAAGTGTGGCCGCCATCATGCCTGTGACTTGGTAGGTTCCTCAGACGGCAGCTCACTCACCTCCCAATGTGGAAGGAAGCGGCCGGAGAACACTTTTAATCTATAAAAGAAATAAAGATTCCACCAAATCCGTGTAGAATATTTTTTGTTCTTTTCACTACACAAAAAAAAAATGATGAAAACATCTCATGTACCGCGCACTGTTACCCATAAATATTGTAGCTCGTTACATTAAAAAAAGCTCTTGCCTAAATCTAAGCAGAAAAATGAAAGTTATGGGTCAATGATTAAAAAAGCAAAATAAACTGGATATCTGTGTAATTGTATCAACCTGCAGAATAAAGATAATTTGTCTACAGTGAGCGGCAAAAAAAAGGAAAATAAAAAAGTGATGGAAGATTTATTTATTCATCGTCACTCATATCATACCATTAAAAAAGAAAGAAACTGTAGTGGTGGTGAATTCTGATGTCATAATAGCGGTGATGTCATCATGGAATCTTGTGATGGAATCTTATATGGAGCTTCTCACCTTATAAGGAAGTTGCCTAGCAACAGTGAAGATGGTAAAACCATAGGGTGAGCATCAGTGCTTGTATGTAAGAGGGAGCTGTGGGCACCGGGCTCTTCTCATCAGTGAGGGGATTTATAAATATATTTATTAATATCTGTATACACAATAAAAATCATAATTACGTATTTATAAGAAATCCGGATTCAGGATCTAAAAGAAGTATCTTTACTGAGGGTCCACAGACTGAAAGTCAGAAGCCCACGCCTCACCACCCCCCAACTTCCCAAGATGGGGGTCTCTACAAATATGACCCTGCCTGCACTCCTTATTAAAGAAATAGAAGAACTGGGAGGACTATTGAGTTACACCTTAGATATAGACAAAACTGAGACCTTATTATTAAGAAGCCCTTCAAAGCCACTATGGACAAAGAGATTCCAGTTCTGCTGGATTGAAACAGCGCTGAAATATTTGGGGATATACAGTGACATGTTAAAGTTTGGGCACCCCCGGTCAAAATTAATGTTATAGTGAACAGCTAAGCAAGTTGAAGATGAATTGATCTCTAAAAGGCCTAAAGATAAAGATGACGCATTTCCTTTGTATTTTAGGCAATATATATATATATATATATATATATATATATATATATATATATATATAGTCAGTTTTTACTTTTTAAAAATTACAAAAAGGAAAATGGGCCGATGCAAAACTTTGGGCACCCTTGGAGATTTGTGTGCTCAGATACCTTTGTTGACCAAGATTTCAGACCTTAATTAGCCTGTTAGGGTTATGGCTTGTTCATTATCATGGTTAGGAAAGTCCAGGTGATGCAAATTTCCCAGCTTTATAAAAACCCAACCTCCTCTAAGCTTGTGACAAAAACCAGCAGCCATGGGTTCTTCTAAGCAGCTGCCTAGCACTCTGAAAATGAAAATGGTGGAGGCCCACAAAGCAGGAGAAGGCTATAAGAAGATAGCAAAGCGTTTTCAAGTTGCCCTTTCCTCAGTTTGAATTGTAATTAAAAAATGGCAGCTACCAGGAACATTGGAGGTCAAGATAAAGTCTGGAAAACCAAACAAAATTTCAGTAAGAGCCACTCGTACGGTTGCTAGAGAGGCAAATCAGAACCCTGATTGACTGCAAAAAAACTTCAGAAAGATTTAGCAGACTTTGGAGTTGTGATACATTGTTCTACTGATTAGAGACACCTGCACAAATATGGCCTTCATGGAAGAGTCATCAGAAGAAAACCTCTCCTGCGTCCGACTTCTCACCATAAAATTCAGCATCAAAAGTATGCAAAAGAGCATCTAAACAAGCCTGATGCATTTTGGAAACAAGTCCTGTGGACCGATGAGGTTAAAATAGAACTCTTTGGCCACAATGATCAAAGGTCTGTGTGGAGAAAAAAGGGCATGGAATTTCAGGAAAAGAACATCTTGCCAACCCTTAAGCATGGGGGTGGATCAATCATGCTTTGGGGCTGTGTTACAGCCAATGGCACGGGGATCATTTCACGGGTAGAGGGAAGAATGAATTAAATGAAATTTCAACAAATTCTTGATGCCAACATAACATCATCTGTAAAAAAGCTGAAGTTGAAAAGAGGATGTCTTCTACAAATTGATAATGATCCTAACCACATGTCACAATCCACAATAGACTTCAACAGGAGCAAGCTGAAGGTTTTACAATGGCCCTCACAGTCCCCTGATCTGAACATCATTGAAAATCTTTGGCTCGACCTCAAAATAGCAGTGCATGCAAGACAACCCAGGAATCTCACAGAACTGGAGTAAGGCTATTTGCCCACGATGCAGAAATGCTCCGGATTTTTTCCTGAGCATTTCTGCATCTCCCTGGCAGAAAAAACGCATGCGGATTGTACATGCGGATTGTACATGCGTTTTTTCTGCCAGAGACAAGCGTATGTACCGCGTTTTTCACATGCGATTTGGCATGCGGGTTGTCAAGCTCTTTTCCAACCAATTTTAGCATCACTTGGAAAAGTGCTTGACAACTTGGTCACACTATATAAATCTATGCAACCGTCATGAATTTATATAGTGTGACCAAGTAATAGTTAAAAAGAATGGTAAAAAAGTAAACATTATACTTACCTTCTGATGGCCCCCGGTCTCCTTCTCCGGTGCGTCCAGTGTGTTTGGCAGCTCACAGTGGTCTAAAAGGACCTTTCATGACGTCATTTAGTCATGTGACAGGTCACGCGACCGCCGACGTCAGCGGTCACGTGAGCCTTCACATGACTAAATGACGTCATGGAAGGTCCTTTTAGACCATTGCGAGCCGCCGGGGACCCAGGACACACCGCTAAGGAGACAGGGGGCCATCAGAAGGTGAGAATAATGTTTTATTTTTTATTTTAAATTCTTTTTTTTTGCAGGTACCATGGTACCCAGGTCTGGATGAGAGTCTCCTCTTCTCCAGAACAGGGTACCATCCGCACATTGAGTCGCTTAATATCCTCATGTGCACATGTAGTCATACGGATATTATACGATTCAATTCAAGTCAATGGTGGTACGCAAAATTAATGGTAGTGCTGCGGATTTTTACGCAATGATGATCCGCAGCAGAAATTTCCACAGCATGTGCATAGTACATGCGGATTATCATTTGGGAACATTGCAGACCTTCTACCAAGCGTTTTTTAAGCATTTCCGCGGCGGAATTGCAGCTGTGGAAACGCTTAAAAAACGCATCGTGGGCACACAGCCTTATAATCCAAGGAAGAATGGATGAAAATCCCTCAAATAAGAATTGAAAGACTTTTGTCTGGTTACAAAATGCGTTTACAAGCTGTGATACTTGCAAAAGGGGGCGCTACTAGGTACTAACCACACAAGGCGCCCAAATTGACGAAATTATGGCAAAATATCCAAATATAAGCCAGTTATATCACATCTGTCATCATCATTAATCTAACAAAACAAGACTGGGACCCCAAATCATTCAATGGCTTTCCAAAGTGAATATAATGAAAGGACAAGTATCCTTGAATGATACATTTCTCTATGCCCTTATAGACAATACTAAACACAAACTCCAATGACAAAATATGGAATATGGATGATCCAAATCTAACTCATTCAAACATATTGGATTCTTTAGTTTAAGCACAAAAATATCTTCAATCATCCAGGTATCTAGAAAAGAGGCTAAAAGTTTGTCCCAGGTCGTACCGGACCCCCTCAAGGGGATATAGAATGGGACTATACACAACAAATAACTCCAAGAGCAAATCTTTATCATTGCTTATGGGGATGTCCAAGTATCCAAACTTTCATTTGCAATGACACACTTCACTAATTTTGTACCACAAGGTCATCTATGATTCTATCTTTTGTTACATGAACCCAGAAATGTATCAATATAAGAAAGGGGCGAATAAATTGTTACAGGAGTGAAATCTGTTATTCACACCTAGGTACAGAAACAACCACAGCCCTTCAAACTGTTTCTGTAAAAAATGTCATCATATCTATTCAAAACGGTCTGGGTAGAAGCTTCATTATCATTACATAAGGAAAATAAGCTTAAATATTAGAACAAATTCATAGACTGCACAAATGTTCTTCAGTTTGTTTCTGTTGAAAACTGTTTTTGCTCCCACTTACTGCATAGTGCATTGCATGTTTACAATTTATTGACGCTTTTTTTATTTTAATGTTGTATTCCAATAAAAATATTTCAGGTTCTATAAAAAGAGCTTGATTATTGTATCATAATGATGATTAAAAGCCTGATGTTACCATTTAACTGCAGTAAATTTATCACTTAAACATGAGCTATGTATGAGGGAGTTGGACTCTGGGAAATTGAGGAGTCGGACATTTCTCTTATCGACTCCACAGCCCTGCTATAAACACTGGTATAAGTAATGATGGTAAATTCATGGAATCTTGTAGTAATGTCATCATGGAATCTTGAGATGTTGCCTTATATAGAGCACCTCACCTTATAAAGAGGTTGCCTAGCAAGAAATAAGGCAGCAGTACTACAGGCTGAGCATCAGTACCAGATGCAGACATGGAGGAAAGAGCTGTGGGGGCTTTACTCCTCTGACCAGTGGGGGGATTTTTATGTTCTAAGAAAAATCATTTATATCTGTTATACACAGTAAAATGTATATTATTACTAGTGATGATCAAGCACTAAAGTGCATGGGAGCTCGTTGCTCGAGTCAAGAAAATCATAATGCTTGGGTGCTCAACCCAAGTAGCGAGCCCAATGTGAGCCAATGGGAAACTTCAGCATTTTTTCGGCACCCCCCCCCTCCCCGGGGTCTGGAGGGGGCCTATAAATTGGCCATGATATGGGAACAGCATGGGGAAGACCCCTGGAAGCATCTCTGTCTCCCAGGCCACTGCTGTGAACAATATTGTCAGAGTATTATGCCACTTTTTTACGGACTCACAATAAATCATACAATTACGAAACCAAAATGGATTTTCCTACAAAAAATGTTAAGGAACATCCTTTCCAGGGTAATGACTTATATATAAGGAAAAATAAATAACCAAAAACAAAAATGGCTCCTCCACACCTTGGGCTATGTTCACAAGTAGCGTTTTTGATGCATTTTTGCACTTTTGCATTGCTTTCAATGGTGGAAAATACATTTACTAGTAAAAGAAATTTTAACATTTTACTACCTTATCTTGTCATGTGGTGTGTGAGACATGATCGGACAAATCCTGTTATATTTATGAAGGAGGGACTGTCAAAAGTCACAAAGCCTATATTTACAAGGCCATTAGGCGGCTCTTACTATTGTTAGAGGGCCAGCAGTCGATCCTCACTGTTGTTAGACAGCCATCAGCCGGCTATGCTTTGTTGTTCCCATTATAAAGGAGTGGGTCTCCTATACTGTTATTGCATATGCAGTGACTGCAATGGCTGCCAAAAATTAGGACACACTTCAATACCCCTTTGAAGAGACGTAGAGGAGGGCCTCATTAAAAAAATGTTCCCATTATAAAGTAGTGGGTCTCCTATACTGTTATTGCATGAGCAGTGATTGCAAGGGCTTACAAAAATTTGGACGCACTCCAATACCCCCTTTGAACAGACGTAGAAGAGGGCCACATTAAAAAAAATTTCCCATTATTAAGGAGCGGGTCTCCAATACTGGTAATGCCTATGCACTAAGTGCAAAGGCTGTCAAAATTTAGGACGCAACCAAATACCCCTTTGAACAGACGTAGAGGAAGTCCTCATTAAAAAAATTGTTCCCATTATTAAGGAGTGGGTCTCCTACAGTGGTAATGCCCATGCACTAAGCGCATGGGCTGAAAAACATTTACCCATGGGGGGTATACATGACAATACTGTATAACATACAGAATGTTAGAGGTAGGCCTAAAAATATTTCCTACGGGCAACTTAAACACCTTTTAAAAAAATTATGTGGGTGTTGCATGATGGTCACCCTGTTGATATGGTGATGGATGATGAGGAGAAGGAGAAGGAGGAGGGTGACATAAAACAGACAAAATCAGGAAGCGTATACCCATGTCTGGGTGTGAAGAGGCGCATGGGAATAGACCCCCCCAACAAAAAACACTGAATTTGACTTTATGTTCTGCTGCTATCATCCGGTGGTGTTGAGAAGTCTGGCCTAATCCAGCCCTTGTTCATTTTGATAAGAGTCAACCCGCTCTGATAAAATGCTGGCGGCAGGGTAGGCCAGGACCTCCAAGGCGTAGAGAGACAGTTCATGCCTCATGTCCAGCTTGGATACCCAATAGTTATAAGGCACAGAGGAATCACAGAAGACGTTGGTACAGTTGGCAAGGTACTCCTTCAGCATCTTTCAAAACTTTCTCCTCCTTGTCAGAGTACCCCACGCATCAGGGCAGGGGCACTGGGAGTGTCTGAGAAAACTGTCCCAGACCTTTGACAGTGTTCCCCTACCTCTGCTACATCGTGACCTTTGCTGCCAGCATTTTCAGATGGGAATTTTTTTAATAATTCTACAACAAGGGCCTTCTGGTACTGCAACATTTTATTAGACCGCTCTGCCCCGAGAAGGAGAGATAGAAAGATGTCCTTGTAGCGTGGATCCAGAAATGTGACAAACCAGTAATTATTGGTGGCCAAAATGCGTGGGTCACGGGAAAGGCAGTGGAACATAAAGTCAGCTATGTGTGCCAGACTGCCAACAGCCAAGACTTCCCTGTCCTGACCCAGAGGACCACTGTCCATGCTCTCCTCGTCCTCCTCCTTGTTCTCCCTCTCCTCAGGCCATCCACATTGAACAAACGGTATGACTGTTGTGTGCGTAGTACCGTCTGTAGTGCAGGAAAACAGCTCCTGTTCCTCCTCCTCTTCCTCATTATCACCCAATCCATGTTGAGATGAGATGAGGCTGGGCTTTGTGACATCACCTTGTATAGTTCCTTGCTCCATCTCATCGTGCTCCGCCTACAATGCCTCCTCTTTAATTGTGAGCACAGAGCATTTCAGTAGACAGAGAGGCAGGATGGTGATGCTAATTATGGCATCATCGCCGCTCATCATCTTGGTGGAGTCCTCAAAGTTTTAGAGTACGGCACAGATGTCAGACATCCAGGCCCACTCATCAGCTCTAATTTGCGGAGGCTGACCTGAATACCGATGGGGATGTTGAAGCTAGAACTCAACAACTGCCATCTGCTGCTCACAAATCCTTCCCAACATATGAAACATTGAGTTCCATCGTGTGGTGACATCGCACACGAGTCAGTGAGTTGGTATGGCTAGGGTGGGGGAAGCTGTAAGTGACTTCCTGAAATGGGCACACACGTGGCGTTCTTTCACAAGCAGGTCATGCAGATCCGTGTAGGTTTTGAGAAACCGCTGAACCATTAGATTGATCACATGGGCCAGGCACGGCATGTGTGCGAGTTTGCCAAGCCTCAGAGTCACAACCATGTTCCGGTCATTGTCAAACATGATCTTGCCTGGCTGTAAGTTTAACAGTGACAGCCACAGATCTGCCTGCTCTATTACAGATGTCAACAACTTTGCAGCGGTGTGCAGTTTGTCACCTAAGCATATCAGCTTCAGCAGTGCCTGTTGACACTTGGCCGAAGCAGTGCTATAGTGCTTCCAGTCTCCGACTAAAGTGGTCATTTCGGAGATGGAGGCTGATGAGGAGGAGTTTCAGAAGCTGTAGAATCTGAGGGCAACCCTGGTTGACCCTGGGCCCGCAATCCGTTCTGGCCACAAGCACTTGTCCACGTGCCCGTGGTTAGGTGGACCTTCCCAGTGACTGTGTTGGTAAGGGCAGGTGAAATGTTCTGGGACACGTGCTTGTGTAAGGCGGGGACGGCACACCGGGAGAAATAGTGGTGGCTGGGGACCGAGTACCGAGGGGCACCCGCCGCCATGAATTTGCCGAAAGATTCTGTCTCCACGAGCCTAAAAGGCAACATTTCAAGTGCAAGCATTTGAAAAATGTGGCAGTTTAGTATTGTGGCCTGTGGGGCGTTAGCTGCATATTTGCCCTTGCATTCAAAGGACTGGGGTAGGGACAACTGAACACTGCGTTGTGACAAGGACGTGGACGTGGTTACTGATGGTGGTTGTTGCAAGTGTGCAAAAGAGGCATCTTTGCCTGCGCCATGGACAGGGGATTGGTGTGCACGCACAACAGCAGAACAGGCAGTGGTGTCCCCCTCAGAAACTTTCTGGACCCTAGCATTTGGTCCAATTAGTCAGGTGCTTTGCTGTCATGTGCCTGATCATGCTGGTGGTCGTCAGGCTGGTAGTTTTGCAGCCCCTGCTGATGCTGGCATGGCAGATGTTGCAAATGGCCTGTTTGGAATTAACTTGACAGTCTTTAAAAAAGTGCCAGACTATGGAAGACCTAACAGTTGGACTGGCAACTTCCCTCGTGTTGGTGTTCCGGAGAACTGTTGCCCGCCTTGTGTCTGTGGCCACCCCACTGCTTGTTCCTGCCTGTTGTGGTGCTACACCTCCCTCCCCCTGTGTGCTGCTGTCCTCGCTATGCATGTCACCTTGCCAGGTTGGTCAGTGACTTCATTGTCCACCACCTTGTCTTCCAAGTACGCACCCTGGGCCTCCTGATGACTTGCTGGCAATTGTGTCTCATCATCATCCACCTCTTGCGACAGTAATTGCATTTTCCCACCATCGCCTTCATGTGACTGTAGCTGCTCAAATACATGGGCATCGCTACATGTGATCTCCTCTTGCCCCGCTTGAAGCGCGCCGGGCGAGAGTCCTGAATCCCTAAATGGAAATGTGAACAGCTCTTCAGAGTGTCCAAGTGTGGGATCAGTTGTCTCCAGGCACTCGGCATGGGGGGAGAAAGGAGGATCAGAGTGAGGAATATGCGGTCCAGGCTCACAGCTACTGAAACTGGACCATATGGAAGACAGGGTGGTGGTGGTGGCAAACTGACTGGAAACATTATCTGCTATCCAACCAACAACCTTTTCACACTGCTTTGGCTTCAATAGTGGTGTTTCGCGGCCCCCTTCAAAGTAGGGCAGGAAGGTAGGTCGACATGATATGGGTGCTTTAGTGCTCCCTCAGCAGGCATAATTTCAGCTTGCCCACGACCTCGGCCTCTGCGTGCACCATCAGCATCATGTCCTCTTTCCAGTCCCTTGCCACGTGCCTTGCCCATTTTAAATGAAGTATAATATTTGTCACGTTCCCAAAAATGTCAGGATTATTACAGCAGTAATATCGGATCACGTCTGATGACCACGGTTTTAAGCAGTGGCCTTATAGTATGGTATTGGTTAGCGTCCAAGTGTGAATAGGTTTGAACAGCACACAACTGACAGACTTTAAATGGAGTATAATATTTGTCACATTTCCAAAAATGTCAGGATTATTACCGCAGTAACATCGTATCACCTGAGATGGACAAGTTTCTCTGCTTCCACAATACAGCAATGCTATTAAAATCAAACAAATCTGGCTGTATGCTGCTAACAAGCAAATGGAGCAGTAAAAGTGGTGTATTATATCGCTTTTCAACCAAATAATTAGGATTAAGCGCAAAAAGAATATTAAACCTGTTATCTAAGGCTGTGGATATGAGTAACAGCAGCAGACAGAAAGTTCAATGGATTTATTGTGCTGTATACTCTCTCCACAAACTCTGCCTAACTCCTGCTATCACCAGTAATATATGCATCTGGATTAGTCCTTAGCAGGACTGTTAGTATAGATGTATATTGCTGTGGAATACCTGACTAAATCAACCGCCAATTCTCTCCCTCGCTCAGCAGCAGCTCTCCCTACTCTGCCTGTCTGAAGGGTAGACTGTGACGGGCATAGGGTCCCGGGTCTGATATAGACCTGATGACGCTGTGTGGCCAGCCAATCACTGTAATGCCACAACCAACATGGCTGCAGCATTACAGTGACGAGTGGCGAGTACCGAGCAGTTGCGAGCACGCTCGCTCATCGCTAATTATTACTCACCACCACACCCAGGTCTCTATTATAAATAACCCTGCCTGAGAAATTCTAAATTTTAAGTTAATTCTTTTTAATTCTTTCTACAAAACAGAAAAAAGAGTCGAAATCAGTGGAGCTCAGGGATGTTTAGATATTTAGCTAATTTTTTTTGAGCAGGTGACAGATCCTCTATAATCTTGGGGAATGAAACACTAGTCCTAATAAATCTCCTCCTACGTTCTCCGATCACCACCATATTTGTATTCCAAGAGCCTCAAAGCACCGGAAAGAGAAAGTAAGTGAAGAATCAGGCGTATTCTAATTTGTAACCATGGAGACACATAGGCTGCATAAGAGCTGTATACACTACACAAGATTTACAAATTTGTTTCATTTTTTATTTTAAGGAACCAAGTAAAAAAAAATACTGTAAAAGATCTTCTAACAACTAGAAATGATTCCAGGATTGTCTTTCCACTATATATACAGTATATACTCACAACACAAAGGTTAACTAATAGTTTTAATGATTTTCTGTAATAAATATTTGTATAAATATGAGAAACATTTATATAAAAATACAACAAATGATAATAAATATTTCAATTATAAAACAAGAAATACGTCTTATAATAATATTACTCAGCGATTTATAAAAATAACAAAGTTCTTGTCGCTGCTGCTCCTGACGACCAATCAGATTTCTGCCGTTTTGCCTCTTGCAGTGCGGAATCGATGGCTGGAATCTGACTGGTTGCTATGGGCAACACTTTCATTATTCTCTACACTGTTTGTATAAATAATCCTTGAACTCTCGTTGTCGATAGCAACCGATTAGAATTCAGCTTTTACATTTGTAATTTACACGAGATAAATAAACGTGATTTCTGATTGGTCGCTAGGGGTAACAAAGACGCTACATGACAGCTGAGGCTCCGTGACAATGGCGTCTGTTACTCCAGGTACTGGATGATGGGCCGGACACAGGTGCAGCCCACCGTCACCAGCTGCTTCTCCAGCCTATAGGTGGGACACATCCTCTCATCTCACCACGCAGGACCAGGATCTCCTGTCTGATGGGGACTGAGTTCATGCTGAGGTCCACATGACCCTCCGGGTCCAAACATCCGCGGTGGAGACATCGGGCCTCGCTGATGACCGCAGGGAATCTGTTATTGTCCACATTAGAGCTGGTGGAAGGAGATGAGAGAAATCAGGACACAGCAGTAACCATGTTTAGTCCCCCATACTCCGGCCTGCTGACCCCTATATATCATTATTATTATTTCTGCCATTACTCCATGTACATTCACCTGTATTCCCATGGAGAGATGGAGCGGCTCCTCACACTGTCCGCCATTACTTGTACAGAACTCCGACTGCCGACCTTCATATCCACCTTCACACGTGGAGGAAATGTGGTGTCCGGTGTGAAGAGACATCCCCCGCCGGACACTAGAGGGGCCTCCCAGCCATCAGCGCCAGGGACCTGCTCTTCTCCTCCATGGACACAAGAGATGAAGATCAGAAGAAGCAAAGTGGAGAAAACCTGAGGACAGAAGATGTCACACATGTGATAGGGGACATTGTGGAAGTGTCAACATTATGTAGTGGTATAAGTAAGGGTTAAATAATGGATCAATAATATACACTAATAATATTCATACTCGTATGGACCTATCCCAAAGATATGCAACAGCGCTCAAGCCAAGAGCAACCAGATATGACTATATAACACATATAAGAAATTCCAACATTTTAAGTGGAATTCATTCAACAATATATTATATTGTCATTGTATCATAACAGAGGATAACAAATAAAATGGTGGTGGCCCCAAGCAAGTGCTGCACTCACTATTCTGCTGGTGCAGTCACTATGTACATACATTATATTACTGGTCCTGAGTTACATCCTGTATTATACTCCAGAGCTGCACTCACTATTCTGCTGGTGCAGTCACTGTGTACATACATTATATTACTGGTCCTGAGTTACATCCTGTATTATACTCCAGAGCTGAACTCACTATTCTGCTGGTGCAGTCACTATGTACATACATTACATTACTGATCCTGTACTGATCCTGAGTTACATCCTGTATTATACTCCAGAGCTGCACTCACTATTCTGCTGGTGCAGTCACTGTGTACATACATTACATTACTGATCCTGAGTTCCATCCTGTATTATACTCCAGAGCTGCACTCACTTTTCTGCAGGTGCAGTCACTGTGTACATACATTACATTACTGATCCTGTACTGATCCTGAGTTACATCCTGAATTATACTCCAGAGCTGCACTCACTATTCTGCTGGTGCAGTCACTATGTACATACATTACATTACTGATCCTGTACTGAACCTGAGTTACATCCTGTATTATACTCCAGAGCTGCACTCACTTTTCTGCAGGTGTAGACACTGTGTATGTAGCACCCTGAGGATTCGGCTGCTACAGGGGTATTGCACCTCAACCCAGAGGTGTGATATTCCACTCCCGGGTAAGGATGGAGTGTGGAACTGAGCTCGGTAGGCTGCATGCACTACACACATCCCATTTCCGAGGAGCAGACCGACGGTACTCCCACTTAGAAATGTGCAGGTACGACCGAGTCTGTTCCTGGCTGGAGTGGGAGGGGGGTGGTACATCCCAAGTAGTGTAGGGGCAGATAGGGGGAGCAGCCTGGGTAAAGTTAGGAGCTCATTGGGTGCTGGTCACCTGAGCTCACACATAGAGGGTGTATATAAGGTGGGCACCAACTAAGAACAGGGTCAGATGCAGAAAACAAGTCAGGAGCAGAGGAGAAGGAAAGACCCAGAGTGAGAGAGGAGAGAGAGAGACCCAGAGGCACAGAAGAACAGGACTCTAAGATCCCAAATTAAAACCCCGGGTGAAGAGTCGTCACAGGGTACCGGAACCCAAGCTGGTGGGGGTAAAAACATTCCCCAGCCAGAGACCGGAGACCGTGGGCAGCGTTTGCCACGGTCACCCACCACATCCACCCCGAAGGCACACCACATGAAGGGTCAGGGAGCCCAAGGCCAAGGGTGTCCCAACAGAAGGCCCGAGGGAGCTGGACCTAGGTGGATCACTGGTGGGGACGGCCAGAGAACGGGACAGAAGGAGAGCTCAGGGCCACGCTCTGGACTTGTTTGGGGGTTGGCTGGATCCAGGACCTGGTGGACGCAGCACGGCTCGGGTGGTCACTCGGAGCTGGAGTGACCAGTACAACATCTGCAGTAAGTAAACACCCTTAACTGCACAACCCGACTCTGTCTTCACTGCCGTCTGCACTGCACCACCACAACCCCCATCCTCTGCACCTGTCCCCCCTGAGGCTATACCCCACCCGTTGGGGGTTATACCACCAAGCTGCGCACCCACCATCAGCCTCAGCGGACCCTGCTGCAGCGGCGGCCACAGTGACCGCATCACAACGGGTGGCGTAGTCGACACAAAAGAACTCTTAATAACATCTGTAGGACTGCCACATAACACTGAGCTTGACGCCCTGGGCACGGGGCCGGGTCACAGCCGCTCGGAGACTACAACCCCCCATCTGATCCGGTGCCGGGTATTCCCCTCAAAAAGGAATATGTCCCAGGGGGCGCGTCATGTACATACATTACATTACTGATCCTGAGTTCCATCCTGTATTATACTCCAGAGCTGCACTCACTATTCTGCTGGTGCAGTCACTGTGTACATACATTACATTACTGATCTTGAGTTACATCCTGTATTATATTCCAGAGCTGCACTCACTATTCTGCTGGCGCAGTCACTGTGTACATACATTACATTACGGATCTTGAGTTACATCCTGTATTATACTCCAGAGCTGCACTCACTATTCTGCTGGTGCAGTTACTGTGTACATACATTACATTACTGATCCTGTGTTACATCCTGTATTATACTCCAGAGCTGCACTCACTATTCTACTGGTGCAGTCACTGTGTACATATATTACATTGCTGATCCTGAGTTCCATCCTGTATTATACTCCAGAGCTGCACTCACTTTTCTGCAGGTGCAGTCACTGTGTACATATATTACATTATTGATCCTGCACTGATCCTGAGTTACATCCTGTATTATACTCCAGAGCTGCACTCACTTTTCTGCTGGAGCAGTCACTGTGTACATACATTACATTACTGATCCTGCACTGATCCTGAGTTACATCCTGTATTATACTCCAGAGCTGCACTCACTATTCTACTGGTGCAGTCACTGTGTACATACATTACATTACTGATCCTTTACTGATCCTGAGTTACATCCTGTATTATACTGCAGTGCTGCACTCACTATTCTGCTGGTGCAGTCACTGTGTTCATACATTACATTACTGATCCTTTACTGATCCTGAGTTACATCCTGTATTACACTGCAGAGCTGCACTCACTATTCTGCTGGTGCAGTCACTGTGTACATACATTACATTACTGATCCTGAGTTACATCCTGTATTTTACCCCAGAGCTGCACTCACTATTCTGCTGGTGCAGTCACTGTGTACATACATTACATTACTGATCCTGTACTGATCCTGAGTTACATCCTGTATTATACTCCAGAGCTGCACTCACTATTCTGCTGGTGCAGTCACTATGTACATACATTACATTACTGATCCTGTACTGATCCTGAGTTACATCCTGTATTATACTCCAGAGCTGCACTCACTATTCTGCTGGTGCAGTCACTGTGTACATACATTACATTACTGATCCTGAGTTCCATCCTGTATTATACTCCAGAGCTGCACTCACTTTTCTGCTGGTGCAGTCACTGTGTACATACATTACATTACTGATCCTGAGCTACATCCTGTATTTTACCCCAGAGCTGCACTCACTATTCTGCTGGTGCAGTCACTGTGTACATACATTACATTACTGATCCTGTACTGATCCTGAGTTACATCCTGTATTATACTCCAGAGCTGCACTCACTATTCTGCTGGTGCAGTCACTATGTACATACATTACATTACTGATCCTGTACTGATCCTGAGTTACATCCTGTATTATACTCCAGAGCTGCACTCACTATTCTGCTGGTGCAGTCACTGTGTACATACATTACATTACTGATCCTGAGTTCCATCCTGTATTATACTCCAGATCTGCACTCACTTTTCTGCAGATGCAGTCACTGTGTACATACATTACATTACTGATCCTGAGTTCCATCCTGTATTATACTCCAGAGCTGCACTCACTTTTCTGCAGGTGCAGTCACTGTGTACATATATTACATTACTGATCCTGCACTGATCCTGAGTTACATCCTGTATTATACTGCAGAGCTGCACTCACTATTCTGCTCGTGCAGTCACTGTGTACATACATTACATTACTGATCCTGTACTGATCCTGAGTTACATCCTGTATTATACTCCAGAGCTGCAATCACTTTTCTACAGGTGTAGACACTGTGTACATACATTACATTACTGATCCTGAGTTCCATCCTGTATTATACTCCAGAGCTGCACTCACTATTCTGCTGGTGCAGTCACTGTGTACATATATTCCATTACTGATCCTGCACTGATCCTGAGTTACATCCTGTATTATACTCCAGAGCTGCACTCACTATTCTGCTGGTGCAGTCACTGTGTACTTACATTACATTACTGATCCTGTACTGATCCTGAGTTACATCCTGTATTATACTCCAGAGCTGCACTCACTATTCTGCTGGTGTAGTCACTGTGTACATACATTACATTACTGATCCTGAGTTACATCATGTATTATACCCCAGAGCTGCGCTCACTATTCTGCTGGTGCAGTCACTGTGTACAGACATTACATTGCTGATCCTGTACTGATCCTGAGTTACATCCTGTATTATGCTGCAGAGCTGCACTCACTTTTCTGCAGGTGCAGTCACTGTGTACTTACATTACATTACAGATCCTGTACTTATCCTGAGTTACCTACTGTATTATACTCCTGAGCTGCACTCACTATTCTGCTGGTGTAGACACTGTGTACATACATTACATTACTGATCCTGAGTTACATTCTGTATTATACTCCAGAGCTGCATTCACTATTCTGCTTGTGCAGTCACTGTGTACATACATTATATTTCTGATCCTGTACTGATCCTGAGTTACATCCTGTATTATACTCCAGAGCTGCGCTCACTATTCTGCTGGTGCAGTCACTGTGTACAGACATTACATTGCTGATCCTGTACTGATCCGGAGTTACATCCTGTATTATACTCCAGAGCTGCACTCACTATTCTGCTGGTGCAGTCACTGTGTACATACATTACATTACTGATCCTGAGTTACATCCTGTAGTATACCCCAGAGCTGCACTCACTATTCTGCTGGTGCAGTCACTGTGTACATATTTTACATTACTGATCCTGTACTCATCTTGAGTTATATCCTGTATTATACTCCAGAGCTGCATTCACTATTCTGCTGGTGCAGTCTCTGTGTACATACATTACATTACTGATCATGAGTTATATCCTGTATTATACTCCAGAGCTGCACTCACTTTTCTGCAGGTGTAGACACTGTGTACATCCATTACATTACTGATCCTGAGTTCCATCCTGTATTATACTCCAGAGCTGCACTCACTATTCTGCCTCTCCAGTCACTGTGTACATACATTACATTACTGATCGTGAGTTCCATCCTGTATTATACTCCAGAGCTGCACTCACTATTCTGCTGGTGCAGTCACTGTGTACATACATTACATTACTGATCTTGAGTTACATCCTGTATTATACTCCAGAGCTGCACTCACTATTCTGCTGATGCAGTCACTGTGTACATACCTTACATTACTGATCCTGTGTTACATCCTGTATTACACTCCAGAGCTGCACTCACTATTCTGCTAGTGCAGTCACTGTGTACATACATTACATTACTGATCCTGTGTTACATCCTGTATTATACTCCAGAGCTGCACTCACTATTCTGCTGGTGCAGTCACTGTGTACATACATTACATTGCTGATCCTGAGTTCCATCCTGTATTATACTCCAGAGCTGCACTCACTTTTCTGCAGGTGCAGTCACTGTGTACATATATTACATTATTGATCCTGTACTGATCCTGAGTTACATCTTGTATTATACTGCAGAGCTGCACTCACTATTCTGCTGGTACAGTCACTGTGTACATACATTACATTACTGATCCTTTACTGATCCTGAGTTATATCCTGTATTACACTGCAGAGCTGCAGTCACTATTCTGCTGCTGCAGTCACTGTGTTCATACATTACATTGCTGATCTTGAGTTCTATCCTGTATTATACTCCAGAGCTGCACTCACTTTTCTGCAGGTGCAGTCACTGTGTACATATATTACATTATTGATCCTGCACTGATCCTGAGTTACATCCTGTATTATACTCCAGAGCTGCACTCACTTTTCTGCAGGTGTAGACACTGTGTACATACATTACATTACTGATCCTGAGTTCCATCCTGTATTATACTCCAGAGCTGCACTCACTATTCTGCTGGTCCAGTCACTGTGTACATACATTACATTACTGATCCTGAGTTCCATCCTGTATTATACTCCAGAGCTGCACTCACTATTCTGCTGGTGCAGTCACTGTGTACATACATTACATTACTGATTCTGAGTTACATGCTGTATTATACTCCAGAGCTGCACTCACTATTCTACTGGTGAAGTCACTGTGTACATACATTACATTACTGATCCTGAGTTACATCCTGTATTATACTCCAGAGCTGCACTCACTATTCTGCTGGTGGAGTCACTGTGTACATACATTACATTACTGATCCTGTACTGATCCTGAGTTACATCCTGTATTATACTCCAGAGCTGCAATCACTATTCTGCTGGTGCAGCCACTGTGTACATATATTACATTACTGATCCTGTACTGATCCTGAGTTACATCCTGTATTATACTCCAGAGCTGCACTCACTATTCTGCTGGTGCAGTCACTGTGTACATACATTATATTACTGATCCTGAGTTACATCCTGTATTATACTCCAGAGCTGCACTCACTTTTCTGCAGGTGCAGTCACTGTGTACATACATTACATTACTGATCCTGTACTGATCCTGAGTTACATCCTGTATTATACTCCAGAGCTGCACTCACTATTCTACTGGAGCAGTCACTGTGTGCATACATTACATTACTGTTCCTGTACTGATCCAGAGTTACATCCTGTATTATACTGCAGAGCTGCACTCACTATTCTGCTGGAGCAGTCACTGTGTACATATAATACATTACTGATCCTGCACTGATCCTGAGTTACATCCTGTATTATACTCCAGAGCTGCACTCACTATTCTGCTGGAGCAGTCACTGTGTGCATACATTACATTACTGTTCCTGTACTGATCCAGAGTTACATCCTGTATTATACTGCAGAGCTGCACTCACTATTCTGCTCGTGCAGTCACTGTGTACATACATTACATTACTGATCCTGTACTGATCCTGAGTTACCTCCTGTATTATTCTCCAGAGCTGCACTCACTATTCTGCTGGTGCAGTCACTGTGTACATACATTACATTACTGATCCTGAGTTCCATCCTGTATTATACTCCAGAGCTGCACTCACTATTCTGCTGGTGCAGTCACTGTGTACATATATTACATTACTGATCCTGCACTGATCCTGAGTTACATCCTGTATTATACTCCAGAGCTGCACTCACTATTCTGCTGGTGCAGTCACTGTGCACATACATTACATTACTGATCCTGAGTTCCATCCTGTATTATACTCCAGAGCAGCACTCACTTTTCTGCAGGTGCAGTCACTGTGTACTTACATTACATTACTAATCCTGTACTGATCCTGAGTTACATCCTGTATTAGACTCCAGAGCTGCATTCACTATTCTGCTGGTGCAGTCACTGTGTACATACATTACATTACTGATCCTGTACTCATCCTGAGTTATATCCTGTATTATACTCCAGAGCTGCATTCACTATTCTGCTGGTGCAGTCTCTGTGTACATACATTACATTACTGATCATGAGTTATATCCTGTATTATACTCCAGAGCTGCACTCACTTTTCTGCAGGTGTAGACACTGTGTACATCCATTACATTACTGATCCTGAGTTCCATCCTGTATTATACTCCAGAGCTGCACTCACTATTCTGCTGGTCCAGTCACTGTGTACATACATTACATTACTGATCGTGAGTTCCATCCTGTATTATACTCCAGAGCTGCACTCACTATTCTGCTGGTGCAGTCACTGTGTACATACATTACATTACTGATCTTGAGTTACATCCTGTATTATACTCCAGAGCTGCACTCACTATTCTGCTGATGCAGTCACTGTGTACATACCTTACATTACTGATCCTGTGTTACATCCTGTATTATACTCCAGAGCTGCACGCACTATTCTGCTAGTGCAGTCACTGTGTACATACATTACATTACTGATCCTGTGTTACATCCTCTATTATACTCCAGAGCTGCACTCACTATTCTGCTGGTGCAGTCACTGTGTACATACATTACATTGCTGATCCTGAGTTCCATCCTGTATTATACTCCAGAGCTGCACTCACTTTTCTGCAGCTGCAGTCACTGTGTACATATATTACATTATTGATCCTGTACTGATCCTGAGTTACATCTTGTATTATACTGCAGAGCTGCACTCACTATTCTGCTGGTACAGTCACTGTGTACATACATTACATTACTGATCCTTTACTGATCCTGAGTTACATCCTGTATTACACTGCAGAGCTGCAGTCACTATTCTGCTGCTGCAGTCATTGTGTTCATACATTACATTGCTGATCCTGAGTTCTATCCTGTATTATACTCCAGAGCTGCACTCACTTTTCTGCAGGTGCAGTCACTGTGTACATATATTACATTATTGATCCTGCACTGATCCTGAGTTACATCCTGTATTATACTCCAGAGCTGCACTCACTTTTCTGCAGGTGTAGACACTGTGTACATACATTACATTACTGATCCTGAGTTCCATCCTGTATTATACTCCAGAGCTGCACTCACTATTCTGCTGGTCCAGTCACTGTGTACATACATTACATTACTGATCCTGAGTTCCATCCTGTATTATACTCCAGAGCTGCACTCACTATTCTGCTGGTGCAGTCACTGTGTACATACATTACATTACTGATCTTGAGTTACATCCTGTATTATACTCCAGAGCTGCACTCACTATTCTGCTGGTGCAGTCACTGTGTACATACATTACATTACTGATCCTGTGTTACATCCTGTATTATACTCCAGAGCTGCACTCACTATTCTGCTGGTGCAGTCACTGTGTACATACATTACATTACTGATCCTGAGTTCCATCCTGTATTATTCTCCAGAGCTGCACTCACTTTTCTGCAGGTGCAGTCACTGTGTACATATATTACATTATTGATACTGTACTGATCCTGATTTACATCTTGTATTATACTGCAGAGCTGCACTCACTATTCTGCTGGTGCAGTCACTGTGTACATACATTACATTACTGATCCTTTACTGATCCTGAGTTACATCCTGTATTACACTGCAGAGCTGCAGTCACTATTCTGCTGCTGCAGTCACTGTGTTCATACATTACATTGCTGATCTTGAGTTCTATCCTGTATTATACTCCAGAGCTGCACTCACTTTTCTGCAGGTGCAGTCACTGTGTACATATATTACATTATTGATCCTGCACTGATCCTGAGTTACATCCTGTATTATACTCCAGAGCTGCACTCACTTTTCTGCAGGTGTAGACACTGTGTACATACATTACATTACTGATCCTGAGTTCCATCCTGTATTATACTCCAGAGCTGCACTCACTATTCTGCTGGTCCAGTCACTGTGTACATACATTACATTACTGATCCTGAGTTCCATCCTGTATTATACTCCAGAGCTGCACTCACTATTCTGCTGGTGCAGTCACTGTGTACATACATTACATTACTGATCTTGAGTTACATCTTGTATTATACTCCAGAGCTGCACTCACTATTCTGCTGGTGCAGTCACTGTGTACATACATTACATTACTGATCCTGTGTTACATCCTGTATTATACTCCAGAGCTGCACTCACTATTCTGCTGGTGCAGTCACTGTGTACATACATTACATTACTGATCCTGAGTTCCATCCTGTATTATTCTCCAGAGCTGCACTCACTTTTCTGCAGGTGCAGTCACTGTGTACATATATTACATTATTGATCCTGTACTGATCCTGATTTACATCTTGTATTATACTGCAGAGCTGCACTCACTATTCTGCTGGTGCAGTCACTGTGTACATACATTACATTACTGATCCTTTACTGATCCTGAGTTACATCCTGTATTACACTGCAGAGCTGCACTCACTATTCTGCTGCTGCAGTCACTGTGTTCATACATTACATTGCTGATCCTGAGTTCCATCCTGTATTATACTCCAGAGCTGCACTCACTTTTCTGCAGGTGCAGTCACTGTGTACATATATTACATTATTGATCCTGCACTGATCCTGAGTTACATCCTGTATTATACTCCAGAGCTGCACTCACTATTCTACTGGTGAAGTCACTGTGTACATACATTACATTACTGATCCTGAGTTACATCCTGTATTATACTCCAGAGCTGCACTCACTATTCTACTGGTGCAGTCACTGTGTACATACATTACATTACTGATCCTGTACTGATCCTGAGTTACATCCTGTATTATACTCCAGAGCTGCACTCACTATTCTGCTAGTGCAGTCACTGTGTACATACATTACATTACTGATCCTGAGTTACATCCTGTATTATACTCCAGAGCTGCACTCACTTTTCTGCAGGTGCAGTCACTGTGTACATACATTACATTACTGATCCTGTACTGATCCTGAGTTACATCCTGTATTATACTCCAGAGCTGCACTCACTATTCTACTGGAGCAGTCACTGTGTGCATACATTACATTACTGTTCCTGTACTGATCCAGAGTTACATCCTGTATTATACTGCAGAGCTGCACTCACTATTCTGCTGGAGCAGTCACTGTGTACATATAATACATTACTGATCCTGCACTGATCCTGAGTTACATCCTGTATTATACTCCAGAGCTGCACTCACTATTCTGCTGGAGCAGTCACTGTGTGCATACATTACATTACTGTTCCTGTACTGATCCAGAGTTACATCCTGTATTATACTGCAGAGCTGCACTCACTATTCTGCTCGTGCAGTCACTGTGTACATACATTACATTACTGATCCTGTACTGATCCTGAGTTACCTCCTGTATTATTCTCCAGAGCTGCACTCACTGTTCTGCTGGTGCAGTCACTGTGTACATACATTACATTACTGATCCTGAGTTCCATCCTGTATTATACTCCAGAGCTGCACTCACTATTCTGCTGGTGCAGTCACTGTGTACATATATTACATTACTGATCCTGCACTGATCCTGAGTTACATCCTGTATTATACTCCAGAGCTGCACTCACTATTCTGCTGGTGCAGTCACTGTGCACATACATTACATTACTGATCCTGAGTTCCATCCTGTATTATACTCCAGAGCAGCACTCACTTTTCTGCAGGTGCAGTCACTGTGTACTTACATTACATTACTGATCCTGTACTGATCCTGAGTTACATCCTGTATTATACTCCAGAGCTGCATTCACTATTCTGCTGGTGCAGTCACTGTGTACATACATTACATTACTGATCCTGTACTGATCCTGAGTTACATCCTGTATTATACTCCAGAGCTGCACTCACTATTCTGCTGGTGGAGTCACTGTGCACATACATTACATTACTGATCCTGAGTTACATCCTGTATTATACTCCAGAGCTGCACTTACTATTCTGCTGGTGCATTCACTGTGTACATACATTACATTACTGATCCTGAGTTACATCCTGTATTATACTCCAGAGCTGCACTCACTATTCTGCTGGTGCAGTCACTGGGTACATATATTACATTACTGATCCTGCACTGATCTTGAGTTCCATCCTGTATTATACTCCAGAGCTGCGCTCACTATTCTGCTGGTGCAGTCACTGTGTACATACATTACATTACTGATCCTGTACTGATCCTGAGTTACATCCTGTATTATTCTCCAGAGCTGCACTCACTATTCTGCTGGTGTAGTCACTGTGTACATATATTACATTACTGATCCTGAGTTACATCCTGTATTATACTCCAGAGCTGCACTCACTATTCTGCTGGTACAGTCACTGTGTGCATACATTACATTACTGATCCTGAGTTACATCCTGTATTATACTCCAGAGCTGCACTCACTATTCTGCTGGTGCATTCACTGTGTACATACATTACATTACTGATCCTGAGTTACATCCTGTATTATACTCCAGAGCTGCACTCACTATTCTGCTGGTGCATTCACTGTGTACATACATTACATTACTGATCCTGAGTTCCATCCTGTATTATACTCCAGAGCTGCACTCACTATTCTGCTGGTGCAGTCAATGTGCACATACATTACATTACTGATCCTGAGTTCCATCCTGTATTATACTCCAGAGCAGCACTCACTTTTCTGCAGGTGCAGTCACTGTGTACTTACATTACATTACTGATCCTGTACTGATCCTGAGTTACATCCTGTATTATACTCCAGAGCTACATTCACTATTCTGCTGGTGCAGTCACTGTGTACATACATTACATTACTGATCCTGTACTGATCCTGAGTTACATCCTGTATTATACTCCAGAGCTGCGCTCACTATTCTGCTGGTGCATTCACTGTGTACATACATTACATTACTGATCCTGAGCTACATCATGTATTATACCCCAGAGCTGCGCTCACTATTCTGCTGGTGCAGTCACTGTGTACATACATTATATTACTGATCCTGTACTGATCCTGAGTTACATCCTGTATTATACTCCAGAGCTGCACTCACTATTTTGCTGGTGTAGTCACTGTGTACATACATTACATTACTGATCCTGAGCTACATCATGTATTATACTCCAGAGCTGCACTCACTATTCTGCTGGTGCAGTCATTGTGTACATACATTATATTACTGATCCTGTACTGATCCTGAGTTACAGCCTGTATTATGCTGCAGAGCTGCACTCACTTTTCTGCAGGTGCAGTCACTGTGTACATACACTACATTACAGATCCTGTACTTATCCTGAGTTACCTCCTGTATTATACTCCTGAGCTGCACTCACTATTCTGCTGGTGGAGTCACTGTGTACATACATTACATTACTGATCCTGTACTGATCCTGAGTTACATCCTGTATTATACTCCAGAGCTGCACTCACTATTCTGCTGGTGCAGTCACTGTGTACATACATTACTTTATTGATCCTGTACTGATCCTGAGTTACATCCTGTATTATACTCCAGAGCTGCACTCACTATTCTGCTGGTGCAGTCACTGTGTACATACATTACATTACTGATCCTGAGTTACATTCTGTATTATACTCCAGAGCTGCATTCACTATTCTGCTTGTGCAGTCACTGTGTACATACATTATATTTCTGATCCTGTACTGATCCTGAGTTACATCCTGTATTATACTCCAGAGCTGCGCTCACTATTCTGCTGGTGCAGTCACTGTGTACAGACATTACATTGATGATCGTGTACTGATCCTGAGTTAGATCCTGTATTATACTCCAGAGCTGCACTCACTATTCTGCTGGTGCAGTCACTGTGTGCATACATTACATTACTGATCCTGTACTGATCCTGAGTTACATCCTGTATTATACTCCAGAGCTGCGCTCACTATTCTGCTGGTGCATTCACTGTGTACATACATTACATTACTGATCCTGAGCTACATCATGTATTATACCCCAGAGCTGCGCTCACTATTCTGCTGGTGCAGTCACTGTGTACATACATTACATTACTGATCCTGTACTGATCCTGAGTTACATCCTGTATTATACTCCAGAGCTGCACTCACTATTCTGCTGGTGTAGTCACTGTGTACATACATTACATTACTGATCCTGAGCTACATCATGTATTATACCCCAGAGCTGCACTCACTATTCTGCTGGTGCAGTCATTGTGTACATATATTACATTACTGATCCTGTACTGATCCTGAGTTAAATCCTGTATTATACCCCAGAGCTGCGCTCACTATTCTGCTGGTGCAGTCACTGTGTACAGACATTACATTGCTGATCCTGTACTGATCCTGAGTTACAGCCTGTATTATGCTGCAGAGCTGCACTCACTTTTCTGCAGGTGCAGTCACTGTGTACATACATTACATTACAGATCCTGTACTTATCCTGAGTTACCTCCTGTATTATACTCCTGAGCTGCACTCACTATTCTGCTGGTGGAGTCACTGTGTACATACATTACATTACTGATCCTGTACTGATCCTGAGTTACATCCTGTATTATACTCCAGAGCTGCACTCACTATTCTGCTGGTGCAGTCACTGTGTACATACATTACATTACTGATCCTGAGTTACATTCTGTATTATACTCCAGAGCTGCATTCACTATTCTGCTTGTGCAGTCACTGTGTACATACATTATATTTCTGATCCTGTACTGATCCTGAGTTACATCCTGTATTATACTCCAGAGCTGCGCTCACTATTCTGCTGGTGCAGTCACTGTGTACAGACATTACATTGCTGATCCTGTACTGATCCTGAGTTACATCCTGTATTATACTCCAGAGCTGCACTCACTATTCTGCTGGTGCAGTCACTGTGTACATACATTACATTACTGATCCTGAGTTACATCCTGTAGTATACCCCAGAGCTGCACTCACTATTCTGCTGGTGCAGTCACTGTGTACATACATTACATTACTGATCCTGTACTGATCCTGCGTTACATCCTGTATTATACTCCAGAGCTGCACTCACTATTCTGCTGGTGCATTCACTGTGTACATACATTACATTACTGATCCTGAGTTACATCCTGTATTATACTGCAGAGCTGTACTCACTATTCTGCTGGTACAGTCACTGTGTACATACATTACATTACTGATTCTGAGTTGCATCCTGTATTATACTCCAGAGCTGCACTCACTATTCTGCTGCTGCAGTCACTGTGTACATACATTACATTACTGATCCTGAGTTACATCCTGTATTATACTCCAGAGCTGCACTCACTATTCTGCTGGTTCAGTCACTGTGTACATATATTACATTACTGATCCAGAGTTCCATCCTGTATTATACTCCAGAGCTGCACTCACTTTTCTGCAGGTGCAGTCACTGTGTACATACATTAAATTACTGATCCTGAGTTACATCTTGTACTATAGTCCAGAGCTGCACTCACTTTTCTGCAGGTGCAGTCACTGTGTACATACATTACATTACTGATCCTGAGTTCCATCCTGTATTATACTCCAGAGCTGCACTCACTATTCTGCTGGTCCAGCCGCTCCCTCTCTCCTCACACACATATTATACATATATACACAATAATAACTACCTACACCATGACATCTGGTCCGGTTACCAAACAAATAATAACAATATAATAAACAATAACCGACAAATTATATACAAACTAATATATACATTCTTCTTTTTTTTTTTATAAGTAAAATAAATACTAACTATACAAATATATACAAGACAAAACAAAACCCCCCACACTCAAGCCCACCAGTCCCTCCCCGGCACTGACCTGAGAGCTGGTCCTGCGCCTCATGCCTCAGTCCAACGTCCATAGGCCAGATCAGGCAGTGCCAGTTTTTCACCCAAATAACCAGTGTCCCACAAGATGAACCCACCTCCCCCCTTTTCCCTCCACCCAACCTAATACCTACACCCAAACCCATATATACAATATATACAGAAACAAACAATACAATAACCACAACTGACAAAGCCCAAGTTCGGCGCCTGCAGCCCTACATCACTGTCTACTGATCAATAAAACAAAAATCTATGGTGTCAGCAGCAGCCCACCACCAGGAGAGGCGATGACCAGACTAGGGCACACTAAAAGAAAAGCCCCTCCAGAGGAGAGCGGCCCTCCGTGTACCCAGTCTCTCATACTCCAGAGAACGCACCTTCACCAGGTCACCGAGTATGGTCCTAAACACATCGTCCACTGGGAGGATTTTCCGCTGCGTCGATACTAAGCACCGTGCGTTCCACGTGTGATACCTAACCACTGCGCTAACTAGAAATAAGGTGCAGCGGTCCTGACCACCCAGGTCCCCGAATGCTCCATAGGCCCATTCCGCATAAGAGAGACCGACCAGCCGGGGCCAGCCAATGGAGGCGCCCACCCTGTTGTACACCTCTGTGTTAAAGGGACAACGAAGCAGGAAGTGGTCCATGCTTTCAAGCATGGTACCACAATGCTCCCGAGGACAGTTCCTGTCCTCAGAGCTCCTACACTTCAGATTGTCCCTCACACACAGTTTCCCATGGAAGCAGCGCCAAGCCAAGTCCCAAACCTTCGAGGGGATCCTGATAGAATTCAAAAGATGCAGACCCACCCCAAGATCCCGACTTGGGCAATCCCTGAGCGCCAGAGGCCTCTGAAAATGGGTCAACAGAACCCTTTTGTCAAGGAGCTTCCTTGGCAGAGTCCTGACCTCCCACATTCCCAGACCCCACCAGCGAATTACCTTCAGAACCACGGTAGCGTAAGCCGGGAGATGTTCATGCGGTGTGCAGAGATCCTTCACTTGCCCTCCTGTCTCCCATTCCTGGAAGAAAGGCTGAAACCATCCCTTACAGGAGAATACCCACGGAGGAGCCCTCTCTTTCCAGAGGTTTGCAATATTGATCTTAATGAAGGTATTCACAAGAAATACCACAGGGTTGACCATACCCAACCCTCCTAGTCTCCTCGTACGGTAAGTAACCTCCCTCTTGACCAGGTTCAGTCTATTCCCCCATAACAGTTGAAAGAACAAACTGTAGACCCGAGTCCAGAGAGGCTCTGGCAAGATGCACACACTGCCCAGATAGATCAGCAAAGGGAGCAGGTAAGTTTTGATCAGGTTTACCCTCTCCCTTAGGGTCAAAGACCAACCCTTCCATTGGTTCACCTTCTGAGTGGCGATCTCTAGCCTGCTGTCCCAATTTTGTTTGGGGTAATCCCCCTGGCCAAATTCGATGCCAAGAACTTTTGCAGAGACTTTGGGTTCTGGAAGGGTGTCCGGGAGATCAAAACCAGGATCTCCTCCACCCAGCCAGAGACTCTCACACTTATCCCGGTTGATCTTAGACCCGGATGCCTCCGAGTAGCGATTTACCTCTGACATCAGCCATTCTGCCTCCCCATCAGAGGAAACAAAAACGGTGACGTCATCGGCATACGCCACCACTCTCAGAGTGGCTTCCGGTGCTGCCCGGTCCATCCCGATCCCAGCCAACGATCCACGCTCCACCCTCCTAAGAAGTGGGTCAATCGCAAACACGTACAGTAGCGGGCTCAAGGGACAACCCTGGCGAACACCACACCCAACCTCAAAAGAGCTGCCAATCCAACTGTTCACAAGCGGGAAACTCTCTGCCCCAGAGTACAAGGTCTTAAGCCAATCAACAAACCCCCCCGGCAGGCCATACCTCAGAAGGACAGACCAGAGGTACTCATGATTAACCCGATCAAACGCTTTTGCCTGGTCCAATGACAGCATGTACCCCTTCCAGTGGCCAGCCCTACCCTGCTCCACCGCCTCTCGGACACAGAGTACAGCACTAATTGTACTGCGGCCCGGAACAGAGCAATGCTGGGCCCCCGAAAGGAGCTGAGGTGCAAATTTCACCAGCCGATTAAACAGCACCTTTGCCAAAACCTTCCTGTCTGCATTCAGAAGCGCTATGGGAGGCCAATTCTCAATGCAAGATGGGTCCTTACCCTTTGACAAGATGATCAGGGCAGACCTCCTCATTGACTTTGGCAGAGTGCCCGAGGAAAGACACTCATTGAATACCTCAGTCAAGAGGGGAACCAAGGCGTCCTTAAAGGTCTTATAGAATTCAGATGTTAAGCCATCCGGACCGGGAGATTTCTTCAGGGCAAGCCCTTCAATCGCCAACTTAACTTCCTCTTCCCTGATCATCTCTGTCAAAACGCCAAGAGAGGGGTCTACCCCTGGTTCGGGGACGGCTTCAGCCAGAAAAGCCGACATCTCATCCCAATCCAGATCCCTCTTCCCCAAGAGGTGCGAGTAGAAGGATCTGACGACCTCCAGGATCCCTGATCTGGATCTTTTCAAGGACCCCGCAGTGTCAACCAGTCCTGTAACAACTTTACTATTCACTGACATCTTGCAGTTTCTATAAGGGTCGGGCGAGCGGTACTTCCCGTAATCCCTCTCAAAAACCAAAGATGCGTGTCTATCATACTGACACCTCATTAGCAAAGATTTCACTCTGGAGATCTCCTCGCGGCTACCTCCAGTTGAGACAAGATGCTCGAGTTTCCTCCTCAGGCCCTGATACAGGCGGTACATGTCCAGGCTCCTGAGGCTCGAGAGCTGGCGGAAGAATCTCGCCACCCTTTTCTTAAACATCTCCCACCACTCTGACTTACTACTACAAAGATCCAGTAAGGGTACCTGGCTCTGAAGAAAATCCTCAAAGGACTGTCTTATCTCCGCTTCTTCCAAGAGAGACGAATTGAGCCTCCAAAAGCCTCTTCCCATCCGGGGGGTCTCTGTAACATTCAGGGAAAACAAAATCAAACAGTGATCGGAGAACTCCACCTCAACAACAGATACTGCTGAAGAGACGGCTTCCTCCTTTAAATAAAACCTGTCTATCCTGGACCTACAGTTACCTCTATGATAGGTGAACCCCTCGTGGCCTGCGGTGTGCCGGATGTGGACATCCACCAGGCGAGCCTCACGAGCTATACTATTAAGGGCGACGCTATCATAAGTCAGCTTGTCTCTGGAACCTCCTCTATCCCGGGGCCTCGTGACAGTGTTGAAGTCCCCTCCAAAGACGACCTGCCGACTTGTAAAAAGGTAGGGCTTGATCCTCATAAAGAGACACTTCCGGTCCCATTTAGATTGGGGACCATAGATGTTAATGAGCCGAAGCTCTTGTCCCTTCATGAGGACATCTAATATCAGGCACCTCCCCATTTCTAACTCAATAACCCGTCGGCATTCTACCGGTGCGGTAAAAAGGACCGCCACTCCGCTATACGGCTCGGCCGCAAGAGACCAATAGGAGGGCCCGAGTCTCCACTCCCTCTTAGCTATAAAAACCTCTGCCATATTTGGCAGCCTGGTCTCTTGCAAAAAGAAAATGTCAGCTTCAACCCGGCTGAGAAAATCAAAGGCCGCAAATCTAGCCATGTTTGACTTAATGCTGGCGACATTAATGGACGCCAGCGTCAACGGAGTGGGTACCGCCATCATTGGTGATTGAGTTAGATGGCTTTCTTCTTCCCACTCCCCTTATCCTCTGCCTCAGAGGAGAAATCCTTCCACCACACAGAGGTGTCCATTCCCACATTTTTCCTTCTTTTTTCGTCCTCGTCTCTGGACTCTGGGCCAGTCCCTCCCCCCAAGGACCTTGCATCCCCAGGAGGAGGAGACTCGGCGCCCCCTGTAAGCTCCGCTGAAGCCGGAACCTCAGCCTCCTCCTCAGAGGAAGAGATGTTATCAAGGGCTTGGAACCGGTTAGAATGACTAACTAGAGGGGAGTCGGTTTTACCTTCCTTAGGTACCTTGGTCAGAGCGGGAGAAGATGTTTTATCTCCCTTCTTTTTCTTCTTTTTGGTGCCGAGCTTACGCTTGTGCTCTAGCCACCGCTTATTATCCTCATCCATACTTTCATAATGGGAGGATTCTGAAGCAGAGGCAGTTTCCTCCCTGTGGATCCTCCTGACCTCCTCATCCAACTCATCATCCCTCGGGGCCTCAGCAGCAACACTGGCATCCAGGACAGGGGCTGCCCCGGTAGTCTGGGGCTCGCCCCTCTCCGTCTCCTGTCTGCGCTTGTCTAGACGCCTCAGCTGGGCAGGCGTCTTTTTATTGCTTTTCTTCCCTGGCCCCTCAGCTCCCCCACCCCTGCTAGTCCCCTCTCCAGCAGAATCGGCCTCACGGCTTACTCCCACCGGGGTCTCGACTGCATTAGCAAAGGAGCTAGGACAACGGCTGAATGGGTGGCCTAACTCACCACAAAGGTGGCACCTAATCTCCACACAAGAGGCGGCAAGATGGCCAACACCCCCACACAACGCGCATTTCTGCACGGTGCAGTTTGCACTGAAGTGTGTGGGGTCGCCGCACCTGTGACAGAGCTTCGGTTGCCCCAGGTAGAAGACCAGGATACGATCCCTACCTAGGAAGGCAGACGATGGAATGTGGGCAACCGTACCACCTGAATGCTTAAGTTTTACCATAAACGTCCAGGCCCCTGACCAGATACCAAACTCGTCGCGGTTTTTCTTTGGCATCTCCACCACCTCTCCATACCGACCAAGCCACGTCATGATGTCATAGCAAGAAAGAGACTCGTTACGAGTCATCACGGTAACTTTCTTGATCTGGTTTTGGCGAGACACTGCCTGAACGGCAAAGTCTCGCCAGCCGGGCTCATTTTTTGCCAACTCATAATTCGCCCAGAAGAGCTCAAGCCCCTCCGGCCGAACAAAGCTGACATCAAACTCAGGCATGGAATAGGGATGTATCAAGGCGTAGATGTCAATCGCCTTGAAGCCCATCTTCAGCAGGAGCTCCACAACTTTAGACCTTGGCGGACATGCATCACTGCCCCTCCACCGAAGACGGACCACATTCCTACGCACACTGCCTGGCCCGGCTGTTGGGAGGGACCACACTGTATCTCCCCCTTTTTGCTCTCGGAAGGCCCCGAGGCCATGCCTCTCTATCCAGAAGGATAGATCAACCTCTCGACCCTCTACCATTAGTGATCTCTCCCCCTTCTTTAGAGCCTCCAGAAGGCGCCGTTGCAACATGCCGTCCCCAAAGCCCGGAGACGAGGAGGATGCCCTATTTGCCCCGGAGGTGACACTGGCATAACTCTGGACAGGTGTTGCCACCCCCGGGGGGGCAACCGGACCAGTGACCACATCAGCCCCAACAGTATCACCATTACCCACCTCCATCTCACCCTCCACCAAACCAGCAACCACACCACTAGACAATGAATTATCCTCATTCACCTCCACCACCACATTCATTCCTGCTGGACCAGTAACAATGGTGGATGACCTTTTGACCTCCTCATCAGGCACAAGGGACTCAGTCACCTACATAGAACTGGAGGCGACCTTACCCCCGGTCTTATGTGTGCCCTCCACATCATCGGTCGGTAATTTCCGCTGTTGGCATTTGGTATAATGTGCAGCTGATCTCTAGCTGCAGTTAGGCGCCGCTGATCTTTAGCATCAGGATCTTCCGGACCAGCGACGCCAACACAAAATAGCACTTTCGTGGGAGGACCGGAACGCTCAGCCCCAACTGCCCCCTCACACTGCCGCCGCTTCTCAACTAAGTGATCAGCGGCAACAGCATTCGTCGGCACCGAGGCTACCGGAGCTGCCCCCGACACCGGGCTGCTCCCCCCTCCCACTGAGGAGCGCACCACAGCATCGTGGCCTGATGGAACGCCCGCCGCCGGGCTGCCCTCACAGTCCAGCCTCTCGGCTGATGCACCTCCTGCTACGTCCCCACTACTACAAGCAGAGACGGAGCTCTGCGCCTCACTACCGCGCTCTGTAATCTCCCCGCGCCTTTGCACCGGATCCACAGCAGAACCCGGGCTGGGCTGGGCAACGGGCTTATACAGCGAGCTGAGCCTGCCGCCGACTCAGGGGGTACAGGGAGGGGGGCATATACGTATCTTACCGCTTCCTGCAGCTTTGGCTTGGTCTTCTTTGCCTTTTTGTGGCCCCCAGGTGCCTCTTCTGGTAGATCGTCACCAAGATGGAAGTTTTGGAGGCACACTGGGGACTCCAGGAGCTTAATCTCCGCCATTAGCGCCCCTCCCTGGCCGCTGCTGTCACTGTCCTCCCCAGAGCCGGCAGAACTGCGACCGGATGTCACTGTCGCCTGTCCTGCAGGGAGCTCGCTGCACGTGGCCTGCGGGTGACTTTGCAGGCTGCCAGGTGGGGCTTGCTGCTGGTCATCATCACTCTCATCATCCACCTGGCTCTCAGGCTGCAGCCCTATCTGCCTTTGCTCTCTGGTATCAGCCATTTCTCTAAAGCGGTCTTCATTTATAAGTTTTTCTTTGAAAGGACCACTCTGCTCCCTGATGGTGGCTTTCCTAAGTTCTAGGCGTTGAATTTCACTGCTCAGTCTTTTTACCTCGGCTTGGAGTTTTGCCTTCCTTGGTTTGGAGGCCCCCACAGCTTTGGCGCTTCTGCAGCGCAGCTCCTCCCGGAGCCTCCTGATGAGCTTGCTGGCATCTTCATACTCACGGAGGCGGATCATGACCCGGGAGGCATAGGTGGACACAGACTCCCGGGGTCCCTGCAGCACCCATTCCCCCTCAGGGAGGTCGGCCTCACCTCCGTGAGCACTCAGCTTTCCTCCGTAAGGAGCGCCATCTTGCACGCCGCTGTCAGGCTTTTCCTCCATGCTGGAAGCCTTGCGGCTTCTGGGGGTCTCCACAATCCCGGGGGGAGTAGGAGCCACATTGCTGCGACTCCTGGTGCAGCGTCTCACCCCCGAGTCCTCTGATGTGCAGTCCGGTTGCTGGTTTCTTCTGCCCCCCGCCGGCCTGGTTCGGGAAGCAGAAGCCTGGGACTTGGCTCCATCACTCATCCCAGAAACCCGTTCCCTCCCTGGGAAAGAGAGAGAGCAGGTCCCCAGGTGGAGAGGTGTTGGTTTCTCAGAGATCAGGAGCACACAGCAGGATCTGCAGCCACCACACCCGCAATCACCACACTGACTAGCAGCTGATCAGAGCTGCACCCAGTATGCTGCTGGTGGAGTCACTGTGTGCATACATTACATTACTGATCCTGAGTTACATCCTGTATTATACTCCAGAGCTGCACTCACTATTCTGCTGGAGCAGTCACTGTGTACATACATTACATTACTGATCCTGAGTTACATCCTGTATTTTACCCCAGAGCTGCACTCACTATTCTGCTGGTGCAGTCACTGTGTACAAACATTACATTACATTACTGATCCTGTACTGATCCTGAGATACATCCTGTATTATACTCCGGAGCTGCACTCACTATTCTGGAAGTGCAGTCACTATGTACATACATTACATTACTGATCCTGAGTTACATCCTGTATTATACCCCAGAGCTGCACTCACTATTCTGCTTGTGCAGTCACTGTGTACATATATTACATTACTGATCCTGCACTGATCCTGAGTTACATCCTGTGTTATACTCCAGAGCTGCACTCACTATTCTGCTGGTGCAGTCACTGTGTACATACATTACATTACTGATCCTGAGTTACATCCTGTATTATACCCCAGAGCTGCACTCACTATTCTGCTGGTGTAGTCACTGTGCACATATATTACATTACTGATCCTGCACTGATCCTGAGTTACATCATGTATTATACTCCAGAGCTGCACTCACTATTCTGCCAGTGCAGTCACTATGGACATACATTACATTACTGATCCTGTACTGATCCTGAGTTACATCCTGTATTATACTCCAGAGCTGCACTCACTATTATGCTGGTGCAGTCACTGTGTACATACATTACATTACTGATCCTGAGTTACATCCTGTATTATAGTCCAGAGCTGCACTCACTATTCTGCTGCTGCAGTCACTGTGTACATATATTACATTACTGATCCTGAGTTACTTCCTGTATTATACTCCAGAGCTACACTCACTATTCTGCTGCTGCAGTCACTGTGTACATACATTATATTACTGATCCTGAGTTACATCCTGTATTTTACCCCAGAGCTGCACTCACTATTCTGCCAGTGCAGTCACTATGTACATACATTACATTACTGATCCTGCACTGATCCTGAGTTACATCCTGTATTATACTCCAGAGCTGCACTCACTAATCGGCTGGAGCAGTCACTGTGTACATACATTACATTACTGATCCTGAGTTACATCCTGTATTATACCCCAGAGCTGCACTCACTATTCTGCTGGTGTAGTCACTGGGTACATACACTACATTACTGATCCTGAGTTACATCCTGTATTATACTCCAGAGCTGCACACACTATTCTGCTGGTGCAGTCACTGTGTACATACATTACATTACTGATCCTGAGTTACATCCTGTGTTATACTCCAGAGCTGCACTCACTATTCTGCTTGTGCAGTCACTGTGTACATATATTACATTACTGATCCTGCACTGATCCTGAGTTACATTCTGTATTATACTCCAGAGCTGCACTCACTATTCTGCCAGTGCAGTCACTGTGTACATACAATACATTACTGATCCTGGGTTACATCCTGTTTTATACCCCAGAGCTGCACTCACTATTCTGCTGGTGTAGTCACTGTGTACATGCATTACATTACTGATCCTGCACTGATCCTGACTTACATCCTGTATTATACTGCAGAGCTGCACTCACTATTCTGCCAGTGCAGTCACTATGTACATACATTACATTACTGATGCTGCACTGATCCTGAGTTACATCCTGTATTATACTCCAGAGCTGCACTCACTATTCTGCTGGTGCAGTCACTGTGTACATACATTACATTACTGATCCTGAGTTACATCCTGTATTATACTCCAGAGCTGCACTCACTATTCTGCTGGTACAGTCACTGTGTACATACATTACATTACTAATCGGAGAGAATTATGAATACAGCTCTGGAGTATTATACTGGTTGTAATGATAAGTAATACAATATATTTAAGCAGTAATATGCGTCTCACAATTCGACAAACCCTTTCTAACAACATTCCCTCTTGAACATTGGAGAAACCTCACTGTCCTGTAATATTACAGTATATTATATATAACGCTCTGGATTCATTGTAGCGTTTGTTCTGTTAGTAATTAACAATGTAACATTAATAGACCCCAGATGTGGTGATCAGAGAGGGGCCGCTGCTCTTACCAGGGATGGTGCGGCCATTGTTCTCCTGGATGTGCTCTGCTGCGGTTCTGCTGCTGGACTGGGCTGTGACCCCGACTCCAGGACACATTATATAAGGGTCACACTTGTTTCTGGCCTTTCCTGGAAAGTTCATTACCGGATATTCAGGTTTCAATGACTTTGTGTATTTTTTATGATTTATTTTTCCTAATCTTTAGTAATGGGAAACACTGGGAGAATGGAAAGGTCCGGATCATCTCCGCTGTGGAATCCCTTAATCACTAATTAACCTGCAGAGCGGACACAGAAATAATATTCCCTGATGAAGATAAGAAGAGTCATAAACCCGAGCGCGGACTTGTAATAACAGGTGTGAGAAGCAGAAGACGTTCTGTCCCTCCATATACTCAGAGGGGCATCTGCGGACTGCGGGGGATGTCAGATGTAGTAGACTGCCTTATAGGCGTGTGAGTGGTGTGACGGGGGTAATTCTGGGTATAATTAATTGGGGAAACAATATATAAAACACCATAAATGAGGGGTGTCAGTGCTTTATGTATGATCGTATGAATGCTCGGCGGTCTTTCCCCGCTCCACCCCGACTCATGGAGAAAGCCTGACAGTCCTGCTGCTTCCACCTAATTAAACAGAAAGCCCATAAAGCCAATTCATCATTGCCTTGTGTCTGGTTTTTGTTTGTGCCATATTCATCTTTTCATTTGCCCTTTTTTATCGCCACTGTTTTATTTCTTCATCTGTTGGTTTTTATGTTCTCCGTTGCCGGTGAGGTTTTGCCTTTCCAGATGTTTTCTTCCGGTTCATCATTTACGACTTTCTGAAAAGTTACAAAAGTTTTGCAGATATGCACTTGCGGCGCCCCTGCGGGTGGTTCAGTCTCCACAGGGGTACTGCATCTCAGCCAGAAGTGTGGTACCCCACTCTCAGGTAAGGAGGGAGCACTACCCGGGACCCACACACTCACATCCAACACTACACCACCTCATTAGGGAAGGGCAAGATTGCTCCTGAGGGAGAGCACAGCCCCTGTCCCTGTGTAGAGGTACACAGGGGGTCCATTCAAGTGCACCCAAATTAACTGAGAGTCTGCTGGATCACTTCCCCGGAGGACACAGGACGACGTGGGCGGTTATAATTCGGTGGTTGTAACCTGGAGGATCTTGACAACTGTGAGTAAAACCTGAAGACTGCACCCGCTGTGTCCTTGACTAATTGCTGCACCACCTGCCTTGCACTACACCAACATCTACCTCATCAAATACTATATCCTGCCCTGGAGCTGAGCTCTGCCAGTGGAGAGCTGCACTATCTCTGCTGCATCACCATCAGCTCCAGAGGATCTGCACCGCAGCGGCGCCCCCTATAGCTGCATACCACGGGTGGCGTCACAAATTTTATTCCCCTTTTCTTTATTCCCAAATTGACTTTCACTGTTCTTCATTTGACCGCCCTGGGCCATGGACCGGGTCACCGCCACCGTGACAATACAGGACCGGCCCGGCTACCGAGTACCCCACCGCCCATGGGGCGCGTCACTCCTCTCTCCTCTCCCTCCCTTGAGTGATTTTATGTATGCTAGTTTATTTTTTATTTTGGGCGGGGGGGGGGGTGCAAAATGTGCAACTTATTGTGCTGAAGAAAGGCAAAAAAAAGTTTTAATAAAAATAAAGGAAATGTTTTTCTTTAGTGCAGAGTTCATGAATCATTGATATAAAGTTACTAGAGATGATGGAATCTGCCAGGATTTCTATTTGTCAAAACGTGTGAATTTTACAGGGAAATTTGATTTGCAGCAAAGTTATTCTCTGCTAATTGAATCTTCCTCATTATGGGGTCTCTATTGTAATATCTTTAATCTATTGTAACCGTTTGCCCTCTATGGTTCAGCAAGATGGCGGCTGCAGCCGGCTGTCGTTATGTTGAATATGCAATAAAACTTATATTCTGGAGAAAACGGAGTTTTGTACAATTCAAAATTCAATGAGAATTCCAGTCGAATAAATTTCATCATCTTTAATAGTTACATTACAGGAAAGCAATGATGGGGGGATAGTTATATTAGGAAACCCCGAGGTCCGTCACTGCTGTGAGTTATTATCTCTGAGGCCCCAGATAAGCGGAGAGTTCAGATAAACGATGGCCGTGATTTAGGGAAGTGCTGGGATCTGACGCTGGTTTCTCTCTTTTATAATCGGACATTATAGGGCAGAGTCGGACAGTCCACAGTGACGGCCTCCATTCCTCACCGGTCACAGACACTGCGGGAACTTACAGAAACTTTTAGGAAAACTCTGATTCCTGGGATGGAGACTCCACCTGGAGCAAAAAGTGGTATAAATAGCGAGAGGGACGGGGATGGAAGGATCAGACAGGAGATCCACCGGAATATAGAGAGACCAGAAGAAGCAGGATGGTCCTTACAAGGACATCTCTCATCCTTGTGAGCAGGGGTGGATTAAGAGTAGCAAGGGCCCCGGGCAGTTTAGATGGCATGGCCCCCCCCCCACACACACACACCTGATGTATCACGTGACTTGTGACATGATCCCCCTTTGATAGATCATGTAATAGTTCATGTGAAATTAATTCTGCACAATATTAATATATTAACCCCTTCGCAACCTTGGGTTTTGTCGTTTTTGCTTTTTCGTTTTTTGCTCCCCTTGTTCCCCTTGTTCCCAGAGCCATAGCGTCTTTATTTTTTGGACAATATGGCCGTCTGAGGGCTTATTTTTTGCGGGACAAGTTGTACTTTTCAACGCCACTACTAGTTTTACCATAGCATGTACGGGAAAACGGTAAAAAAATTCCAAGTGTGGTAAAATTGCAAAAAAAGTCCAATACCACAGTTGTTTTTTATTTATTTTTTTTACCACTTTCACTGAATGCTAAAACTGACTTGCCATTCTTATTCTCCAGATCATTACAAGTTCGTAGACACCAAACATGTATAGGTTATTTTATATTTAAGTGGTGAAAAAAAATTCCAAATTTGGTACATTTTTTTTAAAAAAAATAGCGCCATTTTCCGAGACCTGTAGCGTCTCCATTTTTCGGGATCTGGGGCTGGGTGAGGGCTTATTTTTTGCGCGTCGGGCTTACGTTTTTATTGATAACATTTTGGGGTAGATCCGATGTTTTGATCGCCCGTTATTGCATTTTATTGCAATTTTGCGGCGACCAAAAAACGTAATTCTGGCGTTTAGAATTTTTTTCTCATTACACCGTTTTTATTTTGATAGATCGGGCGATTCTGAACGCGGCGATACCAAATATGTGTATGTGGGGTTTTTTTTTTATATATTTTATTTTGAATGGGGTGAAAGGGGGGTGATTTAAACTTTTATATTTTTTTTATATTTTTAAAAACATTTTTTTTTCACTTACTGCAAGCTTCTATAGTCTCCATAGGAGACTAGAAGCAGCAGTTGTCTGATCGTCTCTGCTAGATACAGG